>NC_092494.1:0-355000 GCF_047495875.1 Pithys albifrons albifrons
TGCATTCTCGAATGCATATGATTCACCTATCAAAGCCATAAGAAATGTGTGTCCTTGTGCCTTCTGTCTTGCAAGAATCAGCTGTTTCTCTTGTTAGCAACGAAAAGTTGCACTTTGCGAGATGAGCTTCCCCTAAGGAACAAGGTTGTTTTTCAGCGAGAAAGCAAGATCCAGGCTTGGATTCTCAGATGCATATTATTCACTTATCAAAGCCATAAGAAATGTGTGTCCTTATGCCTTCTGTCTTGCAAGAATCAGCTGTTTCTCTTGTTAGCAACGAAAAGTTGCACTTTGCTCGTTGAGCTTCCCCTAAGGAACAACTGTGCTTGGCATCGTGAAATCAAGCTCCACTCCTGGAGTTTTAGATGCATATGATTTACTTTCCAAAACCATAAGAAATATGCGCCCTGATGTCTCCTATCTGTCAGAAATCAAGAGTTTCACGTGTTAGAAGAGCAAAGGTGCGCTTTGCGATACGAGCTTCCCCTAAGGAACAAGGTTGTTTTTCACCGAGAAAGAAAGCTCCAGACCTGCATTCTCGAATGCATATGATTCACTTATCAAAGCCATAAGAAATGTGTGTCCTTGTGCCTTCTGTCTTGCAAGAATCAGCTGTTTCTCCTGTTAGCAACGAAAAGTTGCACTTTTCGAGATGAGCTTCCCCTAAGGAACAAGGTTGTTTTTCACCGAGAAAGAAAGCTCCAGACCTGCATTCTCGAATGCATATGATTCACATATCAAAGCCATAAAAAATGTGTGTCCTTGTGCCTTCTGTCTTGCAAGAATCAGCTGTTTCTCTTGTTAGCAACGAAAAGTTGCACTTTGCGAGATGAGCTTCCCCTAAGGAACAAGGTTGTTTTTCACCGAGAAAGAAAGATCCAGTCCTGGATTCTCAGATGCATATGATTCCCTTATCAAAGCCATAAGAATTGTGTGTTCTTGTCCCTTCTGTCTTGCAAGAATCAGCTGTTTCTCTTGTTAGCAACGAAAAGTTGCACTTTGCGAGATGAGCTTCCCCTAAGGAACAAGGTTGTTTTTCACCGAGAAAGAAAGCTCCAGTACTGGATTCTCAGATGCATATTATTCCCTTATCAAAGCCATAAGAAATGTGTGTCCTTATGCCTTCTGTCTTGCAAGAATCAGCTGTTTCTCTTGTTAGCAACGAAAAGTTGCACTTTTCGAGATGAGCTTCCCCTAAGGAACAACAGTGCTTTGCACCGTGAAAGCCAGCTCCACTCCTGGAGTTTTAGATGCATATGATTTACTTTCCAAAACCATAAGAAATATGCGCTCTGATGTCTCCTGTCTGTCAGAAATCAAGAGTTTCACGTGTTAGAAGAGCAAAGGTGCACTTTGCCATACGAGCTTCCCCTAAGGAACAAGGTTGTTTTTCACCGAGAAAGAAAGCTCCAGACCTGCATTCTCGAATGCATATGATTCACTTATCAAAGCCATAAGAAATATGTGTCCTTATGCGTTCTGTCTTGCAAGAATCAGCTGTTTCTCTTGTTAGCAACGAAAAGTTGCACTTTGCGAGATGAGCTTCCCCTAAGGAACAAGGTTGTTTTTCACCGAGAAAGAAAGAAAGATCCAGTCCTGGATTCTCAGATGCATATTATTCACTTATCAAAGCCATAAGAAATGTGTGTCCTTATGCTTTCTGTCTTGCAAGAATCAGGGGAAGAATCAGAGAGAAAGCGATTGCTCCAGGTCTAGGGTTAATGGGGCCCCCTCATTGGCACCTGAGACCCCAAGGCTGTCACCTTTTCCTGGACGCAAAGCCCGACGGTGCGTGCCATTTGCGGGTTTTTCAGACCAGATTTCCAGACGGATAAAGATTCCTCGCAGGGAAAATGTGCTAGGACAGAAAGCGATTGTTCCTTTTCTACTGTTAATGGGGCTCCACTTTTGGAATCTGAGAGCCCAAGGCTGCCACCTTTTCCCTGGGCTCAAAGCACAACGGAGCGTGCCAGGTGCGGGTCAGGGAAAGCGTAATTTTTTTCAGCCCAGATTTCCAGACAAACCAAGATTCCTCCCTGGGAAAAGGTGCCAGGACAGAAAGCGTTTGGTCCTTTTCTAGGGTTAATGGGGCCCCATCATTAACACCTGAGAGCCCAAGGCTGCCACCTTTGGGCACAAAGCCCGACGGTGCCTGTCACATGCAGTTTTTTCAGCCCAGAATTCCAGATGGACGATTATTCCTCCCTGGAAAAAACGTGCCAGGATAGAAAGCGATTGTGCCTTTTCTAAGGGTATTGGGGCCCCATCATTGACAGCTGAGAGCCCAAGGCTGCCACCTTTTCCCTAGCCTCAAAGCTCGACGGAGCGTACCAAGTGCGGGTCCGGGACAGTGCCGTTTTTCAGCCCAGAATTCCAGACAGACGAAGATTCCTCCCAGAGAAAAGGTGCCAGGAGAGAAAGCGATTGTTCCTTTTCTAGGGGTAATGGGGCCCCATCATTATCACCTAAGAGCCCAAGACTGCTACCTTTTCACTGGGCGCAAAGCTTGACGGAGCGTGGCAAGTGCGAGTCAGGGAAATTGCGGTTTTTCAGCCCAGATTTCCAGACGGACGAAGATTCCTCCCAGGGAAAAGTGCCAGGACAGAAAGCAATTTTTATATTTCTTGGGTTAATGGGGCCCCATCATTGGCACCTGAGAGTCCAAGGCCTCAACATTTTCCCTGGGCGCAAAGCTTGACGGAGCGTGCCAGGTGCAGGGTTTTTAGCCCAGAATTCCAGACGAACCAAGATTCCACCAAGGGAAAATGTGCCAGGACAGAAAGCGATTGTTCCTTTTCTAAGGATTAATGGGGCCCCTTCATTGGCACCTGACAGCCCAAGCCTGCCACCTTTTCACTGGGAACAAAGCTCAACGGAGCCTGCCACGTGTGGGTCTGGGAAAGTGCTTTCTGTCCTGGCACCTTTTTGCAGGGAGGAATCATCGTCCATCTGGAATTCTGGGCTGAAAAAACCGCATGTGACACCCACCGTCGGGCTATGCGCCCAGGGAAAAGGTGGCAGCCTTTGGCTGTCAGGTGTCAATGATGAGGCCCCATTAGTCCTAGAAAAGGAACAAACGCTTTCTGTCCTGGCACCTTTTCCTAGGGAGGAATCTTGGTTTGTCTGGAAATCTGGGCTGAAAAATTACGCTTTCTCAGAACCGCACCTGGCACACTCCGTCGAGCTTTAAGGCCAGGGAATAGGTGGCAGCCTTGGGCTCTCAGGCGCCAATGATTGGGCGCCTTAAACCCAGAAATGGAAAAATCGCTTTCTGTCTTGGAACTTTATCCCAGGGTAGAATCTTAAACCTCCTGGAATTCTGCGCTGATAAACGGCACTTTCCCTGACCCGTAACTGACACGCTCCGTCGAGCTTTGAGCCCATGGAAGAGGTGGCAGCCTGGGGCTATCTGGTGCCAAATGTGTGGCCGCATTAACATTAGAAAAGGCACAATCGCTTTGTGTCCTGGCACCTTTTCCCTGGGAGGAATCTTCGTCCGTAAGGAATTCTGGGCTCAAAAACGGCACTTTCCCTGACCAGCACTTGGAACTATCCGTCGTGCTTTGAGCCCAGGGAAAAGGTGGCAGCCTTGGGGTCTCAGCTGCCAATGCTGGGGCCCTATTACCCTTAGAAAAGGCACAATCGCTTTCTGTCCTGGAACATTTTCCCTGGGAGGAATCTTGGTGCGTCTGGAATTCGGGGATGATAAAGGGCACTTTCCCGGACCCACACGTGGCACCTCCGTTGAGCTTTGAGCCCACGGTAAAGGTGGCAGCCTTGGACTCTCAGGTGCCAATGATGGGGCCCCATTAACCCTAGAAAAGTCACAATCACTTTCTGTCCTGGCACTTTTTCCCTGGGAGTAATTTTCATTCGTCTGGTATTCAGGGCTGAAAAACCCACAAGTGGCAAGCACCGTCGGGCTTTGCGCCCAGGGAAAAGGTGACACTCTTGGGCTGTCAGGTGCCAATGAGGGGGCCGCATTAACCCTAGAATTGGAACAATCGCTTTCTGTCCTGGCACTTTTTCCCTGGCGGAAATCTTCGTTCGTCTGGAAATCTGGGATGAAAAATTGCACTTTCCCCGACCCACACCTGGCACGCTCTCTCTAGCTTTGTGCCCAGTGAAAAGGTGGCAGTCTTAGGCTCTCAGGTGCCAATGATGGGGATCCATTAACCCTAGAAAAGGCACAATTGCTTTCTGTTCTGGCACGTTTTTCCTGGGGTGGAATCATTGTCCGTCTGGAATTTGGGGCTGAAAAAACCGCATGTGGCACGCACCGTTGGGCTTTGCGCCTAGGGAAAAGGTGGCAGCCTTCGGCTCTCAGGTGCCAATGATGGGCCCCCTTAAACCTAGAAATGGAAAAATCACTTTCTGTCTTGGCACTTTATCACAGGGTAGAATCTTAAGCTGACTGGAATTCCGGCTGATAAACGGCACTTTCCTTGACTTGCACCTGGCACGCTCCGTCGTGCTTTGAGCCCAGGGAAAAGGTGGCAGCCTTGGGCTCACAGGTGCCAATGATGGGGCCCCATTAACCCTAGAAATGGAAAAATCGCTTTCTGTCTTGGCACTTTATCCCAGGGTAGAATCTTCATCCGTCTGGAATTCTGGGATGATAAATGGCACTTTCCTTGACCTGCACCTGACACGCTCCGTCGAGCTTTGAGCCCATGGAAAAGGTGGCAGCCCTGGGCGCTCAGGTGCCAATGATGTGGCCCCATTACCCCAAGAAAAGGAACAATCCCTTTCTGTCCTGGCACCTTTTCACTTTGAGGAATCTTGGTCCATCTGGAATTCTGGGCTGAAAAAAGGCACTTTACCTGTCCCGCAGGTGGCACTCACCGTCGATCTTTCAGCCCAGGGAAAAGGTGGCAGTCTTGGGCTTTCAGCTGCCAATGATGGGGCCCCATTAACCCAAGATATGGAATAATCCCTTTCTGTCCTAGCAGATTTTCTCAGGGCGGAATCATCGTCCGTCTGGAATTCTGGGTTGAAAAACAGCATGTGGCATGCACGGTCCGGCTTTGCACCCATGGGAAAAGATGGCGGCCTTGGACTCTCAGGTGCCAATGATGGGGCCCCATTAACCCAAGAAATGTAAAAATCGCTTTCTGTCCTTGCACCTTTTCCTAGGGAGGAATCTTCGTCCGTCTGGAAATCTGGGCTGAAAAACCGCAATTTCCCTGACTCGCACTTGCCACGCTGCATTGAGGTTTGAGCCCAGGGAAAAGGTGGCAGCCTTGGGCTCTCAGGTGTCAATGATGGGTCCGCATTAACCTTAGAAAACGAACAATCGCTTTCTGTCCTGGCACCTTTTCCCTGGGAGGAATCATTGTCCGTCTGGAATTCTGGGCTGAAAAAACTGCTCGTGGCACGCATCTTTGGGCTTTGAGACCAGGGAAAAGGTGACAGCCTTGGGCTGTGATGTGCAGATGAGGGGGCCGCATTTACCCTAGAACTGGAACAATCGCTTTCTATCCTGGCACATTTTCCCTGGGAGGAATCTTTGTCATTCTGGAAATCTGGGCTGAAAAAAGGCACGTACCCTGACCAGCACCTGGCACACTCTGTAGAGCTTTGAGCCCAGGGAAAAGGTGGCAGGCTTGGGCTCTCAGCTGCCAATGATGGGGCCCCATTACACCTAAGAAAGGCACAATCGCTTTCTGTCCTGGCACCTTTTCCCTGGGAGGAATCATGGTCTGCCTGGAATTCTGGGCTGAAAAACGGCACTTTTCCTTACCCGCACTTGGCATGCTCCGTCGAGCTTTGAGCCCAGGGAAAAGGTGGCACCCTTGGGCTCTCAGATGCTAATGATGGGGCACCATTACTCTTAGAAAAGGCACAATCGCTTTCTGTCCCAGCACCTTTTCATTGGGAGGAATCTTGGGCCGCCTGGAATTCTGGGTCGAAAAACGGCACTTTCCCGGACCCCCACCTGGTACCCTTTGTCGTGCTTTGAGGCCAGGGAAAAGGTGGCAGCCTTGGGCTAACAGGTGCCAATGATGGGAACCCATTACCCCAAGAAAAGGAAAAATCCCTTTCTGTCTAAACACCTTTTCTCTGGGAGGAATCTTGGTCCACCTGGAATTCTGGGCTGAAAAAAGGCGCTTTACCTGACCCGCAAGTGGAACGCACCTTCGAGCTTTGCGTCCAGGGAAAAGGTGGCAGTCTTGGGCTCTCAGGTGCCAATAATGGGGCCCCATTACCTTTACAAAAAGCACAATGGCTTTCTGTCCTGGCACCTTTTCCCTGGGAGGAGTCTTCATTGGTCTGGAATTCTGGGCGGTAAAATGGCACTTTCTGGGACCAGCATGCGGCACGCACTGTCGAGCTTTGTGCCCAGGGAAAAGGAGGCAACCTCTGGCTCTCAGATGCCAATGACGGGCCCCCATTAACACTAGAAATGGAACAATCGCTTTCTGTCCTGGGAGCCTTTTCCCTGGGAGGAGTCGTCATCCGTCTGGAATTCTGGGCTGAAAAATGGCACTTTCTCTGACCTGCACGTGGCAGGCACCATCTAGCTTTGCGCCCAGGGAAAAGGTGGCAGCCTTGGGCTCTCAGATGCCAATGATGGGTCCCCGTTAACACTAGATAAATAACAATGGCTTTCTGTCCTGGCACCTTTTCCCTGGGAGGAATTTTCGTCCGTCTGGAATTCTGGGCTGAAAAACGGCACTTCCCCGGACCCGCAAGTGGAACGCACTGTCGAGCTTTGCGCTCAGGCAAAAGGTGGCAGCCTTGGGCTCTCAGGTGCCAATGATGGGGCCCCATTACCCCCAGAAAAAGAACAATCGCTTTCTGTCCTGGCACCTTTTCCCTGGGAGGAATCTTCATCGGCCTCGAATTCTGGGATGAGAAACCGCACATTCCTGGACCCGCAAGTGGCACGCACCGTCGAGCTTTGCGCCCAGGGAAAAGGTGGCAGCCCTGGGCTCTCAGCTGCCAATTTTGGGGCCCCATTAACCCTTGATAAGGCACAATCGCTTTCTGTCCTGGCACCTTTTTTCAGGGAGAAATCTTCGCTGGCCTGGAATTCTGGGATGAGAAACGGCACATTCCCGGACTTGGAAGCAGCACGCGCCGTCGACGTTTGCGCCCAGGGAAAAGGTGGCAGCCTTGAGCTCTCAGGTGCCAAAGATGGGGCCCCATTACCCCTAGAAAAGGCACAATGGCTTTCTGTCCTGACACCTGTTCCCAGAGAGGAATCGACTTCTGTCTGGAATTCTGGGCTGAAAAACGGCCCTTTCCCGGACCCGCACAGGGTATGCACCGTCGAGCTTTGCACCCAGGGAAAAGGTGGCAGCCTTGGGCTCTCAGGTGCCAATGATGGGGCCCAATTAGCATTACAAAATACACAATGGCTTTGTCACCTGGAACCTTTTCCCTCTGAGGAATCTTTATAGGTCTGGAATTCTGGGCTGAAAAATGGCACTTTCCCGGACCCTCACGTGGAACGCTCCGTCGAGCTTTGCGCCCAGGGAAAAGGTGGCAGCCTTGGGCTCTCAGGTGTCAATTTTGGGGCCCTATTAAGCCTAGGAAAGGCACAATCGCTTTCTGTCCTGGCACCTTTTCCCTGGGAGAAATCTTCATTGGCCCCGAATTCTGGGATGAGAAACAGCACATTCCTGGACCCGCAAGTGGCACGCACCTTCGAGCTTTGCGCTCAGGGAAAAGGTTGCAGCCTTGGGCTCTCAGGTGCCAATGATGGGTCCCCATTACTCCTAGAAAAGGAGAAATCGATTCCTGTCCTGGCACCTTTTCCCAGGGAGGAATCTTCATCGGTCTGGAAATCTGGAATGAGAAACAGCAATTTCCCGGACCCTCACGTAGCACGCATGGTCGAGCTTTGCGCCCAGGGTATAGGAGGCAACCTTGGGCTCTCAGCTGCCAATGATGGGGCCCAATTAACCCTAGAAATGGAACAATCGCTTTCTGTCCTGGGAGCCTCTTCCCTGTGAGGAGTCTTCATCCGTCTGGAATTCAGGGCTGAAAAATGAAACTTTCCCGAACAAGAAAGTGGTACACGCCGTTGATGTTTGCGCCCACGGAAAAGGTGGCAGCCTTGAACTCTCAGGTGCCAATGTTGGGGCATCATTGACCCTAGAAAAGGACAATTTGATTTCTGACCTGGCACCTTTTCCCTGGGAGGTATCTTCGTCTGTCTGGAATTCTGGGCTGAAAAATGGCACTTCCCCGGACCCGCAAGTGGCACGCGCCGTCGACATTTGCGCCCAGGGTAAAGGTGGCAGCCTTGGGCTCTCAGGTGCCAATGATGTGGCCGCACTAACCCTAGAAAAGGAGAAATCGATTCCTGTCCTGGCACCTTTTCCCAGGGAGGAATCTTCATCCGTCTGGAATTCTGGAATGAGAAACGGCAATTTCTGGGACCAGCACGTAGCACGCACCGTCAAGCTTTGCACCCAGGTTAAAGCAGGCAAACTTGGGCTCTCAGGTGCCTGTGACGGGGCCCGATTTCGCCTAGAAATGGAACAATCGCTTTCTGTCCTGGCACCTTTTCTCTGGGAGGAATCTTCATCCATCTAGAATTCTGGGCTAAAAAACGGCCCTTTCCCAGACAAGAAAGTGGCACGCATCCTCGACATTTGCGCCCAGGGAAAAGGTGGCAGCCTTGGGCTCTCAGGTGCCAACGATGGGGCCCCGTTAACACTAGAAAAATAACACTTGCTTTCTGTCCTGGCACCTTTTCCCAGGGAGGAATCTTCGTCCATCTGGAAATCTGGGTTCAAAAATGGCACTGCCCCACACCCGCACAAGGTACACACCGTCGAGCTTTGCGCCCAGGGAAAAGGGGGCAGCCATGGGCTCTCAGGTGCTAATGATGGTGCCCCATTACCCCTACAAAAGGCACAATGGCTTTCTGTCCTGGCACCTTTTCCCAGAGAGGAATTTTCATCGGTTTGGAATTCTGGTCTGAGAATTGGCACTTTCCTGGCCCCTCAAGTGGAACGCACCTTCGAGCTTTGCGTCCAGGGAAAAGGTGGCAGTCTTGGGCTCTCAGGTGCCAATGATGGGGCCCCATTACCTTTACAAAAAGCACAATGGCTTTCTGTCCTGGCACCTTTTCCCTGGGAGGAGTCTTCATTGGTCTGGAATTCTGGGCGGTAAAATGGCACTTTCTGGGACCAGCACGCGGCACGCACTGTCGAGCTTTGCGCCCAGGGAAAAGGAGGCAACCTCTGGCTCTCAGATGCCAATGACGGGCCCCCATTAACACTAGAAATGGAACAATCGCTTTCTGTCCTGGGAGCCCTTTCCCTGGGAGGAGTCGTCATCCGTCTGGAATTCTGGGCTGAAAAATGGCACTTTCTCTGACCTGCACGTGGCAGGCACCATCTAGCTTTGCGCCCAGGGAAAAGGTGGCAGCCTTGGGCTCTCAGGTGCCAAAGATGGGGCCCCATTACCCCTAGAAAAGGCACAATGGCTTTCTGTCCTGGCACCTGTTCCCAGGGAGGAATTGACTTCGGTCTGGAATTCTGGGCTGAAAAACGGCCCTTTCCCGGACCCGCACAGGGTATGCACCGTCGAGCTTTGCACCCAAGGAAGAGGTGGCAGCCTTGGGCTCTCAGGTGCCAACGATGGGACCCCGTTAACACTAGAAAAATAACACTTGCTTTCTGTCCTGGCACCTTTTCCCAGGGAGGAATCTTCGTCCATCTGGAAATCTGGGTTCAAAAATGGCACTGGCCAAAACCCGCACAAGGTACACACCGTCGAGCTTTGCGCCCAGGGAAAAGGGGGCAGCCATGGGCTCTCAGGTGCTAATGATGGTGCCCCATTACCCCTACAAAAGGCACAATGGCTTTCTGTCCTGGCACCTTTTCCCAGAGAGGAATTTTCATCGGTTTGGAATTCTGGTCTGAGAATTGGCACTTTCCTGGCCCCTCAAGTGGAACGCACCTTCGAGCTTTGCGTCCAGGGAAAAGGTGGCAGTCTTGGGCTCTCAGGTGCCAATGATGGGGCCCCATTACCTTTACAAAAAGCACAATGGCTTTCTGTCCTGGCACCTTTTCCCTGGGAGGAGTCTTCATTGGTCTGGAATTCTGGGCGGTAAAATGGCACTTTCTGGGACCAGCACGCGGCACGCACTGTCGAGCTTTGCGCCCAGGGAAAAGGAGGCAACCTCTGGCTCTCAGATGCCAATGACGGGCCCCCATTAACACTAGAAATGGAACAATCGCTTTCTGTCCTGGGAGCCCTTTCCCTGGGAGGAGTCGTCATCCGTCTGGAATTCTGGGCTGAAAAATGGCACTTTCTCTGACCTGCACGTGGCAGGCACCATCTAGCTTTGCGCCCAGGGAAAAGGTGGCAGCCTTGGGCTCTCAGGTGCCAAAGATGGGGCCCCATTACCCCTAGAAAAGGCACAATGGCTTTCTGTCCTGGCACCTGTTCCCAGGGAGGAATTGACTTCGGTCTGGAATTCTGGGCTGAAAAACGGCCCTTTCCCGGACCCGCACAGGGTATGCACCGTCGAGCTTTGCACCCAAGGAAGAGGTGGCAGCCTTGGGCTCTCAGGTGCCAATGATGGGGCCCAATTACCATTACAAAATACACAACGGCTTTGTCTCCTGGCACCTTTTCCCTGGGAGGAATCTTCATAGGTCTGGAATTCTGGGCTGAAAAATGGCACTTTCCCGGACCCTCACGTGGAACGCTCCGTCGAGCTTTGCGCCCAGGGAAAAGGTGGCAGCCTTGGGCTCTCAGGTGTCAATTTTGGGGCCCCATTAAGCCTAGAAAAGGCACAATGGCTTTCTGTCCTGGCACCTTTTCCCTGGGAGAAATCTTCATCGGCCCCGAATTCTGGGATGAGAAACAGCACATTCCTGGACCCGCAAGTGGCACGCACCATCGAGCTTTGCGCTCAGGGAAAAGGTTGCAGCCTTGGGCTCTCAGGTGCCAATGATGGGTCCCCATTACTCCTAGAAAAGGAGAAATCGATTCCGGTCCTGGCATCTTTTCCCAGGGAGGAATCTTCATCGGTCTGGAAATCTGGAATGAGAAACAGCAATTTCCCGGACCCTCACTTAGCACACATGGTCGAGCTTTGCTCCCAGGGTATAGGAGGCAACCTTGGGCTCTCAGCTGCCAATGATGGCGGCCGATTAACCCTAGAAATGGAACAATCGCTTTCTGTCCTGGGAGCCTCTTCCCTGTGAGGAGTCTTCATCCGTCTGGAATTCAGGGCTGAAAAACAGCACTTTGCCGGACAAGAAAGTGGTACGCGCCGTTGATGTTTGCGCCCACGGAAAAGGTGGCAGCCTTGAACTCTCAGGTGCCAATGATGGGGCACCATTGACCCTAGAAAAGGACAATTTGATTTCTGACCTGGCACCTTTTCCCCGGGAGGTATCTTCGTCTGTCTGGAATTCTGGGCTGAAAAATGGCACTTCCCCGGACCTGGAAGTGGCACGCGCCGTCGACATTTGCGCCCAGGGAAGAGGTGGCAGCCTTGGGCTCTCAGGTGCCAATGATGTGGCCCCATTAACCCTAGAAAAGGAGAAATCGATTCCTGTCCTTGCACCTTTTCCCAGGGAGGAATCTTCATCCGTGTGGAAATCTGGAATGAGAAACGGCAATTTCCTGGACCCTCACGTAGCACGCACCGTCGAGCTTTGCACCCAGGTTAAAGGGCTCTCAGGTGCCTGTGACGGGGCCCGATTTCGCCTAGAAATGGAACAATCGCTTTCTGTCCTGGCACCTTTTCTCTGGGAGGAATCTTCATCCATCTAGAATTCTGGGCTAAAAAAGGGCACTTTCCCAGACAAGAAAGTGGCACGCACCCTCGACATTTGCGCCCAGGGAAAAGGTGGCAGCCTTGGGCTCTCAGGTGCCAACGATGGGGCCCTGTTAACACTAGAAAAATAACACTTGCTTTCTGTCCTGGCACCTTTTCCCAGGGAGGAATCTTCGTCCATCTGGAAATCTGGGTTCAAAAATGGCACTGCCCCAAACCCGCACAAGGTACATACCGTCGAGTTTTGCGCCCAGGGAAAAGGGGGCAGCCTTGGGCTCTCAGGTGCTAATGCTGGTGCCCCATTACCCCTACAAAAGGCACAATGGCTTTCTGTCCTGGCACCTTTTCCCAGAGAGGAATTTTCATCGGTTTGGAATTCTGGTCTGAGAATCGGCACTTTCCTGGCCCCGCAAGTGGAACGCACCTTCGAGCTTTGCGTCCAGGGAAAAGGTGGCAGTCTTGGGCTCTCAGGTGCCAATGATGGGGCCCCATTACCTTTACAAAAAGCACAATGGCTTTCTGTCCTGGCACCTTTTCCCTGGGAGGAGTCTTCATTGGTCTGGAATTCTGGGCGGTAAAACGGCACTTTCCTGGACCAGCACGCGGCACGCACTGTCGAGCTTTGCGCCCAGGGAAAAGGAGGCAACCTCTGGCTCTCAGATGCCAATGACGGGCCCCCATTAACACTAGAAATGGAACAAACGCTTTCTGTCCTGGGAGCCCTTTCCCTGGGAGGAGTCGTCATCCGTCTGGAATTCTGGGCTGAAAAATGGCACTTTCTCTGACCTGCACGTGGCAGGCACCATCTAGCTTTGCGCCCAGGGAAAAGGTGGCAGCCTTGGGCTCTCAGGTGCCAAAGATGGGGCCCCATTACCCCTAGAAAAGGCACAATGGCTTTCTGTCCTGGCACCTGTTCCCAGGGAGGAATTGACTTCGGTCTGGAATTCTGGGCTGAAAAACGGCCCTTTCCCGGACTCGCACAGGGTATGCACCGTCGAGCTTTGCACCCAAGGAAAAGGTGGCAGCCTTGGGCTCTCAGGTGCCAATGATGGGGCCCAATTACCATTACAAAATACACAATGGCTTTGTCTCCTGGTACCTTTTCCCTCTGAGGAATCTTCATAGGTCTGGAATTCTGGGCTGAAAAATGGCACTTTCCCGGACCCTCACGTGGAACGCTCCGTCGAGCTTTGCGCCCAGGGAAAAGGTGGCAGCCTTGGGCTCTCAGGTGTCAATTTTGGGGCCTTATTAAGCCTAAAAAAGGCACAATGGCTTTCTGTCCTGGCACCTTTTCCCTGGGAGAAATCTTCATCGGCCCCGAATTCTGGGATGAGAAACAGCACATTCCTGGACCCGCAAGTGGAACGCACCATCGAGCTTTGCGCTCAGGGAAAAGGTTGCAGCCTTCGGCTCTCAGGTGCCAATGATGGGTCCCCATTACTCCTATAAAAGGAGAAATCGATTCCGGTCCTGGCATCTTTTCCCAGGGAGGAATCTTCATCCCTGTGGAAATCTGGAATGAGAAACGGAAATTTCCTGGACCCTCACGTAGCACGCACCGTCGAGCTTTGCACCCAGGTTAAAGGGCTCTCAAGTGCCTGTGACGGGGCCCGATTTCGCCTAAAAATAGAAAAATCGTTTTCTGTCCTGGCACCTTTTCTCTGGGAGGAATCTTCATCCATCTAGAATTCTGGGCTAAAAAACGGCACTTTCCCAGACAAGAAAGTGGCACGCACCCTCGACATTTGCGCCCAGGGAAAAGGTGGCAGCCTTGGGCTCTCAGGTGCCAATGATGCGTCCCCGTTAACACTAGAAAAATAACACTTGCTTTCTGTCCTGGCACCTTTTCCCAGGGAGGAATCTTCGTCCGTCTGGAAATCTGGGTTCAAAAATGGCACTGCCCCAAACCCGCACAAGGTACACACCGTCGAGATTTGCACCCAGGGAAAAGGTGGCAGCCTTGGGCTCTCAGGTGCCAATGATGCGTCCCCGTTAACACTAGAAAAATAACACTTGCTTTCTGTCCTGGCACCTTTTCCCAGGGAGGAATCTTCGTCCGTCTGGAAATCTGGGTTCAAAAATGGCACTGCCCCAAACCCGCACAAGGTACACACCGTTGAGCTTTGCGCCCAGGGAAAAGGTGGCAGCCTTGGGCTCTCAGGTGCCAATGATGGTGTCCCATTACCTTTACAAAAAGCACAATGGCTTTCTGTCCTGGCACCTTTTCCCTGGGAGAAATCTTCATTGGCCCCGAATTCTGGGATGAGAAACAGCACATTCCTGGACCCGCAAGTGGAATGCACCGTCGAGCTTTGCGTCCAGGGAAAAGGTTGCAGCCTTGGGCTCTCAGGTGCCAATGATGGGTCCCCATTACTCCTAGAAAAGGAGAAATCGATTCCTGTCCTGGCACCTTTTCCCAGGGAGGAATCTTCATCGGTCTGGAAATCTGGAATGAGAAACAGCAATTTCCCAGACCCTCACGTAGCACGCATGGTCGAACTTTGCGCCCAGGGTATAGGAGGCAACTTTGGGCTCTCAGCTGCCAATGATGGGGCCCAATTAACCCTAGAAATGGAACAATCGCTTTCTGTCCTGGGAGCCTCTTCCCTGTGAGGAGTCTTCATCCGTCTGGAATTCAGGGCTGAAAAATGGCACTTTCCCGAACAAGAAAGTGGTACGCGCCGTTGATGTTTGCGCCCACGGAAAAGGTGGCAGCCTTGAACTCTCAGGTGCCAATGTTGGGGCATCATTGACCCTAGAAAAGGACAATTTGATTTCTGACCTGGCACCTTTTCCCTGGGAGGTATCTTCGTCTGTCTGGAATGCTGGGCTGAAAAATGGCACTTCCCCGGACCCGCAAGTGGCACGCGCCGTCGACATTTGCGCCCAGGGTAAAGGTGGCAGCCTTGAACTCTCAGGTGCTAATGATGTGGTCGCATTAACCCTAGAAAAGGAGAAATCGATTCCTGTCCTGGCACCTTTTCCCAGGGAGGAATCTTCATCCGTCTGGAATTCTGGAATGAGAAACGGCAATTTCTGGGACCAGCACGTAGCACGCACCGTCAAGCTTTGCACCCAGGTTAAAGCAGGCAAACTTGGGCTCTCAGGTGCCTGTGACGGGGCCCGATTTCGCCTAGAAATGGAACAATCGCTTTCTGTCCTGGCACCTTTTCTCTGGGAGGAATCTTCATCCATCTAGAATTCTGGGCTAAAAAACGGCCCTTTCCCAGACAAGAAAGTGGCACGCACCCTCGACATTTGGGCCCAGGGAAAAGGTGGCAGCCTTGGGCTCTCAGGTGCCAATGATGGGGCCCCGTTAACACTAGAAAAATAACACTTGCTTTCTGTCCTGGGACCTTTTCCCAGGGAGGAATCTTCGTCCGTCTGGAAATCTGGGTTCAAAATGGCACTGCCCCAAACCCGCACAAGGTACACACCGTCGAGCTTTGCACCCAGGGAAAAGGGGGCAGCCTTGGGCTCTCAGGTGCTAATGTTGGTGCCCCATTACCCCTACAAAAGGCACAATGGCTTTCTGTCCTGGCACCTTTTCCCAGAGAGGAATTTTCATTGGTTTGGAATTCTGGTCTGAGAATCGGCACTTTCCTGGCCCCGCAAGTGGAACGCACCTTCGAGCTTTGCGTCCAGGGAAAAGGTGGCAGTCTTGGGCTCTCAGGTGCCAATGATGGGGCCCCATTACCTTTACAAAAAGCACAATGGCTTTCTGTCCTGGCACCTTTTCCCTGGGAGGAGTCTTCATTGGTCTGGAATTCTGGGCGGTAAAATGGCACTTTCCTGGACCAGAACGCGGCACGCACTGTCGAGCTTTGCGCCCAGAGAAAAGGAGGCAACCTCTGGCTCTCAGATGCCAATGACGGGCCCCCATTAACACTAGAAATGGAACAATCGCTTTCTGTCCTGGGAGCCCTTTCCCTGGGAGGAGTCGTCATCCTTCTGGAATCCTGGGCTGAAAAATGGCACTTTCTCTGACCTGCACGTGGCAGGCACCATCTAGCTTTGCGCCCAGGGAAAAGGTGGCAGCCTTGGACTCTCAGGTGCCAAAGACGGGGCCCCATTACCCCTAGAAAAGGCACAATGGCTTTCTGTCCTGGCACCTGTTCCCAGGGAGGAATTGACTTCGGTCTGGAATTCTGGGCTGAAAAACGGCCCTTTCCCGGACCCGCACAGGGTATGCACCGTCAAGCTTTGCACCCAGGGAAAAGGTGGCAGCCTTGGGCTCTCAGGTGCCAATGATGGGGCCCAATTACCATTACAAAATACACAATGGCTTTGTCTCCTGGCACCATTTCCCTCTTAGGAATCTTCATAGGTCTGGAATTCTGGGCTGAAAAATGGCACTTTCCCGGACCCTCACGTGGAACGCTCCGTCGAGCTTTGCGCCCAGGGAAAAGGTGGCAGCCTTGGGCTCTCAGGTGTCAATTTTGGGGCCCCTTTAAGCCTAGAAAAGGCACAATGACTTTCTGTCCTGGCACCTTTTCCCTGGGAGAAATCTTCATCGGCCCCGAATTCTGGGATGAGAAACAGCACATTCCTGGACCCGCAAGTGGCACGCACCGTCGAGCTTTGCGCTCAGGGAAAATGTTGCAGGCTTCGGCTCTCAGGTGCCAATGATGGGTCCCCATTACTCCTAGAAAAGGAGAAATCCATTCCTGTCCTGAAATTTGTTCCCAAAGAGAAATCTTCATTGGTCTGGAAATCTGGAATGAGAAACAGCAATTTCCCGGACCCAGGGTATAGGAGGCAACCTTGGGCTCTCAGCTGCGAATGATGGGGCCCGATTACCCTAGAAATGGAACAATCGCTTTCTGTCCTGGGAGCCTCTTCCCTGTGAGGAGTCTTCATCCGTCTGGAATTCAGGGCTGAAAAACAGCACTTTCCCGAACAAGAAAGTGGTACGCGCCGTTGATGTTTGCGCCCACGGAAAAGGTGGCAGCCTTGAACTCTCAGGTGCCAGTGATGTGGCCCCATTAACCCTAGAAAAGGAGAAATCGATTCCTGTCCTGGCACCTTTTCCCAGTGAGGAATCTTCATCGGTCTGGAATTTTGGAATGAGAAACGGCAATTTCCCGGACCCTCACGTAGCATGCACCGTCGAGCTTTGCACCCAGGTTAAAGGGCTCTCAAGTGCCTGTGATGGGGCCCGATTTCGCCTAGAAATGGAACAATCGCTTTCTGTCCTGGCACCTTTTCTCTGGGAGGAATCTTCATCCATCTAGAATTTTGGGCTAAAAAACGGCCCTTTCCCAGACAAGAAAGTGGAACGCATCCTCAACATTTGCGCCCAGGGAAAAGGTGGCAGCCTTGGGCTCTCAGGTGCCAATGATGGGGCCCCGTTAACACTAGAAAAATAACACTTGCTTTCTGTCCTGGCACCTTTTCCCAGGGAGGAATCTTCATCGGTTTGGAATTCTGGTCTGAGAATCGGCACTTTCCTGGACCCGCAAGTGGAACGCACCATCGAGCTTTGCGTCCAGGGAAAAGGTGGCAGTCTTGGGCTCTCAGGTGCCAATGAAGGGGCCCCATTAAGCCTATAAAAGGCACAATGGCTTTCTGTCCTGGCACCTTTTCCCTGGGAGAAATCTTCATCGGCCCCGAATTCTGGGATGAGAAACAGCACATTCCTGGACCCGCAAGTGGAACGCACCGTCGAGCTTTGCGCTCAGGGAAAAGCAAGCAACCTCTGGCTCTCAGATGCCAGTGACGAGTCCCATTACTCCTAGAAAAGGAGAAATCGATTCCTGTCCTGGCACCTTTTCCCAGGGAGGAATCTTCATCGGTCTTGAATTCTGGAATGAGAAACGGCAATTTCCCGGACCCTCACGTAGCACGCATGGTCGAGCTTTGCTCCCAGGGTATAGGAGGCAACCTTGGGCTCTCAGGGGCCAATGATGGGGGCCGATTAACCGTAGAAATGGAACAATCGCTTTCTGTCCTGGGAGCCTTTTCCCTGTGAGGCGTCTTCATCCGTTTGGAATTCAGGGCTGAAAATTGGCACTTTCCCGGACAAGAAAGTGATAGCGCCGTTGATGTTTGCGCCCACGGAAAAGGTGGCAGCCTTGAACTCTCAGGTGCCAATGTTGGGGCATCATTGACCCTAGAAAAGGACAATTTGATTTCTGACCTGGCACCTTTTCCCTGGGAGGTATCTTCGTCTGTCTGGAATTCTGGAATGAAAAATGGCACTTCCCCGGACCCGCAAGTGGCACGCGCCGTCGACAATTGCGCCCAGGGAAAAGGTGGCAGCCTTGAACTCTCAGGTGCTAATGATGTGGTCGCATTAACCCTAGAAAAGGAGAAATCGATTCCTGTCCTGGCACCTTTTCCCAGGGAGGAATCTTCATCCGTCTGGAATTCTGGAATGAGAAACAACAATTTCTGGGACCAGCACGTAGTACGCACCGTCAAGCTTTGCACCCAGGTTAAAGGAGGCAAACTTGGGATCTCAGGTTCCTGTGACGGGGCCCGATTTCGCCTAGAAATGGAACAATCGCTTTCTGTCCTGGCACTATTTCCCTGGGAGGAATCTTCATCCGTCTGGAATTCTGGGCTAAAAAACGGCACTTTCCCAGACAAGAAAGTGGCACGCACCCTCGACATTTGGGCCCAGGGAAAAGGTGGCAGCCTTGGGCTCTCAGGTGCCAAGGATGGGGCCCCGTTAAGACTAGAAAAATAACACTTGCTTTCTGTCCTGGCACCTTTTCCCAGGGAGGAATCTTCATCCGTCTGGAAATCTGGGTTCAAAAATGGCACTGCCCCAAATCCGCACAAGGTACACACCGTCGAGCTTTGCGCCCAGGGAAAAGGGGGCAGCCTTGGGCTCTCAGGTGCTAATGCTGGTGCCCCATTACCCCTACAAAAGGCACAATGGCTTTCTGTCCTGGCACCTTTTCCCAGAGAGGAATTTTCATCGGTTTGGAATTCTGGTCTGAGAATCGGCACTTTCCTGGGCGCGCAAGTGGAACGCACCATCGAGCTTTGCGTCCAGGGAAAAGGTGGCAGTCTTGGGCTCTCAGGTGCCAATGATGGGGCACCATTACCTTTACAAAAAGCACAATGGCTTTCTGTCCTGGCACCTTTTCCCTGGAAGGAGTCTTCATTGGTCTGGAATTCTGGACTGTAAAATGGCACTTTCCTGGACCAGCACGTGGCACGCACTGTCGAGCTTTGCGCCCAGGGAAAAGGAGGCAACCTCTGGCTCTCAGGTGCCAATGACGGGCCCCCATTAACACTAGAAATGGAACAATCGCTTTCTGTCCTGGGAGCCTTTTCCCTGGGAGGAGTCGTCATCTGTCTGGAACTCTGGGCTGAACAAAGCACTTTCTCTGACCTGCACGTGGCAGGCACCATCTAGCTTTGCGCCCAGGGAAAAGGTGGCAGCCTTGGGCTCTCAGGTGCCAATGATGGGTCCCCGTTAACACTAGATAAATAACAATGGCTTTCTGTCCTGGCACCTTTTCCCGGGGAGGAATCTTCGTCCGTCTGGAATTCTGGGCTGAAAACGGCACTTCCCTGGACCAGCAACTGGAACGCACTGTCGAGCTTTGCGCTCAAGCAAAAGGTTGCAGCCTTGGGCTCTCAGGTGCCAATGATGGGGCCCCATTACCCCTAGAAAAGGCACAATCCCTTTCTGTCCTGGCACCTTTTCCCAGGGAGGAATCTTCATCGCTCTGGAATTCTGGGCTGAAAAACGGCCCTTTCCCGGACCCGCACAGGGTATGCACCGTCGAGCTTTGCACCCAGGGAAAAGGTGGCAG
Organism: Pithys albifrons albifrons; assembly: GCF_047495875.1. NCBI lineage: Eukaryota > Metazoa > Chordata > Aves > Passeriformes > Thamnophilidae > Pithys > Pithys albifrons. Next base: position 19,528 of record NC_092494.1, read on the forward strand.
CCTTGGGCTCTCAGGTGCCAATGATGGGTCCCCATTACTCCTAGAAAAGGAGAAATCCATTCCTGTCCTGAAATTTTTTCCCAAAGAGAAATCTTCATTGGTCTGAAAATCTGGAATGAGAAACAGCAATTTCCCGGACCCTCACGTAGCACGCATGGTCGAGCTTTGCACCCAGGGTATAGGAGGCAACCTTGGGCTCTAAGTTGCCAATGATGGGGCCCGATTAACCCTAGAAATGGAACAATCGCTTTCTGTCCTGGGAGCCTCTTCCCTGTGAGGAGTCTTCATCCGTCTGGAATTCAGGGCTGAAAAACGGCACTTTCCCGGACAAGAAAGTGATACGCGCCGTTGATGTTTGCGCCCACGGAAAAGGTGGCAGCCTTGAACTCTCAGGTGCCAGTGATGTGGCCCCATTAACCCTAGAAAAGGAGAAATCGATTCCTGTCCTGGCACCTTTTCCCAGTGAGGAATCTTCATCGGTCTGGAATTCTGGAATGAGAAATGGCAATTTCCTGGACCCTCACGTAGCACGCACCGTCGAGCTTTGCACCCAGGTTAAAGGGCTCTCAGGTGCCTGTGACGGGGCCCGATTTCGCCTAGAAATGGAACAATCGCTTTCTGTCCTGGCACCTTTTCTCTGGGAGGAATCTTCATCCATCTAGAATTCTGGGCTAAAAAACGGCACTTTCCCAGACAAGAAAGTGGCACGCATCCTCAACATTTGCGCCGAGGGAAAAGGTGGCAGCCTTGGGCTCTCAGGTGCCAATGATGGGGCCCCGTTAACACTAGAAAAATAACACTTGCTTTCTGTCCTGGCACCTTTTCCCAGGGAGGAATCTTCGTCCGTCTGGAAATCTGGGTTCAAAAATGGCACTGCCCCAAACCCGCACAAGGTACACACCGTCGAGCTTTGCGCCCAGGGAAAAGGGGGCAGCCTTGGGCTCTCAGGTGCCAATGATGGTGTCCCATTAGCCCTACAAAAGGCACGATGTCTTTCTGTCCTGGCACCTTTTCCCAGGGAGGAATCTTCATTGGTTTGGAGTTCTGGTCTGAGAATCGGCACTTTCCTGGACCCGCAAGTGGAACGCAGCATCGAGCTTTGCGTCCAGGGAAAAGGTGGCAGTCTTGGGCTCTCAGGTGCCAATGATGGGGCCCCATTCCCTTTACAAAAAGCACAATGGCTTTCTATCCTGCACCTTTTCCCTGGGAGGAGTCTTCATCGGCCCCGAATTCTAGGATGAGAAACAGCACATTCCTGGACCCGCAAGTGGAACGCACCATGGAGCTTTGCGCCCAGGGAAAAGGTGGCAGCCTTGGGCTCTCAGGTGCCAATGATGGGGCCCCATTACCCCAAGAAAAAGAAGAATCGCTTTCTGTCCTGGCACCTTTTCCCTGGGAGGAATTTTGTTCGCTCTGGAATTCTGGGCTGAAAACGGCTCTTTCCCTTACCCGCATGTGGCATGCACCGTCGAGCTTTGCGCCCAGGGAAAAGGTGGCAGCCCTGGGATCTCAGCTGCCAATTTTGGGGCCCCATTAACCCTAGAAAAGGCAGAATCGCTTTCTTTCCTGTCTCCTTTACTGAGGGAGAAATCTTCGATGGCTTGGAATTCTGGGATGAGAAACGGCACATTCCCAGACTTCCAAGCGGCACGTGCCGTCGAGATTTACGCCCAGGGAAAAGGTGGCAGCCTTGGGCTCTCAGGTGCCAAAGATGGGGCCCCATAACCCCTAGAAAAGGCACAATGGCTTTCTGTCCTGGCACCTTTTCCCAGAGAGGAATCGACTTCCGTCTGGAATTCTGGGCTGAAAAACGGCCCTTTCCCGGACCCGCACAGGGTATGCACCGTCGAGCTTTGCACCCAGGGAAAAGGTGGCAGCCTTGGGCTCTCAGGTGCCAATGATGTGGCTCCATTAACCCTAGAAAAGGAGAAATCGATTCCTGTCCTGGCACCTTTTCCCAGGGAGGAATCTTCATCCGTCTGGAATTCTGGAATGAGAAACGGCAATTTCTTGGACCCTCACGTAGCACGCACCGTCAAGCTTTGCTCCCAGGTTAAAGGGCTCTCAGGTGCCTGTGACGGGGCCCGATTTCGCCTAGAAATGGAACAATCGCTTTCTGTCCTGGCACTTTTTCTCTGGGAGGAATCTTCATTCATCTAGAATTCTGGGCTAAAAAACGGCACTTTCCCAGACAAGAAAGTGGCACGCACCCTCGACATTTGGGCCAAGGGAAAAGGTGACAGCCTTGGGCTCTCAGGTGCCAATGATGGGGCCCCGTTAACACTAGAAAAATAACACTTTCTTTCTGTCCTGGCACCTTTTCCCAGGGTGGAATCTTCGTCCGTCTGAAAATCTGGGTTCAAAAATGACGGGCCCCCATTAACACTAGAAATGGAACAATCGCTTTCTGTCCTGGGAGCCTTTTCCCTGGGAGGAGTCGTCATCCGTCTGGAATTCTGGGCTGAACAAAGCACTTTCTCTACCTGCACGTGGCAGGCACCATCTAGCTTTGCGCCCAGGGAAAAGGTGGCAGCCTTAGACTCTCAGGTGCCAGTGATGGGTCCCCGTTAACACAAGAAAATAACACTTGCTTTCTGTCCTGGCACCTTTTCCCTGGGAGGAATTTTCGTCCGTCTGGAATTCTGGGCTGAAAAACGTCACTTCCCCGGACCCACAAGTGGAACGCACCGTCGAGCTTTGTGCCCAGGCAAAAGGTGGCAGCCTTCGGCTCTCAGATGCCAATGATGGGGCCCCATTAACCCTAAAAAAGGCACAATCGCTTTCTGTCCTGGCACCTTTTCCCAGGGAGAAATCCTCGCTGGCCTGGAATTCTGGGATGAGAAACGGCACATTCCCGGACTTGCAAGTGGCAAGCGCCATCAACATTTGCGCCCAGGAAAAAGGTGGCAGCCTTGGGCTCTCAGGTGCCAATGATGGGGCCCAATTAGCATTACAAAATACACAATGGCTTTGTCTCCTGGCACCTTTTCCCTCGGAGGAATCTTCATAGGTCTGGAATTCTGGGCTGAAAAATGGCACTTTCCCGGACCCGCAAGTGGAACGCTCCGTCGAGCTTTGCGCCCAGGGAAAAGGTGGCAGCCTTGGCCTCTCAGCTGCCAATTTTGGGGCCCCATTAAGCCTAGAAAAGGCACAATGGCTTTCTGTCCTGGCACCTTTTCCCTGGGAGAAATCTTCATCGGCCTCGAATTCTGGGATGAGAAACAGCACATTCCTGGATCCGCAAGTGGCACGCACCGTTGAGCTTTGCGCTCAGGGAAAAGGTTGCAGCCTTCGGCTCTCAGGTGCCAATGATGGGTCCCCATTACTCCTAGAAAAGGAGAAATCCATTCCTGTCCTGAAATTTTTTCCCAAAGAGAAATCTTCATTGGTCTGGAAATCTGGAATGAGTAACAGCAATTTCCTGGACCCTCACGTAGCACGCATGGTCGAGCTTTGCTCCCAGGGTATATGAGGCAACCTTGTGCTCTCAGGTGCCAATGATGGCGGCCGATTAACCCTAGAAATGGAACAATCGCTTTCTGTCCTGGGAGCCTCTTCCCTGTGAGGAGTCTTCATCCGTCTGGAATTCAGGGCTGAAAATTGGCACTTTCCCGGACAAGAAAGTGGTACGCGCCGTTGATGTTTGCGCCCACGGAAAAGGTGGCAGCCTTGAACTCTCAGGTGCCAGTGATGTGGCCCCATTAACCCTAGAAAAGGAGAAATCGATTCCTGTCCTGGCACCTTTTCCCAGTGAGGAATCTTCATCGGTCTGGAATTCTGGAATGAGAAACGGCAATTTCCTGGACCCTCACGTAGCACGCACCGTCGAGCTTTGCACCCAGGTTAAAGGGCTCTCAGGTGCCTGTGACGGGGCCCGATTTCGCCTAGAAATGGAACAATCGCTTTCTGTCCTGGCACCTTTTCTCTGGGAGGAATCTTCATCCATCTAGAATTCTGGGCTAAAAAAGGGAACTTTCCCAGACAAGAAAGTGGCACGCACCCTCGACATTTGCGCCCAGGGAAAAGGTGGCAGCCTTGGGCTCTCAGGTGCCAATGATGCGTCCCCGTTAACACTAGAAAAATAACACTTGCTTTCTGTCCTGGCACCTTTTCCCAGGGTGGAATCTTCGTCCGTCTGGAAATCTGGGTTCAAAAATGGCACTGCCCCAAACCCGCACAAGGTACACACCGTCGAGCTTTGCGCCCAGGGAAAAGGAGGCAGCCTTGGGCTCTCAGGTGCCAATGATGGTGCCCCATTACCCCTACAAAAGGCACAATGGCTTTCTGTCCTGGCACCTTTTCCCAGGCAGGAGTCTTCATCGGTTTGGAATTCTGGTCTGAGAATCGGCATTTTCCTGGACCCGCAAGTGGAACGCACCATTGAGCTTTGCGTCCAGGGAAAAGGTGGCAGTCTTGGGCTCTCAGGTGCCAATGATGCGGCCCCATTCCCTTTACAAAAAGCACAATGGCTTTCTGTCCTGGCACATTTTCCCTGGGAGGAGTCTTCATTGGTCTGGAATTCTGGGCTCTAAAATGGCACTTTCTGGGACCAGCACGCGGCACGCACTGTCGAGCTTTGCGCCCAGGGAAAAGGAGGCAACCTCTGGCTCTCAGATGCCAATGACGGGCCCCCATTAACACTAGAAATGGAACAATCGCTTTCTGTCCTGGGAGCCTTTTCCCTGGGAGGAGACGTCATCAATCTGGAATCCTGGGCTGAAAAATGGCACTTTCTCTGACCTGCACGTGGCAGGCACCATCTAGCTTTGCGCCCAGGGGAAAAGGTGTCAGCCTTGGGCTCTCAGGTGCCAATGATGGGTCCCCATTAACACTAGATAAATAACAATGGCTTTCTGTCCTGGCACCTTTTCCCTGGAAGGAATTTTCTTCTGTCTGGAATTCTGGGTTGAAAAACGACACTTCCCTGGACCCGCAAGTGGAATGCACCGTCGAGCTTTGCGGCCAGGCAAAAGGTGGCAGCCTTGGGCTCTCAGGTGCCAATGATGGGGCCCCATTACCCCTAGAAAAAGAACAATCGCTTTCTGTCCTGGCACCTTTTCCCTGGGAGGAATCTTTATCGCTCTGGAATTCTGAGATGAGAAACGGCTCTTTCCCTTACCCGCATGCGGCACGCACCGTCGAGCTTTGCGCCCAGAGAAAAGGTGGCAGCCCTGGGCTCTCAGGTGCCAATGATGGGGCCCCATTAACCCTCGATAAGGCACAATGGCTTTCTGTCCTGGCACCTTTTCCCAGGGAGAAATCTTCGCTGGCCTGGAATTCTGGGGTGAGATACGGCACATTGCCGGACTTGCAAGCGGAACGCGCCGTCGACATTTGCACCCAGGGAAAAGGTGGCAGCCTTGGGCTCTCAGGTGCCAAAGATGGGGCCCCATTACCCCTAGAAAAGGCATAATGGCTTTCTGTCCTGACAGTTTTTCCCAGAGAGGAATCGACTTCCGTCTGGAATTCTGGGCTGAAAAACGTCCCTTTCCCGGACCTGCACAGGGTATGCACCGTCGAGCTTTGCACCCAGGGAAAAGGTGGCAGCCTTGGGCTCTCAGGTGCCAATGATGTGGCTCCATTAACCCTAGAAAAGGAGAAATCGATTCCTGTCCTGGCACCTTTTCCCAGGGAGGAATCTTCATCGGTCTGGAATTCTGGAATGAGAAACGGCAATTTCCCGGACCCTCACGTAGCACGCACCGTCGAGCTTTGCACCCAGGTTAAAGGGTTCTCAGGTGCCTGTGACGGGGCCCGATTTCGCCTAGAAATGGAACAATCGCTTTCTGTCCTGGCACCTTTTCTCTGGGAGGAATCTTCATCCATCTAGAATTCTGGGCTAAAAAAGGGCACTTTCCCAGACAAGAAAGTGGCACGCACCCTCGACATTTGCGCCCAGGGAAAAGGTGGCAGCCTTGGGCTCTCAGGTGCCAAGGATGGGGCCCCGTTAACACTAGAAAAATAACACTTGCTTTCTGTTCTGTCACCTTTTCCCAGGGAGGAATCTTCGTCCGTCTGGAAATCTGGGTTCAAAAATGGCACTGCCCCAAACCCGCACAAGGTACACACCATCGAGCTTTGCGCCCAGGGAAAAGGAGGCAGCCTTGGGCTCTCAGGTGCCAATGATGGTGTCCCATTACCCCTACAAAAGGCACAATGGCTTTCTGTCCTGGCACCTTTTCCCAGGGAGGAATCTTCATCGGTTTGGAATTCTGGTCTGAGAATCGGCATTTTCCTGGATCCGCAAGTGGAACGCACCATCGAGATTTGAGTCCAGGGAAAAGGTGGAAGGCTTGGGCTCTCAGGTGCCAGTGAAGGAGCCCCATTACCTTTACAAAAATCACAATGGCTTTCTGTCCTGGTACCTTTTCCCTGGGAGGAGTCTTCATTGGTCTGGAATTCTGGGCGGTAAAATGGCACTTTCTGGGACAAGCACGCGGCACGCACTGTCGAGCTTTGCGCCCAGGGAAAAGGAGGCAACCTCTGGCTCTCAGATGCCAATGACGGGCCCCCATTAACACTAGAAATGGAACAATCGCTTTCTGTCCTGGGAGCCTTTTCCCTGGGAGGAGTCGTCATCCGTCTGGAATTCTGGGCTGAAAAATGGCACTTTCTCTGACCTGCACGTGGCAGGCACCATCTAGCTTTGCGCCCAGGGGAAAAGGTGGCAGCCTTGGGCTCTCAGATGCCAATGATGGGTCCCCGTTAACACTAGATAAATAACAATGGCTTTCTGTCTTGGCACCTTTTCCCTGGGAGGAATTTTCGTCCGTCTGGAATTCTGGGTTGAAAAACGACACTTCCCTGGACCCGCAAGTGGTACGCACCGTCGAGCTTTGCGCCCAGGCAAAAGGTGGCAGCCTTGGGCTCTCAGGTGCCAATGATGGGGCCCCATTACCCCTAGAAAAAGAACAATCGCTTTCTGTCCTGGCACGTTTTCCCTGGGAGGAATCTTCATCGCTCTGGAATTCTGAGATGAGAAACGGCTCTTTCCCTTACCCGCATGTGGCACGCACCGTCGAGCTTTGCGCCCAGAGAAAAGGTGGCAGCCCTGGGCTCCCAGGTGCCAATGATGGGGCCCCATTAGCCCTCGATAAGGCACAATCGCTTTCTGTCCTGGCACCTTTTCCCAGGGAGAAATCTTCGCTGGCCTGGAATTCTTGGAAGAGAAACGGCACATTCCCGGACTTGCAAGTGGCAGCCGCCATCAACATTTGCACCCAGGAAAAAGGTGGCAGCCTTGGGCTCTCAGGTGCCAAAGATGGGGCCCCATAACCCCTAGAAAAGGCACAATGGCTTTCTGTCCTGACAGTTTTTCCCAGAGAGGAATCGACTTCCGTCTGGAATTCTGGGCTGAAAAACGGCCCTTTCCCGGACAAGAAAGTGGCACGCACCCTCGTCATTTGCGCCCAGGGAAAATGTGGCAGCCTTGGGCTCTCAGGTGCCAATGATGGGGCCCCGTTAATACTAGAAAAATAACACTTGCTTTCTGTCCTGGCACCATTTCCCAGGGAGGAATCTTCATCCGTCTGGAAATCTGGGTTCAAAAATGGCACTGCCCCAAACCCGCACAAGGTACACACCGTCGAGCTTTGCGCCCAGGGAAAAGGAGGCAGCCTTGGGCTCTCAGGTGCCAATGATGGTGCCCCATTACCCCTACAAAAGGCACAATGGCTTTCTGTCCTGGCACCTTTTCCCAGGCAGGAATCTTCATCGGTTTGGAATTCTGGTCTGAGAATCGGCACTTTCCTGGACCCGCAAGTGGAACGCACCATCGAGCTCTGCGTCCAGGGAAAAGGTGGCAGTCTTGGGCTCTCAGGTGCCAATGATGGGGCCCCATTACCTTTACAGAAAGCACAATGGCTTTCTGTCCTGGCACCTTTTCCCTGGGAGGAGTCTCCATTGGTCTGGAATTCTGGGCTGTAAAATGGCACTTTCTGGGACCAGCACGCGGCAAGCACTGTCGAGCTTTGCGCCCAGGGAAAAGGAGGCAACCTCTGGCTCTCAGATGCCAATGACGGGCCCCCATTAACACTAGAAATGGAACAATCGCTTTCTGTCCTGGGAGCCTTTTCCCTGGGAGGAGTCGTCATCCGTCTGGAATTCTGGGCTGAAGAAATCACTTTCTCTGACCTGCACGTGTCAGGCACCATCTCGCTTTGCGCCCAGGGAAAAGGTGGCAGCCTTGGGCTCTCAGATGCCAATGTTGGGTCCCCGTTAACACTAGATAAATAACAATGGCTTTCTGTCCTGGCACCTTTTCCCTGGGAGGAATTTTCGTCCGTCTGGAATTCTGGGTTGAAAAACGACACTTCCCTGGAGCCGCAAGTGGAACGCACCGTCGAGCTTTGCGGCCAGGCAAAAGGTGGCAGCCTTGGGCTCTCAGGTGCCAATGATGGGGCCCCATTAACCCTAGAAAAGGCACAATCGCTTTCTGTCCTGGCACCTTTTCCCTGGGAGGAGTCTTCATCGTTCTGGAATTCTGGAATGAGAAATGGCAATTTCCCTTACCCACATGTGGCACGCACCGTCCAGCTTTACGCCCAGGGAAGTGGTGGAAGCCCTGGGCTCTCAGGTGCCAGTTTTGGGGCCCCATTAAGCCTAGAAAAGGCACAATCGCTTTCTGTCCTGGCACCTTTTCCCAGGGGGAAATCTTCGCTGGCCTGGAATTCTGGGATGAGAAACGGCACATTCCCGGACTTGCAAGTGGCACGCGCCATCGACATTTGCGCCCAGGAAAATGTCGCAGCCTTGGGCTCTCAGGTGCCAAAGATGGGGACCCATAACCCCTAGAAAAGGCACAATGGCTTTCTGTCCTGACACCTTTTCCCAGGGAGGAATCGACTTCCGTCTGGAATTCTGGGCTGAAAAACGGCCCTTTCCCGGACCCGCACAGGGTATGCACCGTCAAGCTTTGCACCCAGGGAAAAGGTGGCAGCCTTGGGCTCTCAGGTGCCAATGATGTGGCCCCATTAACCCTAGAAAAGGAGAAATCGATTCCTGTCCTGGCACCTTTTCCCTCTGAGGAATCTTCATCCGTCTGGAATTCTGGAATGAGAAACGGCAATTTCTGAGACCAGCACGTAGCACGCACCGTCAAGCTTTGCACCCAGGTTAAAGGAGGCAAACTTGGGATCTCAGGTTCCTGTGACGGGGCCCGATTTCGCCTAGAAATGGAACAATCGCTTTCTGTCCTGGCACCTTTTCCCTGGGAGGAATCTTCATCCGTCTGGAATTCTGGGCTAAAAAACGGCACTTTCCCAGACAAGAAAGTGGCACGCACCCTCGACATTTGGGCCCAGGGAAAAGGTGGCAGCCTTGGGCTCTCAGGTGCCAAGGATGGGGCCCCATTAACACTAGAAAAATAACACTTGCTTTCTGTCCTGGCACCTTTTCCCAGGGAGGAATCTTCGTCCGTCTGGAAATCTGGGTTCAAAAATGGCACTGCCTGAAACCCGCACAAGGTACACACCGTCGAGCTTTGCGCCCAGGGAAAAGGAGGCAGCCTTGGGCTCTCAGGTGCCAATGATGGTGCCCCATTACCCCTACAAAAGGCACAATGGCTTTCTGTCCTGGCACCTTTTCCCAGGGAGGAATCTTCATCGGTTTGGAATTCTGGTCTGAGAATCGGCACTTTCCTGGACCCGCAAGTGGAACGCACCATTGAGCTTTGCGTCCAGGGAAAAGGTGGCAGTCTTGGGCTCTCAGGTGCCAGTGATGGGGCCCCATTACCTTTAAAGAAAGCACAATGGCTTTCTGTCCTGGCACCTTTTCCCTGGGAGGAGTCTTCATTGGTCTGGAATTCTGGACTGTAAAATGGCACTTTCTGGGACCAGCACGAGGCACACACTGTCGAGCTTTGCGCCCAGGGAAAAGGAGGCAACCTCTGGCTCTCAGATGCCAATGACGGGCCCCCATTAACACTAGAAATGGAACAATCGCCTTCTGTCCTGGGAGCGTTTTCCCTGGGAGGAGTCGTCATCCGTCTGGAATTCTGGGCTGAAAAATGGCACTTTCTCTGACCTGCACGTGGCAGGCACCATCTAGCTTTGCGCCCAGGGAAAAGGTGGCAGCCTTGGGCTCTCAGGTGCCAATGATGGTTCCCCGTTAACACTAGATAAATAACAATGGCTTTCTGTCCTGGCACCATTTCCCTGGGAGGAATTTTCGTCCGTCTGGAATTCTGGGCTGAAAAACGACACTTCCCTGGAGCCGCAAGTGGAACGCACCGTCGAGCTTTGCGGCCAGGCAAAAGGTGGCAGCCTTGGGCTCTTAGGTGCCAATGATGGGTCCCCATTACCCCTAGAAAAAGAACAATCGCTTTCTGTCCTGGCACCTTTTCCCTGGGAGGAGTCTTCATCGTTCTGGAATTCTGGAATGAGAAATGGCAATTTCCCTTACCCACATGTGGCACGCACCGTCCAGCTTTGCGACCAGGGAAGTGGTGGAAGCCCTGGGCTCTCAGGTGTCAGTTTTGGGGCCCCATTAAGCCTAGAAAAGGCACAATCGCTTTCTGTCCTGGCACCTTTTCCCAGGGGGAAATCTTCGCTGGCCTGGAATTCTGGGATGAGAAACGGCACATTCCCGGACTTGCAAGTGGCACGCGCCGTCGACATTTGCGCCCAGGAAAATGTCGCAGCCTTGGGCTCTCAGGTGCCAAAGATGGGGCCCCATAACCCCTAGAATAGGCACAATGGCTTTCTGTCCTGACACCTTTTCCCAGGGAGGAATCGACTTCCGTCTGGAATTCTGGGCTGAAAAACGGCCCTTTCCCGGACCCGCACAGGGTATGCACCGTCGAGCTTTGCACCCAGGGAAAAGGTGGCAGCCTTGGGCTCTCAGGTGCCAATGATGTGGCCCCATTAACCCTAGAAAAGGAGAAATCGATTCCTGTCCTGGCACCTTTTCCCTCTGAGGAATCTTCATCCGTCTGGAATTCTGGAATGAGAAATGGCAATTTCTGAGACCAGCACGTAGCACGCACCGTCAAGCTTTGAACCCAGGTTAAAGGAGGCAAACTTGGGATCTCAGGTTCCTGTAACGGGGCCCGATTTCGCCTAGAAATGGAACAATCGCTTTCTGTCCTGGCACCTTTTCCCTGGGGGGAATCTTTGTCCGTCTGGAAATCTGGGTTTAAAAATGGCACTGCCCCAAACCCGCACAAGGTACACACCGTCGAGCTTTGCGCCCAGGGAAAAGGAGGCAGCCTTGAGCTCTCAGGTGCCAATGATGGGGCCCCATTAACACTAGAAAAATAACACTTGCTTTCTGTCCTGGCACCATTTCCCTGGGAGGAATCTTCATCGGTCTGGAAATCTGGGTTCAAAAATGGCACTGCCCCACACCCGCACAAGGTACACACCGTCGAGCTTTGCGCCCAGGGAAAAGGAGGCAGCCTTGGGCTCTCAGGTGCCAATGATGGTGCCCCATTACCCCTACAAAAGGCACAATGGCTTTCTGTCCTGGCACCTTTTCCCAGGGAGGAATCTTCATCGGTTTGGAATTCTGGTCTGAGAATCGGCACTTTCCTGGACCCGCAAGTGGAACGCACCATTGAGCTTTGCGTCCAGGGAAAAGGTGGCAGTCTTGGGCTCTCAGGTGCCAATGATGGGGCCCCATTACCTTTACAGAAAGCACAATGGCTTTCTGTCCTGGCACCTTTTCCCTGGGAGGAGTCTTCATTGGTCTGGAATTCTGGGCGGTAAAATGGCACTTTCTGGGACCAGCACGAGGCACGCACTGTCGAGCTTTGCGCCCAGGGAAAAGGAGGCAACCTCTGGCTCTCAGATGCCAATGACGGGCCCCCATTAACACTAGAAATGGAACAATCGCTTTCTGTCCTGGGAGCCTTTTCCCTGGGAGGAGTCGTCATCCGTCTGGAATTCTGGGCTGAAAAATGGCACTTTCTCTGACCTGCACGTGTCAGGCACCATCTAGCTTTGCGCCCAGGGAAAAGGTGGCAGCCTTGGGCTCTCAGGTGCCAATGATGGGTCCCCGTTAACACTAGATAAATAACAATCGCTTTCTATCCTGGCACCTTTTCCCTGGGAGGAATTTTCGTCCGTCTGGAATTCTGGGCTGAAAAACGTCACTTCCCCGGACCCGCAATTGGAACGCACTGTCGAGCTTTGCGGCCAGGCAAAAGGTGGCAGCCTTGGGCTCTCAGGTGCCAATGATGGGACCCCATTAACCCTAGAAAAGGCACAATCGCTTTCTGTCCTGGCTCTTTTCCCTGGGAGGAATCTTCATCGCTCTGGATTTCTGGAATGAGAAATGGCAATTTCCCTTACCCGCATGTGGCACGCACCGTCCAGCTTTGCGACCAGGGAAGTGGTGGAAGCCCTGGGCTCTCAGGTGCCAGTTTTGGGGCCCCATTAAGCCTAGAAAAGGCACAATCGCTTTCTGTCCTGGCACCTTTTACCCAGGGGGAAATCTTCGCTGGCCTGGAATTCTGGGATGAGAAACGGCACATTCCCGGACTTGCAAGTGGCACGCGCCGTCGACATTTGCGCCCAGGAAAATGTCGCAGCCTTGGGCTCTCAGGTGCCAAAGATGGGGCCCCATAACCCCTAGAATAGGCACAATGGCTTTCTGTCCTGACACCTTTTCCCAGGGAGGAATCGACTTCCGTCTGGAATTCTGGGCTGAAAAACGGCCCTTTCCCGGACCCGCACAGGGTATGCACCGTCGAGCTTTGCACCCAGGGAAAAGGTGGCAGCCTTGGGCTCTCAGGTGCCAATGATGTGGCCCCATTAACCCTAGAAAAGGAGAAATCGATTCCTGTCCTGGCACCTTTTCCCTCTGAGGAATCTTCATCCGTCTGGAATTCTGGAATGAGAAATGGCAATTTCTGAGACCAGCACGTAGCACGCACCGTCAAGCTTTGAACCCAGGTTAAAGGAGGCAAACTTGGGATCTCAGGTTCCTGTAACGGGGCCCGATTTCGCCTAGAAATGGAACAATCGCTTTCTGTCCTGGCACCTTTTCCCTGGGAGGAATCTTTGTCCGTCTGGAAATCTGGGTTTAAAAATGGCACTGCCCCAAACCCGCACAAGGTACACACCGTCGAGCTTTGCGCCCAGGGAAAAGGAGGCAGCCTTGAGCTCTCAGGTGCCAATGATGGGGCCCCATTAACACTAGAAAAATAACACTTGCTTTCTGTCCTGGCACCATTTCCCTGGGAGGAATCTTCATCGGTCTGGAAATCTGGGTTCAAAAATGGCACTGCCCCACACCCGCACAAGGTACACACCGTCGAGCTTTGCGCCCAGGGAAAAGGAGGCAGCCTTGGGCTCTCAGGTGCCAATGATGGTGCCCCATTACCCCTACAAAAGGCACAATGGCTTTCTGTCCTGGCACCTTTTCCCAGGGAGGAATCTTCATCGGTTTGGAATTCTGGTCTGAGAATCGGCACTTTCCTGGACCCGCAAGTGGAACGCACCATTGAGCTTTGCGTCCAGGGAAAAGGTGGCAGTCTTGGGCTCTCAGGTGCCAATGATGGGGCCCCATTACCTTTACAGAAAGCACAATGGCTTTCTGTCCTGGCACCTTTTCCCTGGGAGGAGTCTTCATTGGTCTGGAATTCTGGGCGGTAAAATGGCACTTTCTGGGACCAGCACGAGGCACGCACTGTCGAGCTTTGCGCCCAGGGAAAAGGAGGCAACCTCTGGCTCTCAGATGCCAATGACGGGCCCCCATTAACACTAGAAATGGAACAATCGCTTTCTGTCCTGGCACCTTTTCCCTGGGAGGAGTCGTCATCCGTCTGGAATTCTGGGCTGAAAAATGGCACTTTCTCTGACCTGCACGTGGCAGGCACCATCTAGCTTTGCGCCCAGGGAAAAGGTGGCAGCCTTGGGCTCTCAGGTGCCAATGATGGGTCCCCGTTAACACTAGATAAATAACAATCGCTTTCTATCCTGGCACCTTTTCCCTGGGAGGAATTTTCGTCCGTCTGGAATTCTGGGCTGAAAAACGTCACTTCCCCGGACCCGCAATTGGAACGCACTGTCGAGCTTTGCAACCAGGCAAAAGGTGGCAGCCTTGGGCTCTCAGGTGCCAATGATGGGACCCCATTAACCCTAGAAAAGGCACAATCGCTTTCTGTCCTGGCACCTTTTCCCTGGGAGGAATCTTCATCGCTCTGGAATTCTGAAATGAGAAACGGCTCTTTCCCTTACCCCCATGTGGCACGCACCGTCCAGCTTTGCGCCCAGGGAAATGGTGGAAGCCCTGGGCTCTCAGGTGCCAATTTTGGGGCCCCATTAACCCTCGATAAGGCACAATCGCTTTCTGTCCTGGCACCTTTTCCCAGGGAGAAATCTTCGCTGGCCTGGAATTCTGGGAAGAGAAACGGCACATTGCCGGACTTGCAAGCAGCACGCGCCGTCGACATTTGCGCCCAGGGAAAAGGTGGCAGCCTTGGGCTCTCAGGTGCCAAAGATGGGGCCCCATAACCCCTAGAAAAGGCACAATGTCTTTCTGTCCTGACACCTTTTCCCAGAGAGGAATCGACTTCCGTCTGGAATTCTGGGCTGAAAAACGGCCCTTTCCCGGACCCGCACAGGGTATGCACCGTCGAGCTTTGCGCCCAGGGAAAAGGTGGCAGCCTTGGGCTCTCAGGTGCCAATGATGGGGCCCAATTAGCATTACAAAATACACAATGGCTTTGTCTCCTGGCACCTTTTCCCTCTGAGGAATCTTCATAGGTCTGGAATTCTGGGCTGAAAAATGGCCCTTTCTGGGACCCGCAAGTGGAACGCTCCGTCGAGCTTTGCACCCAGGGAAAAGGTGGCAGCCCTGGCCTCTCAGCTGCCAATTTTGGGGCCCCATTAAGCCTAGAAAAGGCACAATCGCTTTCTGTCCTGGCACCTTTTCCCTGGGAGAAATCTTCATCGGCCTCGAATTCTTGTATGAGAAACAGCACATTCCTGAACCCGCAAGTGGCACGCACCTTCGAGCTTTGCGCTCAGGGAAAAGGTTGCAGCCTTGGGCTCTCAGGTGCCAATGATGGGTCCCCATTACTCCTAGAAAAGGAGAAATCCATTCCTGTCCTGAAATTTTTTCCCAAAGAGAAATCTTCATTGGTCTGGAAATCTGGAATGAGTAACAGCAATTTCCTGGACCCTCACGTAGCACGCATGGTCGAGCTTTGCGCCCAGGGTATAGGAGGCAACCTTGGGCTCTCAGGTGACAATGATGGAGCCCGATTAACCCTAGAAATGGAACAATTGCTTTCTGTCCTGGGAGCCTCTTCCCTGTGAGGAGTCTTCATCCGTCTGGAATTCAGGGCTGAAAAACGGCACTTTCCCGAACAAGAAAGTGGTACGCGCCGTTGATGTTTGCACCCACGGAAAAGGTGGCAGCCTTGAACTCTCAGGTGCCAGTGATGTGGCCCCATTAACCCTAGAAAAGGAGAAATCGATTCCTGTCCTGGCACCTTTTCCCAGGGAGGAATCTTCATCCATCTGGAATTCTGGAATGAGAAACGGCAATTTCCTGGACCCTCACGTAGCACGCACCGTCGAGCTTTGCACCCAGGTTAAGGGGCTCTCAAGTGCCTGTGACGGGGCCTGATTTCGCCTAGAAATGGAACAATCGCTTTCTGTCCTGGCACCTTTTCTCTGGGAGGAATCTTCATCCATCTAGAATTCTGGGCTAAAAAACGGCACTTTCCCAGACAAGAAAGTGGCACTCACCCTCGACATTTGCGCCCATGGTAAAGGTGGCAGCCTTAGGCTCTCAGGTGCCAATGATGGGGCCCCGTTAACACTAGAAAAATAACACTTGCTTTCTGTCCTGGCACCTTTTCCCAGGGTGGAATCTTCGTCCGTCTGGAAATCTGGGTTCAAAAATGGCACTGCCCCAAACCCGCACAAGGTACACACCGTCGAGCTTTGCACCCAGGGAAAAGGAGGCAGTCTTGGGCTCTCAGGTGCCAGTGATGGGGCCCTATTAACACTAGAAAAATAACACTTGCTTTCTGTCCTGGCACCATTTCCCTGGGAGGAATCTTCATCGGTCTGGAAATCTGGGTTCAAAAATGGCACTGCCCCAAACCCGCACAAGGTACACACCGTCGAGCTTTGCGCCCAGGGAAAAGGAGGCAGCCTTGGGCTCTCAGGTGCCAATGATGGGGCCCCATTACCCCTACAAAAGGCACAATGACTTTCTGTCCTGGCACTTTTTCCCAGGGAGGAATCTTCATCGGTTTGGAATTCTGGTCTGAGAATCGGCACTTTCCTGGACCCGCAAGTGGAACGCACCATTGAGCTTTGCGTCCAGGGAAAAGGTGGCAGTCTTGGGCTCTCAGGTGACAATGATGGGGCCCCATTACCTTTACAAAAAGCACAATGGCTTTCTGTCCTGGCACCTTTTCCCTGGGAGGAGTCTTCATTGGTCTGGAATTCTGGGCTGTAAAATGGCACTTTCTGGGACCAGCACGAGGCACGCACTGTCGAGCTTTGCGCCCAGGGAAAAGGAGGCAACCTCTGGCTCTCAGATGCCAGTGACGGGCCCCCATTAACACTAGAAATGGAACAATCGCTTTCTGTCCTGGGAGCCTTTTCCCTGGGAGGAGTCGTCATCCATCTGGTATTCTGGGCTGAAGAAATCACTTTCTCTGACCTGCACGTGTCAGGCACCATCTAGCTTTGGGCCCAGGGAAAAGGTGGCAGCCTTGGGCTCTCAGCTGCCAATGATGGGTCCCCGTTAACACTAGATAAATAACAATCGCTTTCTGTCCTGGCACCTTTTCCCTGGGAGGAATTTTCGTCCGTCTGGAATTCTGGGTTGAAAAACGACACTTCCCTGGACCCGCAAGTGGAACGCACCGTCGAGCTTTGCAGCCAGGCAAAAGGTGGCAGCCTTGGGCTCTCAGGTGCCAATGATGGGGCCCCATTACCCCTAGAAAAAGAACAATCGCTTTCTGTCCTGGCACCTTTTCCCTGGGAGGAATCTTCATCGCTCTGGAATTCTGAGATGAGAAACGGCTCTTTCCCTTACCCACATGTGGCACGCACCATCCAGCTTTGCGCCCAGAGAAAATGTGGCAGCCTTGGGCTCTCAGGTGCTAATGATGGGGCCCCATTAGCCCTCGATAAGGCACAATGGCTTTCTGTCCTGGCACCTTTTCCCAGGGAGAAATCTTCGCTGGCCTGGAATTCTGGGATGAGATACGGCACATTGCCGGACTGGCAAGCGGAATGCACCGTCGGCATTTGCGCCCAGGGAAAAGGTGGCAGCCTTGGGCTCTCAGGTGCCAAAGATGGGGCCCCATTACCCCTTGAAAAGGCACAATGGCTTTCTGTCCTGACACTTTTTCCCAGGGAGAAATCGACTTCTGTCTGGAATTCTGGGCTGAAAAACGGCCCTTTATGGGACCCGCACAGGGCATGCACCGTCGAGCTTTGAACCCAGGGAAAAGGTGGAAGCCTTGGCCTCTCAGGTGTCAATTTTGGGGCCCCATTAACCCTAGAAAAGGCACAATCGCTTTCTGTCCTGGCACCTTTTCCCTGGGAGAAATCTTCATCGGCCCCGAATTCTGGGATGAGAAACAGCACATTCATGGACCCGCAAGTGGCACGCACCGTCGAGCTTTGCGCTTAGGGAAAAGGTTACAGGCTTCGGCTCTCAGGTGCCAGTGATGGGTCCCCATTACTCCTAGAAAAGGAGAAATCCATTCCTGTTCTGGCACCTTTTCCCAGGGAGGAATCTTCATCGGTCTGGAATTCTGGAATGAGAACCGGCAATTTCCCGGACCCTCACGTAGCACGCATGGTCGAGCTTTGCACCCAGGGTATAGGAGGCAACCTTGGGCTCTCAGGTGCTAATGATGGGGGCCGATTAACCCTAGAAATGGAACAATCGCTTTCTGTCCTGGGAGCCTCTTCCCTGTGAGGAGTCTTCATCCATCTGGAATTCAGGGCTGAAAAACGGCACTTTCCCGGACAAGAAAGTGATACGCGCCGTTGATGTTTGCGCCCACGGAAAAGGTGGCAGCCTTGAACTCTCAGGTGCCAATGATGGGGCACCATTGACCCTAGAAAAGGACAATTCGATTTCTGACCTGGCACCTTTTCCCTGGGAGGTTTCTTCGTCCGTCTGGAATTCTGGGCTGAAAAATGGCACTTCCCCGGACCCGCAAGTGGCACGCGCCGTCGACATTTGCGCCCAGGTTAAAGGGCTCTCAGGTGCCTGTGACGGGGCCTGATTTTGCCTAGAAATGGAACAATCGCTTTCTGTCCTGGCACCTTTACTCTGGGAGGAATCTTCATCCATCTAGAATTCTGGGCTAAAAAACGGCACTTTCCCAGACAAGAAAGTGGCACGCACCCTCGACATTTGCGCCCAGGGAAAAGGTGGCAGCCTTGGGCTCTCAGGTGCCAATGATGGGTCCCCGTTAACACTAGAAAAATAACACTTGCTTTCTGTCCTGGCACCTTTTCCCAGGGAGGAATTTTCGTCCGTCTGGAATTCTGGGCTGAAAAACGGCACTTCCCCGGACCCGCAAGTGGAACGCACCGTCGAGCTTTGCGGCCAGGCAAAAGGTGGCAGCCTTGGGCTCTCAGGTGCCAATGATGGGGCCCCATTAACCCTAGAAAAGGCACAATCGCTTTCTGTCCTGGCACCTTTTCCCTGGGAGGAATCTTCATTGCTCTGGAATTCTGGGCTGAAAATGGCTCTTTCCCTTTCCCGCATGTGGCACGCACCGTCCAGCTTTGCGACCAGGGAAGTGGTGGAAGCCCTGGGCTCTCAGCTGCCAATTTTGGGGCCCCATTAAGCCTAGAAAAGGCACAATAGCTTTCTGTCCTGGCTCCTTTTCTGAGGGAGATATCTTCGCTGGCCTGGAATTCTGGGAAGAGAAACGGCACATTCCCGGACTTGCAAGTGGCATGCGCCATCAACATTTGCGCCCAGGAAAAAGGTGGCAGCCTTGGGCTCTCAGGTGCCAAAGATGGGGCCCCATAACCCCTAGAAAAGGCACAATGGCTTTCTGTCCTGACACCTTTTCCCAGAGAGGAATCGACTTCCGTCTGGAATTCTGGGCTGAAAAACGGCCCTTTCCCGGACCCGCACAGGGTATGCACCGTCGAGCTTTGCACCCAGGGAAAAGGTGGCAGCCTTGGGCTCTCAGGTGCCAATGATGTGGCCCCATTAACCCTAAAAAAGGAGAAATCGATTCCTGTCCTGGCACCTTTTCCCTCTGAGGAATCTTCATCCGTCTGGAATTCTGGAATGAGAAACAGCAATTTCCCGGACCCTCACGTAGCACGCACCGTCGAGCTTTGCACCCAGGTTAAAGGGTTCTCAGGTGCCTGTGACGGGGCCCGATTTCGCCTAGAAATGGAACAATCGCTTTCTGTCCCGGCACCTTTTCCCTGGGAGGAATCTTCATCCGTCTGGAATTCTGGGCTAAAAAACGGCACTTTCCCCGACAAGAAAGTGGCACGCACTCTCAACATTTGCGCCAAGGGAAAAGGTGGCAGCCTTGGGCTCTCAGGTGCCAATGATGGGGCCCCGTTAACACTAGAAAAATAACACTTGCTTTCTGTCCTGGCACCTTTTCCCAGGGAGGAATCTTCATCGGTTTGGAATTCTGGTCTGAGAATCAGCATTTTCCTGGACCCGCAAGTGGAACACACCATCGAGGTTTGCGCCCAGGGAAAAGGTGGCAGCCTTGGGCTCTCAGGTGCCAATGATGGGGCCCCATTACTCCTAGAAAAAGAACAATCGCTTTCTGTCCTGTCACCTTTTCCCTGGGAGGAATCTTCATCGCTCTGGAATTCTGTGCTGAAAACGGCTCTTTCCCTTACCCACATGTGGCACGCACCGTCCAGCTTTGCGCCCAGAGAAAAGGTGGCAGCCTTGGGCTCTCAGGTGCCAATGATGGGGCCCCATTAGCCCTCGATAAGGCACAATCGCTTTCTGTCCTGGCACCTTTTCCCAGGGAGAAATCTTCGCTGGCCTGGAATTCTGGGATGAGATACGGCACATTGCCGGACTGGCAAGTGGCACGCGCCGTCGACATTTGCGCCCAGGGAAAAGGTGGCAGCCTTGGG
Organism: Pithys albifrons albifrons; assembly: GCF_047495875.1. Lineage (NCBI taxonomy): Eukaryota > Metazoa > Chordata > Aves > Passeriformes > Thamnophilidae > Pithys > Pithys albifrons. The sequence continues at coordinate 39,588 of NC_092494.1, forward strand.
CTCTCAGGTGCCAAAGATGGGGCCCCATTACCCCTTGAAAAGGCACAATGGCTTTCTGTCCTGACACTTTTTCCCAGGGAGAAATCGACTTCTGTCTGGAATTCTGGGCTGAAAAACGGCCCTTTATGGGACCCGCACAGGGCATGCACCGTCGAGCTTTGAACCCAGGGAAAAGGTGGAAGCCTTGGGCTCTCAGGTGTCAATTTTGGGGCCCCATTAACCCTAGAAAAGGCACAATCGCTTTCTGTCCTGGCACCTTTTCCCTGGGAGAAATCTTCATCGGCCCCGAATTCTGGGATGAGAAACAGCACATTCATGGACCCGCAAGTGGCACGCACCGTCGAGCTTTGCGCTTAGGGAAAAGGTTGCAGGCTTCGGCTCTCAGGTGCCAATGATGGGTCCCCATTACTCCTAGAAAAGGAGAAATCCATTCCTGTTCTGGCACCTTTTCCCAGGGAGGAATCTTCATCGGTCTGGAATTCTGGAATGAGAACCGGCAATTTCCCGGACCCTCACGTAGCACGCATGGTCGAGCTTTGCACCCAGGGTATAGGAGGCAACCTTGGGCTCTCAGGTGCTAATGATGGGGGCCGATTAACCCTAGAAATGGAACAATCGCTTTCTGTCCTGGGAGCCTCTTCCCTGTGAGGAGTCTTCATCCATCTGGAATTCAGGGCTGAAAAACGGCACTTTCCCGAACAAGAAAGTGATACGCGCCGTTGATGTTTGCGCCCACGGAAAAGGTGGCAGCCTTGAACTCTGAGGTGCCAATGATGGGGCACCATTGACCCTAGAAAAGGAGAAATCGATTCCTGTCCTGGCACCTTTTCCCAGGGAGGAATCTTCATCGGTCTGGAATTCTGGAATGAAAAACGGCAATTTCCCGGACCCTCAAGTAGCACGCACCGTCGAGCTTTGCACCCAGGTTAAAGGGCTCTCAGGTGCCTGTGACGGGGCCCGATTTCGCCTAGAAATGGAACAATCGCTTTCTGTCCTGGCACTTTTTCTCTGGGAGGAATCTTCATCCATCTAGAATTCTGGGCTAAAAAACGGCACTTTCCCCGACAAGAAAGTGGCACGCACTCTCGACATTTGCGCCCAGGGAAAAGGTGGCAGCCTTGGGCTCTCAGGTGCCAATGATGGGGCCCCGTTAACACTAGAAAAATAACACTTGCTTTCTGTCCTGGCACCTTTTCCCTGGGAGGAATTTTCGTCCGTCTGGAATTCTGGGCTGAAAAACGGCACTTCCCCGGACCCGCAAGTGGAACGCACCGTCGAGCTTTGCGCCCAGGGAAAAGGTGGCAGCCTTGGGCTCTCAGGTGCCAATGATGGGGCCCCATTAACCCTAGAAAAGGCACAATCGCTTTCTGTCCTGGCACCTTTTCCCAGGGAGGAATCTTCATTGCTCTGGAATTCTGTGCTGAAAATGGCTCTTTCCCTTTCCCGCATGTGGCACGCACCGTCCAGCTTTGCGACCAGGGAAGTGGTGGAAGCCCTGGGCTCTCAGCTGCCAATTTTGGGGCCCCATTAAGCCTAGAAAAGGCACAATCGCTTTCTGTCCTGGCTCCTTTTCTGAGGGAGAAATCTTCGCTGGCCTGGAATTCTGGGAAGAGAAACGGCACATTCCCGGACTTGCAAGTGGCACGCGCCATCAACATTTGCGCCCAGGAAAAAGGTGGCAGCCTTGGGCTCTCAGGTGCCAAAGATGGGGCCCCATTACCCCTAGAAAAGGCACAATGGCTTTCTGTCCTGACACCTTTTCCCAGAGAGGAATCGACTTCCGTCTGGAATTCTGGGCTGAAAAACGTCCCTTTCCCGGACCCGCACAGGGTATGCACCGTCGAGCTTTGCACCCAGGGAAAAGGAGGCAGCCTTGGGCTCTCAGGTGCCAATGATGTGGCCCCATTAACCCTAGAAAAGGAGAAATCGATTCCTGTCCTGGCACCTTTTCCCAGGGAGGAATCTTCATCCGTCTGGAATTCTGGAATGAGAAACGGCAATTTCCCGGACCCTCACGTAGCACGCACCGTCGAGCTTTGCACCCAGGTTAAAGGGCTCTCAGGTGCCTGTGACGGGGCCCGATTTCGCCTAGAAATGGAACAATCGCTTTCTGTCCTGGCACTTTTTCTCTGGGAGGAATCTTCATCCATCTAGAATTCTGGGCTAAAAAACGGCACTTTCCCCGACAAGAAAGTGGCACGCACTCTCGACATTTGCGCCCAGGGAAAAGGTGGCAGCCTTGGGCTCTCAGGTGCCAATGATGGGGCCCCGTTAACACTAGAAAAATAACACTTGCTTTCTGTCCTGGCACCTTTTCCCAGGGAGGAATCTTCGTCCGTCTGGAAATCTGGGTTCAAAAATGGCACTGCCCCAAACCCGCACAAGGTACACACCGTCGAGCTTTGCGCCCAGGGAAAAGGGGGCAGCCTTGGGCTCTCAGGTGCCAATGATGGTGTCCCATTAGCCCTACAAAAGGTACAATCGCCTTCTGTCCTGGCACCTTTTCCCAGGGAGGAATCTTCATCGGTTTGGAATTCTGGGCTGAGAATCGGCACTTTCCTGGACCCGCAAGTGGAACGCACCATCGAGCTTTGCGTCCAGGGAAAAGGTGGCAGTCTTGGGCTCTCAGGTGCCAATGATGGGGCCCCAATACCTTTAGAAAAAGCACAATGGCTTTCTGTCCTGACACCTTTTCCCTGGGAGGAGTCTTCATTGGTCTGGAATTCTGGGCGGTAAAATGGCACTTTCTGGGACCATCATGTGGCACGCACTGTCAAGTTTTGTGCCCAGGGAAAGGGAGGCAACCTCTGGCTCTCAGATGCCAATGACGGGCCCCCATTAACACTAGAAATGGAACAATCGCTTTCTGTCCTGGGAGCCTTTTCCCTGGGAGGAGTCGTCATCCATCTGGTATTCTGGGCTGAAGAAATCACTTTCTCTGACCTGCACGTGTCAGGCACCATCTAGCTTTGCGCCCAGGGAAAAGGTGTCAGCCTTGGGCTCTCAGATGTCAATGATGGGTCCCCGTTAACACTAGATAAATAACAATGGCTTTCTGTCCTGGCACCTTTTCCCTGGGAGGAATTTTCGTCCGTCTGGAATTCTGGGTTGAAAAACGACACTTCCCTGGACCCGCAAGTGGAACGCACCGTCGAGCTTTGCAGCCAGGCAAAAGGTGGCAGCCTTGGGCTCTCAGGTGCCAATGATGGGGCCCCATTACCCCTAGAAAAAGAACAATCGCTTTCTGTCCTGGCACCTTTTCCCTGGGAGGAATCTTCATCGCTCTGGAATTCTGAGATGAGAAACGGCTCTTTCCCTTACCCACATGTGGCACGCACCGTCCAGCTTTGCGCCCAGAGAAAAGGTGGCAGCCTTGGGCTCTCAGGTGCCAATGATGGGGCCCCATTAGCCCTCGATAAGGCACAATCGCTTTCTGTCCTGGCACCTTTTCCCAGGGAGAAATCTTCGCTGGCCTGGAATTCTGGGATGAGATACGGCACATTGCCGGACTGGCAAGTGGCACGCGCCGTCGACATTTGCGCCCAGGGAAAAGGTGGCAGCCTTGGGCTCTCAGGTGCCAAAGATGGGGCCCCATTACCCCTTGAAAAGGCACAATGGCTTTCTGTCCTGACACTTTTTCCCAGGGAGAAATCGACTTCTGTCTGGAATTCTGGGCTGAAAAACGGCCCTTTATGGGACCCGCACAGGGCATGCACCGTCGAGCTTTGAACCCAGGGAAAAGGTGGAAGCCTTGGGCTCTCAGGTGTCAATTTTGGGGCCCCATTAACCCTAGAAAAGGCACAATCGCTTTCTGTCCTGGCACCTTTTCCCTGGGAGAAATCTTCATCGGCCCCGAATTCTGGGATGAGAAACAGCACATTCATGGACCCGCAAGTGGCACGCACCGTCGAGCTTTGCGCTTAGGGAAAAGGTTGCAGGCTTCGGCTCTCAGGTGCCAATGATGGGTCCCCATTACTCCTAGAAAAGGAGAAATCCATTCCTGTTCTGGCACCTTTTCCCAGGGAGGAATCTTCATCGGTCTGGAATTCTGGAATGAGAACCGGCAATTTCCCGGACCCTCACGTAGCACGCATGGTCGAGCTTTGCACCCAGGGTATAGGAGGCAACCTTGGGCTCTCAGGTGCTAATGATGGGGGCCGATTAACCCTAGAAATGGAACAATCGCTTTCTGTCCTGGGAGCCTCTTCCCTGTGAGGAGTCTTCATCCATCTGGAATTCAGGGCTGAAAAACGGCACTTTCCCGAACAAGAAAGTGATACGCGCCGTTGATGTTTGCGCCCACGGAAAAGGTGGCAGCCTTGAACTCTGAGGTGCCAATGATGGGGCACCATTGACCCTAGAAAAGGAGAAATCGATTCCTGTCCTGGCACCTTTTCCCAGGGAGGAATCTTCATCGGTCTGGAATTCTGGAATGAAAAACGGCAATTTCCCGGACCCTCAAGTAGCACGCACCGTCGAGCTTTGCACCCAGGTTAAAGGGCTCTCAGGTGCCTGTGACGGGGCCCGATTTCGCCTAGAAATGGAACAATCGCTTTCTGTCCTGGCACTTTTTCTCTGGGAGGAATCTTCATCCATCTAGAATTCTGGGCTAAAAAACGGCACTTTCCCCGACAAGAAAGTGGCACGCACTCTCGACATTTGCGCCCAGGGAAAAGGTGGCAGCCTTGGGCTCTCAGGTGCCAATGATGGGGCCCCGTTAACACTAGAAAAATAACACTTGCTTTCTGTCCTGGCACCTTTTCCCTGGGAGGAATTTTCGTCCGTCTGGAATTCTGGGCTGAAAAACGGCACTTCCCCGGACCCGCAAGTGGAACGCACCGTCGAGCTTTGCGCCCAGGGAAAAGGTGGCAGCCTTGGGCTCTCAGGTGCCAATGATGGGGCCCCATTAACCCTAGAAAAGGCACAATCGCTTTCTGTCCTGGCACCTTTTCCCAGGGAGGAATCTTCATTGCTCTGGAATTCTGTGCTGAAAATGGCTCTTTCCCTTTCCCGCATGTGGCACGCACCGTCCAGCTTTGCGACCAGGGAAGTGGTGGAAGCCCTGGGCTCTCAGCTGCCAATTTTGGGGCCCCATTAAGCCTAGAAAAGGCACAATCGCTTTCTGTCCTGGCTCCTTTTCTGAGGGAGAAATCTTCGCTGGCCTGGAATTCTGGGAAGAGAAACGGCACATTCCCGGACTTGCAAGTGGCACGCGCCATCAACATTTGCGCCCAGGAAAAAGGTGGCAGCCTTGGGCTCTCAGGTGCCAAAGATGGGGCCCCATTACCCCTAGAAAAGGCACAATGGCTTTCTGTCCTGACACCTTTTCCCAGAGAGGAATCGACTTCCGTCTGGAATTCTGGGCTGAAAAACGTCCCTTTCCCGGACCCGCACAGGGTATGCACCGTCGAGCTTTGCACCCAGGGAAAAGGAGGCAGCCTTGGGCTCTCAGGTGCCAATGATGTGGCCCCATTAACCCTAGAAAAGGAGAAATCGATTCCTGTCCTGGCACCTTTTCCCAGGGAGGAATCTTCATCCGTCTGGAATTCTGGAATGAGAAACGGCAATTTCCCGGACCCTCACGTAGCACGCACCGTCGAGCTTTGCACCCAGGTTAAAGGGCTCTCAGGTGCCTGTGACGGGGCCCGATTTCGCCTAGAAATGGAACAATCGCTTTCTGTCCTGGCACTTTTTCTCTGGGAGGAATCTTCATCCATCTAGAATTCTGGGCTAAAAAACGGCACTTTCCCCGACAAGAAAGTGGCACGCACTCTCGACATTTGCGCCCAGGGAAAAGGTGGCAGCCTTGGGCTCTCAGGTGCCAATGATGGGGCCCCGTTAACACTAGAAAAATAACACTTGCTTTCTGTCCTGGCACCTTTTCCCAGGGAGGAATCTTCGTCCGTCTGGAAATCTGGGTTCAAAAATGGCACTGCCCCAAACCCGCACAAGGTACACACCGTCGAGCTTTGCGCCCATAGAAAAGGGGGCAGCCTTGGGCTCTCAGGTGCCAATGATGGTGTCCCATTAGCCCTACAAAAGGTACAATCGCCTTCTGTCCTGGCACCTTTTCCCAGGGAGGAATCTTCATCGGTTTGGAATTCTGGGCTGAGAATCGGCACTTTCCTGGACCCGCAAGTGGAACGCACCATCGAGCTTTGCGTCCAGGGAAAAGGTGGCAGTCTTGGGCTCTCAGGTGCCAATGATGGGGCCCCAATACCTTTAGAAAAAGCACAATGGCTTTCTGTCCTGACACCTTTTCCCTGGGAGGAGTCTTCATTGGTCTGGAATTCTGGGCGGTAAAATGGCACTTTCTGGGACCATCATGTGGCACGCACTGTCAAGTTTTGTGCCCAGGGAAAGGGAGGCAACCTCTGGCTCTCAGATGCCAATGACGGGCCCCCATTAACACTAGAAATGGAACAATCGCTTTCTGTCCTGGGAGCCTTTTCCCTGGGAGGAGTCGTCATCCATCTGGTATTCTGGGCTGAAGAAATCACTTTCTCTGACCTGCACGTGTCAGGCACCATCTAGCTTTGCGCCCAGGGAAAAGGTGTCAGCCTTGGGCTCTCAGATGTCAATGATGGGTCCCCGTTAACACTAGATAAATAACAATGGCTTTCTGTCCTGGCACCTTTTCCCTGGGAGGAATTTTCGTCCGTCTGGAATTCTGGGTTGAAAAACGACACTTCCCTGGACCCGCAAGTGGAACGCACCGTCGAGCTTTGCAGCCAGGCAAAAGGTGGCAGCCTTGGGCTCTCAGGTGCCAATGATGGGGCCCCATTACCCCTAGAAAAAGAACAATCGCTTTCTGTCCTGGCACCTTTTCCCTGGGAGGAATCTTCATCGCTCTGGAATTCTGAGATGAGAAACGGCTCTTTCCCTTACCCACATGTGGCACGCACCGTCCAGCTTTGCGCCCAGAGAAAAGGTGGCAGCCTTGGGCTCTCAGGTGCCAATGATGGGGCCCCATTAGCCCTCGATAAGGCACAATCGCTTTCTGTCCTGGCACCTTTTCCCAGGGAGAAATCTTCGCTGGCCTGGAATTCTGGGATGAGATACGGCACATTGCCGGACTGGCAAGCGGAATGCGCCGTCGACATTTGCGCCCAGGGAAAAGGTGGCAGCCTTGGGCTCTCAAGTGCCAAAGATGGGGCCCCATTACCCCTTGAAAAGGCACAATGGCTTTCTGTCCTGACACTTTTTCCCAGGGAGAAATCGACTTCTGTCTGGAATTCTGGGCTGAAAAACGGCCCTTTATGGGACCCGCACAGGGCATGCACCGTCGAGCTTTGAACCCAGGGAAAAGGTGGAAGCCTTGGGCTCTCAGGTGTCAATTTTGGGGCCCCATTAACCCTAGAAAAGGCACAATCGCTTTCTGTCCTGGCACCTTTTCCCTGGGAGAAATCTTCATCGGCCCCGAATTCTGGGATGAGAAACAGCACATTCATGGACCCGCAAGTGGCACGCACCGTCGAGCTTTGCGCTTAGGGAAATGGTTGCAGGCTTCGGCTCTCAGGTGCCAATGATGGGTCCCCATTACTCCTAGAAAAGGAGAAATCCATTCCTGTTCTGGCACCTTTTCCCAGGGAGGAATCTTCATCGGTCTGGAATTCTGGAATGAGAACCGGCAATTTCCCGGACCCTCACGTAGCACGCATGGTCGAGCTTTGCACCCAGGGTATAGGAGGCAACCTTGGGCTCTCAGGTGCCAATGATGGGGCCCGATTAACCCTAGAAATGGAACAATCGCTTTCTGTCCTGGGAGCCTCTTCCCTGTGAGGAGTCTTCATCCATCTGGAATTCAGGGCTGAAAAACGGCACTTTCCCGGACAAGAAAGTGATACGCGCCGTTGATGTTTGCGCCCACGGAAAAGGTGGCAGCCTTGAACTCTGAGGTGCCAATGATGGGGCACCATTGACCCTAGAAAAGGAGAAATCGATTCCTGTCCTGGCACCTTTTCCCAGGGAGGAATCTTCATCGGTCTGGAATTCTGGAATGAGAAACGGCAATTTCCCGGACCCTCACGTAGCACGCACCGTCGAGCTTTGCACCCAGGTTAAAGGGCTCTCAGGTGCCTGTGACGGGGCCCGATTTCGCCTAGAAATGGAACAATCGCTTGCTGTCCTGGCACCTTTTCTCTGGGAGGAATCTTCATCCATCTAGAATTCTGGGCTAAAAAACGGCACTTTCCCCGACAAGAAAGTGGCACGCACTCTCGACATTTGCGCCCAGGGAAAAGGTGGCAGCCTTGGGCTCTCAGCTGCCAAGGATGGGGCCCCGTTAACACTAGAAAAATAACACTTGCTTTCTGTCCTGGCACCTTTTCCCAGGGAGGAATCTTCGTACGTCTGGAAATCTGGGTTCAAAAATGGCACTGCCCCAAACCCGCACAAGGTACACACCGTCGAGCTTTGCGCCCAGGGAAAAGGGGGCAGCCTTGGGCTCTCAGGTGCCAATGATGGTGCCCCATTACCCCTACAAAAGGCACAATGGCTTTCTGTCCTGGCACCTTTTCCCAGGGAGGAATCTTCATCGGTTTGGAATTCTGGGCTGAGAATCGGCACTTTCCTGGACCCGCAAGTGGAACGCACCATCGAGCTTTGCGCCCAGGGGAAAGGTGGCAGTCTTGGGCTCTCAGGTGCCAATGATGGGGCCCCATTACCTTTACAAAAAGCACAATCCCTTTCTGTCCTGGCACCTTTTCCCTGGGAGAAATCTTCAGCGGCCCCGAATTCTGGGATGAGAAACAGCACATGCCTGGACCCGCAAGTTGAACGCACCGTCGAGCTTTGCGCCCAGGGGAAAGATAGCAACCTCTGTCTCTCAGATGCCAATGACGGGCCCCCATTACTCCTAGAAAAGGAGAAATCCTTTCCTGTCCTGGCACCTTTTCCCAGGGAGGAATCTTCATCGGTCTTGAATTCTGGAATGAGAAACGGCAATTTCCCGGACCCTCACGTAGCACGCATGGTCGAGCTTTGCACCCAGGGTATAGGAGGCAACCTTGGGCTCTCAGGTGCCAATGATGGGGCCCGATTAAGCCTAGAAATGGAACAATCGTTTTCTGTCCTGGGAGCCTCTTCCCTGTGAGGCGTCTTCATCCATCTTGAATTCAGGGCTGAAAAACGGCACTTTCCCGGAGAAGAAAGTGGTACGTGCCGTTGATGTTTGCACCCATGGAAAAGGTGGCAGCCTTGAACTCTCAGGTGCCAATGATGGGGCACCATTGACCCTAGAAAAGGACAATTCGATTTCTGACCTGGCACCTTTTCCCTGGGAGGTATCTTCGTCCGTCTGGATTTCTGGGCTGAAAAATGGCACTTCCCCGGACCCGCAAATGGCACGCGCCGTCGACATTTGCGCCCAGGGAAAAGGTGGCAGCTTTGGGCTCTCTGGTGCCAATGATGTGGCCCCATTAACCCTCGAAAAGGAGAAATCGATTCCTGTCCTGGCACCTTTTCCCAGGGAGGAATCTTCATCCGTCTGGAATTCTGGAATGAGAAACAGCAATTTCTGGGACCACCACGTAGCACGCACCGTCGAGCTTTGCACCCAGGTTAAAGGAGGCAAACTTGCGCTCTCAGGTGCCTGTTACGGGGCCTGATTTCGCCTAGAAATGGAACAATCGCTTTCTGGCACCTTTTCCCTGGGAGGAATCTTCATCCGTCTAGAATTCTGGGCTAAAAAATGGCACTTTCCCAGACAAGAAAGTGGCACGCGCCCTTTGACATTTGCGCCCTGGGAAATGGAGGCAACCTCTGGCTCTCAGATGCCAATGACGGGCCCCCATTAACACTAGAAATGGAACAATCGCTTTCTGTCCTGGGAGCCCTTTCCCTGGGAGGAGTCGTCATCCGTCTGGAATTCTGGGCTGAACAAATCACTTTCTCTGCCCTGCACGTGGCAGGCACCATCTAGCTTTGCGCCCAGGGAAAAGGTGGCAGCCTTGGGCTCTCAGGTGCCAATGATGGAGCCCAATTAGCATTACAAAATACACAATGGCTTTGTCTCCTGGTCCCTTTTCCCTCTGAGGAATCTTCATAGATCTTGAATTCTGGGCTGAAAAATGGCACTTTCCCGGACCCGCACGTGGAACGCTCCGTCGAGCTTTGCGCCCAGGGAAAAGGTGGCAGCCTTGGGCTCTCAGGTGTCAATTTTGGGGCCCCATTAACCCTAGAAAAGGCACAATGGCTTTCTGTCCTGGCACTTTTTCCCTGGGAGAAATCTTCATCGGCCTGGAATTCTGGGATGAGAAACAGCACATTACTGGACCCGCAAGTGGCACGCACCGTCGAGCTTTGCGCTCAGGGAAAAGGTTGCAGGCTTCGGCTCTCAGGTGCCAATGATGGGTCCCCATTACTCCTAGAAAAGGAGAAATCCATTCCTGTCCTGGCACCTTTTCCCAGGAAGGAATCTTCATCGGTCTGGAATTCTGGGATGAGAAACGGCAATTTCCCGGACCCTCACGTAACACGCATTTTTGCAGCCTCTAATTCAGGTGGGTCTGAGTGACCACCTTACAAGTTTCGTTTTCACCTTTAAAGGACATGTTTCCAGCCTCAACCAGTTGGAGTCAGACCACCGCACCTGGGGCGGGGTCACTTGAGGTCATATATACCTGTGTTTTTGAATAAACTTGGGATTTGCTTTACATCACATTGGTGTGTGCAGTCTCCTCTAGAGCTGGCCGGCTTGCAACAAATGGTGGACCCCGATGTGTCTAATCCCACCTGCAGGCCTACCTAGAACCTTAAGAAATGGCCCCTGAGAGCTGCTATGCCCCAGTTTTTTTGGGTGCTTTGTGGAGAAGCCCCCGAGAGCTTCTGTCTCCTGAAAATTTGGGAGTTTTGTGTAGTGGCCCTGAGAGCTGCTGGAAGAACGAGACCGAAGGAACCACGACCTTTGAACCGGTGAGTTAAAGAAACATGGGAAACTCCAACTCGTCTAAAACGAACTTATTGCTTGATAAATTTGAGAAACTAGCTCGTGTAACAAAAACAGACATTGAAAGACAGGCATTACAAAATATTTTGGAATGGTGCTTCAGGCAAGGGCACTTAACAGATGCCAATTCCATGCTTTCCATAGAATTATGGGAAAAAATTGGGGCAGATTTGTGGAATTTAGTGCAAACTGCACCCGACGAATTTTTACAGCTCATTCCATCATATACAGCTGTAAGGAAAATGCTGTTAGAGGTAGAACGAGCCCGTAAAAGCCTCGATCTACCAGAGAGAAAGGAAAAAAGTCAGCTTCTACAGACCAGTTTTTCCCCTGAACATCCTTCTGCACCGCCGTGGGCACCGCCGCTCGCAGAAACGCTGCCGCGGTACCCCTCTTCGCCCGTGCCGCCTGCGGGACCCCCACCGCGGTACCCATACGTGGCACCGCCCGCTCCCGCTCCGGAAAACCCGGCAAGACCACAGCAACCATGGGATCAAAAGCTTTTCAACTCCGTTTGTCACCGCGAAAAGCCAAGAAGTCGTCTTTGCACCGCCTTACAACTACCAAGAAACAGCCTATGTACAGCGAATGAGACCACCGGCTGCCGCTGTAGAAGCAGCCGGACCTCAGCAGCAACCTTGGAACCCCACGAGACACGCCGCAGAAAACCAAACCGTGAGTGACTTTTATTTAAATCCTAACTCCGAAAAGGCGCGATGGGGAATGCCCTCAGCTGAGAGAGACATGTGGAGGGGGGGACAGACCCCGTGGAGTTTCTCTTCCCCTGTCCATCCACCTTCGGCTCCGCCACCGCCGCCGCTGCTGCCAATGCCCTGCGGGTACCTCGGGGCTGGGGTCGCCCCGCCGCCGCGCTCCCCGCCGCCCTGCGGGTACGCCGGAGTCGCTCCGTTGCGGCAGGAGACTGTTGAGGCAGACATTCCAGCAGGGCTACAGCCGCCCGGCATAACCGCGTGGCCAGGAAAACAAAGAGACCACGTGATCGCAAAGCCCGCAAAATCAAACAAAGGACCGGCGCGCCCTTACCACGAGGCGCCAGGACCGCCCAACCCCCCTCCCTACTGCATGCCAATCACAGCGCATGCGCCAGGCGCGGGTCCCCCGCAGCCCGCAGGGGCCGGGGGCGGATCAGTTCCCATGCCACCCCCACCACCTCCTGCGTGGATCGACCGCGTCATGGAGAGGGGAGAGACTCCTCCCCAGTGGAGCGGAGCCACCGGAGCTCCCCCTGGGCGTTGCCTTCACTGTGAGCCCTCCATAGCGCAAGGGTCCCGAGAGCGAGTTCCCACAGCGCCGGTCGTGCAGGACACAAGCGCTGCAGCACCAGCGGGGACCCTCTCCCCGATAGCCGCACGCTGCCCGCAGCTGCCAGCACCGGCACTGGAATCCCCCGCGCCGGTAGAGACTGCCCCTGCGCCGGCAACCTGGTACCTGCAGCTTCCATCACCGACAGCCACACCCACCAGCTGCATCCCAGAATGGAGAGCAACACACAAAGAAGCCTCTGTTTGGGACATGCTGGGGGGAGCTAGGAATCACGATGTAGTAAAAAAGGGATTTGAAAGATCCAAAAATGCTGCTTTAGCTGTCTTTTCTAACCTTCCTAGAACAGGGAAGCCTCTGGTAACTCAAAAGACCATTTCAGAAACCTTCACAGCTATGGTGAAGCCAGATGAAAAGCATCTAGCCACCATAATTCAAAAGGTAGTTAAATCCAGAGAGTATCTAAGTGTATCTCTTGCATTTGTAACTTGTCTTGTTGCTGTTACTAATCAAAATGTATGGATAATGCTTTCTCAACAGGCAAATCTAAAAAATTTCTGCTCAGATAACATGGTTAAAGCAGGAGAACCAAACAAAGTGTGCCTTATAGGAATACCTTATCATAACATCAAAGATTTCATTCCTTTTGGTATTGAGGAAGCAAAAGTGTCCTGCAGTGGTACTGGAGAAACCATAGCAGATATCATATGGCAATTAAATACTTCCTTAGAGAGAGATCCACAGGAGCTAAGGTTAGTAGGAGCTCTCCCTGGAAATGAGTCATGTGTTAAATTTCACCCTGTGCATTCTAGTGTATCTGAATGGTCAAACACTGGTCACAGCAATATTTTCCTGTGGGAAGCACAGATGTCACTCCTCATAATAAGAGTTACACCAATAGCAGTTGGTGTTGGAATGTTATTGATTCACAAAATACAAGTTACCCCAAAACAAGATTGGTTCACACAAAAGGTAACCAGAGAAGAGCGTTGCCTCCTGGATATTTCTTAATTTGTGGTAATAGAGCATGGCCTGGAATACCTGCCCAGGTAAAAAGTGGACCTTGTTACTTAAGCCAGCTGACCAAATTTACACAATCAATACAAGAGCATGTTAAGTGGTCTAGTCCTCAAGCTGAGGAAAACACCATAGAACATTGGAGTGATACAAGAAATTTGCTAGCAGCAGTTTTTCCCCAGTTGGTGTAGACAGAGCATTACGTTTAGTGCAAATGCTTAACTACTGGGTGCAAGAACAACTAAACATCATTGCCAAAATGCTTAATGATTTCTCAACAGATGCTGATAAGATAGAACAAGCAGTATTACAAAACAGAGAAGCCCTAAGATTCTTGTTGAAGATTCATGGTTACCAATGTGATGAGTTTAAAGGAATATGTTCCACAGAACTAAGCAAACACTCCAAAGAAGTACAAGCAGTGAAAAATAATCCTGACAAGCTAACAGTTAACATTTCTCCTTTAAAGAAATGGGTTCATTCCCTAAGCCTAATAACCTGGCAAGAAGCAGCACTGATTCAAGGAGTATTGATCCTAGTTGTTATTATGATTTGTTTAATTGTTCTTATTTGCGGACTACTCATTAACTGTTCAATCAAACAAGAACAGTCTAGTTCAAGAGCATGTTGTTTAGCCTGTATTTTGAAATTCTGTTAACTTTCAGTTAAAGTAGAGTTTTGACTGCTTCAACAAGAGTGTATAAGGACTGAAAATCAAAGCTTCATTCTCAAACGTCTGTGATGGTCACACAGAAGTTCTGAGAATGGACCTTGAACATGAGGAGATTTAGTTCAGCTGGACTGAACTTGCTTCTTTACTAGGTTAAGTCACTCTGCATTCTTGAACATTTTGAAAATTCGTAGTTTGGTTACAGTGGTCTGTGCGGTGACGACTGCACAAAAAGACCACAATTTCACGCGTGAAAGCAAAGTTTCTTGTTTTGCATTAGTTGTAAGTTTGCAAATTCCAAACATACATGTCTTAGTCATGTATTAGTTTGTGTTAGTTTACAAAGGTTACTGTACCTCCTTCCAAAAGTTCTATTTTGAAAAAAGAGGGGGAGGTAGGGATGTGTAACCTGCAAATACCCTGTTAAGTCTTAAAGTAGCAAAATTTAAGATTTTCAAAATGTTATTTCTCTATTTTCAATATTTTCAGCCTTTCTGTTAAAGTTGCAATATGCATGATGTGTATTATGTTGTTTGCATTTTTGCTTTGTTCTTTGAAACAAAAGGGGGAGATGTTGCAGCCTCTAATTCAGGTGGGTCTGAGTGACCACCTTACAAGTTTCGTTTTCACCTTAAAAGGACATGTTTCCAGCCTCAACCAATTGGAGTCAGACCACCGCACCTGGGGCGGGGTCACTTGAGGTCATATATACCTGTGTTTTTGAATAAACTTGGGATTTGCTTTACATCACATTGGTGTGTGCAGTCTCCTCTAGAGCTGGCCGGCTTGCAACAACGCATGGTTGAGCTTTGCGCCCAGGGTATAGGAAGCAACCTTGGGCTCTCAGGTGCCAATGATGGGGCCCGATTAACCCTAGAAATGGAACAATCGCTTTCTGTCCTGGGAGCCTCTTCCCTGTGAGGAGTCTTCATCCGTCTGGAATTCAGGGCTGAAAAACGGCAATTTCCCGGACAAGAAAGTGGTAAGCGCCGTTGAAAGTTTGCGCCCAAGGAAAAGGTGGCAGCCTTGAACACTCAGGTGACAATGATGGGGCACCATTGACCCTAGAAAAGGACAATTCGATTTCTGACCTGGCACCTTTTCCCTGGGAGGTGTCTTCGTCCGTCTGGAATTCTGGGCTGAAAAATGGCACTTCCCCGGACCCGCAAGTGGCAGGCGCCGTCGCCATTTGCACCCAGGGAAAAGGTGGCAGCCTTGGGCTCTCAGGTGCCAATGATGTGGCCCCATTAACCCTAGAAAAGGAGAAATCGATTCCTGTCCTGGCACCTTTTCCCAGGGAGGAATCTTCATCCGTCTGGAATTCTGGAATGAGAAACGGCAATTTCCTGGACCCTCACGTAGCACGCACCGTCGAGCTTTGCACCCAGGTTAAAGGAGGCAAGCTTGGGCTCTCAGGTGTCTGTGACGGGGCCCGATTTCGCCTAGAAATGCAACAATCGCTTTCTGTTCTGGCACCTTTTCCCTGGGAGGAATCTTCATCCGTCTAGAATTCTGGGCTAAAAAATGCCACATTCCCAGTCAAGAAAGTGGCACACACCCTCGACATTTGCGCCCAGGGAAAAGGTGGCAGCCTTGGGCTCTCAGGTGCCAATGATAGGGCCCCGTTAACACTAGAAAAATAACACTTGCTTTCTGTCCTGGCACCTTTTCCCAGGGAGGAATCTTCGTCCGTCTGGAAATCTGGGTTCAAAAATGGCACTGCCCCAAACCGGCACAAGGTACACGCCGTTGAGCTTTGCACCCAGGGAGAAGGGGGCAGCCTTGGGCTCTCAGGTGCCAATGATGGTGCCCCATTACCCCTACAAAAGGCACAATGGCTTTCTGTCCTGGCACCTTTTCCCAAGGAGGAATCTTCATCGGTTTGGAATTCTGGTCTGAGAATCGGCACTTTCCTGGACCCGCAAGTGGAACGCACCATCGAGCTTTGCATCCAGGGAAAAGGTGGCAGTCTTGGGTTCTCAGGTGCCAATGATGGGGCCCCATTACCTTTACAAAAAGCACAGTGGCTTTCTGTCCTGGCACCTTTTCCCTGGGAGGAGTCTTCATTGGTCTGGAATTCTGAGCTGTAAAATGGCACTTTCTGGGACCAGCACGTGGCACGCACTGTCGAGCTTTGCGCCCAGGGAAAAGGAGGCAACCTCTGGCTCTCAGATGCCAATGACAGGCCCCCATTAACACTAGAAATGGAACAATCGCTTTCTGTCCTGGCACCTTTTCCCTGGGAGAAATCCTCATCGGCCTGGAATTCTGGGATGAGAAACAACACATTCCTGGACCCGCAAGTGGCACGCACCATCAAGCTTTGCGCTCAAGGAAAAGGTTGCAGCCTTCGGCTCTCAGGTGTCAATGATGGAGCCCCATTAACCCTAGAAAAGGAACAATCGCTTTCTGTCCTGGCACCTTTTCCCAGGGAGGAATCTTCATCGGTCTGGAATTCTGGAATGAGAAACGGCAATTTCCCGGACCCTCACGTAGCACGCATGGTCGAGCTTTGCGCCCAGGGTATAGGAGGCAACCTTGGGCTCTCAGGTGCCAATGATGGGGCCCGATTAACCCTAGAAATGGAACAATCGCTTTCTGTCCTGGGAGACTCTTCCCTGTAAGGAGTCTTCATCCGTCTGGAATTCAGGGCTGAAAAACGGCACTTTCCCAGACAAGAAAGTGGTACGCGCCGTTGATGTTTGCGCCCACGGAAAAGGTGGCAGCCTTGAACTCTGAGGTGCCAATGATGGGGCACCATTGACCCTAGAAAAGGACAATTCGATTTCTGACCTGGCACCTTTTCCCTGGGAGGTGTCTTTGTCCGTCTGGAATTCTGAGCTGAAAAATGGAACTTCCCCGGACCCGCGAGTGGCACGCGCCGTCGACATTTGCGCCCAGGGAAAAGGTGGCAGCCTTGGGCTCTCAGGTGCCAATGATGGGGTTCCATTAACCCAGAAAAGGAACAATCCCTTTCTGTCCTGGCACCTTTTCCCAGGGAGGAATCTTCGTCTGTCTGGAAATCTGGGTTCAAAAATGGCACTGCCCCAAACCCGCACAAAGTACACACCGTTGAGCTTTGCGCCCAGGGAAAAGGGGGCAGCCTTGGGCTCTCAGGTGCCAATGATGGGGCCCCATTACCCCTACAAAAGGCACAATGGCTTTCTGTCCTGGCACCTTTTCCCAAGGAGGAATCTTCATCGGTTTGGAATTCTGGGCTGAGAATCGGCACTTTCCTGGACCCGCAAGTGGAATGCTCCATCGAGCTTTGCGTCCCGGGAAAAGGTGGCAGTCTTGGGCTCTCAGGTGCCAATGATGGGGCCCCATTACCTTTACAAAAAGCACAATGGCTTTGTGTCCTGGCACCTTTTCCCTGGGAGGAGTCTTCATTGGTCTGGAATTCTGGGCTGTAAAATGGCACTTTCTGGGACAAGCACGTGGCATGCACTGTCGTGCTTTGTGCCCAGGGAAAAGGAGGCAACCTCTGGCTCTCAGATGCCAATGACGGGCTCCCATTAACACTAGAAATGGAACAATCGCTTTCTGTCCTGGGAGCCTTTTCCCAGGGAGGAGTCGTCATCCGTCTGGAATCCTGGGCTGAACAAAGCACTTTCTCTGCCCTGCACGTGGCAGGCACCATCAAGCTTTGCGCCCAGGGAAAAGGTGGCAGTTGGGCTCTCAGGTGCCAATGATGGGTCCCCGTTAACACTAGATAAATAACAATGGCTTTCTGTCCTGGCACCTTTTCCCTGGGAGGAATTTTCATCCGTCTGGAATTCTGGGCTGAAAAACGGCACTTTCCCGGACCCGCACGTGGAATGCTCCGCCGAGCTTTGCGCCCAGGGAAAAGGTGGCAGCCTTGGGCTCTCAGGTGTCAATTTTGGGGCCCCATTAACCCTAGAAAAGGCACAATTGCTTTCTGTCCTGGCACCTTTTCCCTGGGAGAAATCTTCATCGGCCTTGAATTCTGGGATTTGAAACAGCACGTTCCTGGACCCTCAAGTGGCATGCACCATGGAGCTTTGCGCTCAGGGAAAAGGTTGCAGGCTTCGGCTCTCAGGTGTCAATGATGGAGCCCCATTAACCCTAGAAAAGGAACAATCGCTTTCTGTCCTGGCACCTTTTCCCAGGGAGGAATCTTCATCGGTCTGGAATTCTGGAATGAGAAACGGCAATTTCCCGGACCCTCACATAGCACGCGTGGTCGAGCTTTGCGCCCAGGGTATAGGAGGCAACCTTGGGCTCTCAGGTGCCAATGATGGGGCCCGATTAACCCTAGAAATGGAACAATCGCTTTCTGTCCTGGGAGCCTCTTCCCTGTGAGGAGTCTTCATCCGTCTGGAATTGAGGGCCGAAAAACGGCACTTTCCCGGACAAGAAAGTGGTACGCGCTGTTGATGTTTGCACCCACGGAAAAGGTGGCAGCCTTGAACTCTCAGGTGCCAATGATGGGGCACCATTGACCCTAGAAAAGGACAATTTGATTTCTGACCTGGCACCTTTTCCCTGGGAGGTTTCTTCGTCCGTCTGGAATTCTGGGCTGAAAAATGGCACTTCCCCGGACCCGCAAGTGGCACGCGCCGTCGACATTTGCGCCCAGGGAAAAGGTGGCAGCCTTGGGCTCTCAGGTGCCAGTGGTGGGACCTCATTCACCCTAGAAAAGGAGAAATCGATTCCTGTCCAGGCACCTTTTCCCAAGGAGGAATCGTCATCGGTCTGGAAACCTTGAATGAGATACCGCAGTTTCCCGGACCCTCACGTAGCACGCACCATCGAGCTTTACGCCTAGGGAAAAGGCGGCAAAGTTGGGCTCTCAGGTGCCTGTGACGGGGCCCGATTTCCCCTAGAAAAGGCACAATTGCTTTCTGTCCTGGCACCTTTTCCCTGGGAGTAATCGTCTTCTGTCTGGAATTCTGGTTTTGAAAAACGGCCCTTTCCCGGACCCGCACAAGGTACGCACCGTTGAGCTTTGCTCCCAGGGAAAAGGTGGCAAACTTGGGCTCTCAGGTGCCAATGATGGGGCCGCATTACTTCTAGAAAATGCACAGTGGCTTTCTGTCCTGGCACCTTTACCCAGGGAGGCAATTTCGTCCGTCTGGAATAGTGGACTGAAAAACAGCACTTTCGCGGTCACTCACATATCACGCACTGTCGAGCTTTTCGCCCAGGGAAAAGGTGGCAGCCTTGGGTTCTCAGGTGCTCTTCTAACACGTGAAACTCTTGATTTCTGACAGACAGGAGACATCAGGGCACATATTTCTTATTGTTTTGGAAAGTAAATCATATGCATCTAAAACTCCAGGGCTGGAGCTTGCCTTCACGGTGAAAAGCACTGTTGTTCCGTAGGGGAAGCTCAACGAGCAAAGTGCAACTTTGCTTTGCTAACAAGTCAAACAGTCGATTCCTGTCAGACAGAAGGCATCAGGACACAGCTTTCTTATGGCTCTGGCTAGTGAATCACATGCATCAGAGAATCCAGGACTGGAGCTCTCTTTCTGGATGCAAAGCACAGCTGTTCCTTAGGGGAAGTTCAGCTCGCAAAGTGAAGGATTTTTCTGCTAACAAGTGAAACAGTCGATTCCTGCCAGAAAGAATGTATCTGGACACATATTTCTTATGGCTTTAGAAAGATTCTCATAAGCATCTGAGAATCCAGGCCTGGATCTTTCTTTCTCGGTGAAAAACAACCTTGTTCCTTAGGGGAAGCTCATCTTGCAAAGTGCAACTTTTCGTTGCTAACAAGAGAAACAGCTGATTATCGCAAGACAGAAGGCATAAGGACACACATTTCTTATGGCTTTGGTAAGTGAATAATATGCATCTAAAAATCCAGGCCTGGATCTTTCTTTCTCCGTGAAAAACAACGTTGTTCCTTAGGGGAAGCTCATCTCGCAAAGTGCCACTTTTCGTTGCTAACAAGAGAAACAGCTGATTCTTGCAAGACAGAAGGCATAAGGACACACATTTCTTATGGCTTTGGTAAGAGAATAATATGCATCTGAGAATCCAGGCCTGGATCTTTCTTTCTCGGTGAAAAACAACCTTGTTCCTTAGGGGAAGCTCATCTCGCAAAGTGCAACTTTTCGTTGCTAACAAGAGAAACACCTGATTCTTGCAAGACATTAACCTTAGAAAAGGAACAATTACTTTCTGTCCTGCCTCGTTTTCCCGGGCAGGAATCTTGGCCCATCTGCAATTCCGGGATGAAAAAAGGCTTGTACCTGCCTAAAACGATTGAGGTTTGCATCAAGATGAAAGTTCAGATCTTTGTGGTCTCAGGTGCCAATGATGGGGCCCAATTAACACTACAAAAGGAGCAATCCTTTTATATCTTGGCACCTTTTCCCTGGGAGAAATCTTTGTCCATCTGCAATTCAGACCTGGAGCTTTCTTTCTCCGTGAAAAACACAGTTCTTCATTAGGGGAAGCTCACCTAGCAAAGTGCAACTTTGCTCTGCTACCAAGTGAAACTTGATTCCTGCCAGACAGAAGGCATCAGAGATACCTTTCTCATGGTTTTGGATAGTGAATTAGGTTTAGGATTAGGGTTAGGTTTAGCTTTAGGGTCAGGGTTTGTGTCGGGGCCTGGGTCAGGGTTAGTGTTACAGTTTAAGGGGTCAGGGTTAGGGTCAGGGTCAGGGTTAAGGTGAGAGTCAGGGTCAGGGTCAGGGTCAGGGTTAGGGTCAGGGTTAGTGTTAAAGTTTAAGGGGTCAGGGTTAGGGTCAGGGTCAAGGTTAAGGTGAGAGTCAGGGTCAGGGACAGGGTCAGGGTTAGGGTTAGGGTTACGGTTAGGGTTAGGGGTTAGGGTTAGGGTAGGGGTTAGGGTTAGGGTTACGGTTAGGGTTAGGGTTAGGGTAGGGTTAGGGTTTGGGTTAGGGTTAGGGTTAGGGGTTAGGGTTAGGGTTCGGGTTAGGGGTTAGGGTTAGGGTTAGGGTTAGGGTTTAGGGTTAGGGTTAGGGTTAGGGTTAGGGTTAGGGTTAGGGTTTAGGGTTAGGGTTAGGGTTAGGGTTAGGGTTAGGGTTAGGGTTAAGGGTTAGGGTTAGGGTTAGGGTTAGGGGTTAGGGTTAGGGGTTAGGGTTAGGGTTAGGGTTAGGGTTAGGGTTAGGGTTGGGTTAGTGTTATGGTTAGGGTTAGGGTTAGGGTTAGGGATAGGTTTAGGGGTTAGGGTTAGGGTTAGGGCTTTTTCACTAGCCTTTTCTAGGTTTAATTGGGCCCCAAAATTGACACCTGAGAGCCCAAGGCTGGCACCTTTTCCCTGGGCGCAAAGCTTGACGGAGCGTTCCACATGCGGGTCCGGGAAAGTGTCATATTTCAGCCCAGAATTCCAGACCTATGAAGATTCCTCAGAGGGAAAAGGTACCAGGAGACAAAGCCATTGTGTATTTTGTAATGCTAATTGGGTCCATTCATTGGCACCTGAGAGCCCAAGGCTGCCACCTTTTCCCTGGGTGCAAAGCTCGACGGTGCATACCCTGTGCGGTTCCGGGAAAGGGCCGTTTTTCAGCCCAGAATTCCAGACGGAAGTCGATTCCTCTCTGGGAAAAGGTGTCAGGACAGAAAGCCATTGTGCCTTTTCTAAGGGTAATGGGGCTGCATCTTTGGCACCTGAGAGCCCAAGGCTGCCACCTTTTCCCTGGGCGCAAATGTCGACGGCGCGTGCCACTTGCAAGTCCGGTAATGTGCCGTTTCTCATACCAGAATTCCAGGCCAGCGAAGATTTCGCCCTGGGAAAAGGTGCCAGGAGAGAAAGCCATTGGGCCTTTTCTAGGGTTAATGGGGCCCCAAAATTGGCAGCTGAGAGCCCAGGGCTGCCACCTTTTCCCTGGGCACAAAGCTCGACGGTGCGTACCACATGCGGGTATAGGGAAGAGCCGTTTTCAGACCAGAATTCCAGACCAATGAAGACTCCTCCCAGGGAAAAGGTGCCAGGACAGAAAGCCATTGTGTATTTTGTAAAGGTAATGCGGCCCCATCATTGGCACCTGAGAGCCCAAGACTGCCACCTTTTCCCTGGACGCAAAGCTCGATGGTGCGTTCCACTTGCGGGTCCAGGAAAGTGCCGATTCTCAGACCAGAATTCCAAACCGATGAAGATTTCTCCCTGGGAAAAGGTGCCAGGACAGAAAGCCATTGTGCCTTTTGTAGGGGTAATGGGGCACCATCATTGGCACCTGAGAGCCCAAGGCTGCCCCCTTTTCCCTGGGCGCAAAGCTCGACGGTGTGTACCTTGTGCGGGTTTGGGCAGTGCCATTTTTGAACCCAGATTTCCAGACGGACGAAGATTCCTCTCTGGGAAAAGGTGCCAGGACAGAAAGCAAGTGTTATTTTTCTAGTGTTAACGGGGCCCCATCATTGGCACCTGAGAGCCCAAGGCTGCCACTTTTCCCTGGGCGCAATGCTAGATGGCGCCTGCCACGTGTAGGTCAGAGAAAGTGCTTCGTTCAGCCCAGGATTCCAGACGGATTACGACTCCTCCCAGGGAAAGGGCTCCCAGGACAGAAAGCGATTGTTCCATTTCTAGTGTTAATGGGGGCCCGTCATTAGCATCTGAGAGCCAGAGGTTTCCTCCTTTTCCCTGGGTGCAAAGCACGACAGTGCGTGCCACGTGCTCGTCACAGAAAGTGCCATTTTAGAGCCCAGAATTCCAGACGGATGAAGACTCCTCTCTGGGAAAAGGTGTCAGGACAGAAAGGCATTGTGCCTTTTCTAGGGGTAATGGGGCCCCATCTTTGGCACCTGAGAGCCCAAGGCTGCCACCTTTTCCCTGGACGCAAATGTCGACGGCGCGTGCCACTTGCAAGTCCGGGAATGTGCCGTTTCTCATCCCAGAATTCCAGGCCAGCGAAGATTTCTCCCTGGGAAAAGGTGCCAGGACAGAAAGCCATTGTGCCTTTTCTAGGGTTAATGGGCCCCCAAAATTGGCAGCTGAGAGCCCATGGCTGCCACCTTTTCCCTGGGCGCAAAGCTCGACGGTGCGTGCCACATGCAGGTAAGGGAAAGAGCCGTTTTCAGCCCAGAATTCCAGAGCGATGATGATTCCTCCCAGGGAAAATGTGCCAGGACAGAAAGCGATTGTTCTTTTTCTAGGAGTAATGGGGCCCCATCATTGGCAGCTGAGAGCCCAAGGCTGCCACCTTTTGCCTGCGCACAAAGCTCGACGGTGCATTCCACTTGCAGGTCCGGGGCAGTGCCGTTTTTCAGTCCAGAATTCCAGACGGACGAAAATTCCTCCCAAAGAAACGGTGCCAGGATAAAAAATGATTGTTATTTATCCAGTGTTAACGGGGACCCATCATTGGCACCTGAGAGCCCAAGGCTGCCACCTTTTCCCTGGGCGCAAAGCTAGATGGTGCCTGCCAGGTGCAGGTCAGAGAAAGACTTTTGTTCAGCCCAGGATTCCAGACGGATGACGACTCCTTTCAGGGAATGGACTCCCAGGACAGAAAGCGATTGTTTCATTTCTAGTGTTAATGGGGGCCCGTCATTGGCATCTGAGAGCCAGAGGTTGCCTCCTTTTCCCTGGGCGCAAAGCTCGACAGTGCGTGCCGCGTGCTGGTCCCAGAAAATGCCATTTTACAGCCCAGAATTCCAGACCAATGAAGACTCCTCCCAGGGAAAAGGTGCCAGGACACAAAGCCATTGTGCTTTTTGTAAAGGTAATGGGGCCCCATCATTGGCACCTGAGAGCCCAAGGCTGCCACCTTTTCCCTGGACGCAAAGCTCAATGGTGCGTTCCACTTGCGGGTCCAGGAAAGTGCCGTTTCTCATTCCAGAATTCCAAACCGATGAAGATTCCTCCCTGGGAAAAGGTGTCAGGACAGAAAGCCATTGTTCCTTTTCTAGGGTTAATGGGGCTCCATCATTGACACCTGAGAGCCGAAGGCTGCAACCTTTTCCCTGACCGCATAGCTCGACGGTGCGTGCCACTTGCGAGTCCAGAAATGTGCTGTTTCTCATCCCAGAATTCCAGGCTGATGAAGATTTCTCCCAGGGAAAAGGTGCCAGGGCAGAAAGCAATTGTGCCTTTTCTAGGGTTAATGGGGCCCCAAAACTGACACCTGAGAGCCCAAGGCTGCCACCTTTTCCCTGGGCGCAAAGCTCGACGGAGCGTTCCACGTGCGGGTCCGGGAAAGTGCCATTTTTCAGCCCAGAATTCCAGACCTGTGAAGATTCCTCAGAGGGAAAAGGTACCAGGAGACAAAGCCATTGTGTATTTTGTAATGCTAATTGGGCCCCATCATTGGCACCTGAGAGCCCAAGGCTGCCACCTTTTCCCTGGGTGCAAAGCTCGACGGTGCATACCCTGTGCGGGTGCGGGAAAGGGCCGTTTTCCAGCCCAGAATTCCAGACGGAAGTCGATTCCTCTCTGGGAAAAGGTGTCAGGACAGAAAGCCATTCTGCCTTTTCTAGGGATAATGGGACCTCATCTTTGGCACCTGAGAGCCCAAGGCTGCCACCTTTTCCGTGGGCGCAAATGTCGACGGCGCGTGCCACTTGCAAGTCCGGGAATGTGCCGTTTCTCATCCCAGAATTCCAGGCCAGCGAAGATTTCTCCCTGGGAAAAGGTGCCAGGACAGAAAATGATTGTGCTTTTACTAGGGTTAATGGGGCCCCAAAATTGGCAGCTGAGAGCCCAGGGCTGCCACCTTTTCCCTGGGCGCAAAGCTCGACGGTGCCTGCCACATGCGGGTAAGGGAAAGAGCCTTTTTCAGCGCAGAATTCCAGACCAATGAAGATTCCTCCCAGGGAAAAGGTGCCAGGACATAAAGCGATTCTTCTTTTCCTAGGGGTAATGGGGCCCCATCATTGGCACCTGGGAGCCCAAGGCTGCCACCTTTTGCCTGGGCACAAGGTGTTCCACTTGCAGCTCTGGGGAAGTGCCGTTTTTCAGCCCAGAATTCCAGACGGACGAAAATTCCTCCCAGGGAAAAGGTGCCAGGACAGAAAGCGATTGTTATTTATCTAGTGTTAACGGGGACCCATCGTTGGCACCTGAGAGCCCAAGGCTGTCACCTTTTCCCTGGGCGCAAACTAGATGGTGCCTGCCACGTGCAGGTTAGAGAAAGTACTTTGTTCAGCCCAGGATTCCAGACGGATGACGACTCCTCCCAGGGAAAAGGCTCCCAGGACAGAAAGCGATTGTTCCATTTCTAGTGTTAATGGGGGCCCGTCATTGGCATCTGAGAGCCAGAGGTTGCCTCCTTTTCCCTGGGCGCAAAGCAAGACAGTGCGTGCCACGTGCTGGTCCCAGAAAGTGCCATTTTACAGCCCAGAATTCCAGACCAATGAAGACTCCTCCCAGGGAAAAGGTGCCAGGACAGAAAGCCATTGTGCTTTCTGTAAAGGTAATGGGGCCCCATCATTGGCACCTGAGAGCCCAAGACTGCCACCTTTTCCCTGGACGCAAAGCTCGATGGTGCGTTCCACTTGCGGGTCCAGGAAAGTGCCGATTCTCAGCCCAGAATTCCAAACCGATGAAGATTCCTCCCTGGGAAAAGGTGCCAGGACAGAAAGCCATTGTGCCTTTTGTAGGGGTAATGGGGCCCCATCATTGGCACCTGAGAGCCCAAGGCTGCCCCCTTTTACCTGGGCGCAAAGCTCGACGGTGTGTACCTTATGCGGGTTTGGGGCAGTGCCGTTTTTCAGCCCAGAATTCCAGACGGACGAAGATTCCTCCATGGGAAAAGGTGCCAGGACAGAAAGCAAGTGTTATTTTTCTAGTGTTAACGGGGCCCCATCATTGGCACCTGAGAGCCCAAGGCTGCCACCTTTTCCGTGGGCACAAAGCTAGATGGTGCCTGCCACGTGCAGGGCAGAGAAAGTGCTTTGTTCAGCCCAGGATTCCAGACGGATGACGACTCCTCCCAGGGAATGGACTCCCAGGACAGAAAGCGATTGTTCCATTTCTAGTGTTAATTGGGGCCCGTCATTGGCATCTGAGAGCCAGAGGTTGCCTCCTTTTCCCTGGGCGCAAAGCACGACAGTGCGTACCACGTGCTGGTCCCAGAAAGTGCCATTTTACAGCCCAGAATTCCAGAACAATGAAGACTCCTCCCAGGGAAAAGGTGCCAGGAAAGAAAGCCATTGTGTTTTTTCTAAAGGTATTGGGGCCCCATCATTGGCACCTGAGAGCCCAAGACTGCCACCTTTTCCCTGGACGCAAAGCTCGATGGTGCGTTCCACTTGCGGGTCCAGGAAAGTGCCGATTCTCAGACCAGAATTCCAAACCGATGAAGATTCCTCCTTGGGAAAAGGTGCCAGGACAGAAAGCCATTGTGCTTTTTGTAAAGGTAATGCGGCCCCATCATTGGCACCTGAGAGCCCAAGACTGCCACCTTTTCCCTGGACGCAAAGCTCGATGGTGCGTTCCACTTGCGGGTCCAGGAAAGTGCCGATTCTCAGACCAGAATTCCAAACCGATGAAGATTCCTCCCTGGGAAAAGGTGCCAGGACAGAAAGCCATTGTGCCTTTTGTAGGGGTAATGGGCCACCATCATTGGCACCTGAGAGCCCAAGGCTGCCCCCTATTCCCTGGGAGCAAAGCTCGACGGTGTGTACCTTGTGCTGGTTTGGGGCAGTGCCATTTTTGAACCCAGATTTACAGACGGACGAAGATTCCTCCATGGGAAAAGGTGCCAGGACAGAAAGCAAGTGTTATTTTTCTAGTGTTAATGGGGCCCCATCATTGGCACCTGAGAGCCCAAGGCTGCCACCTTTTCCCTGGGCGCAAAGCTTGATGGTGCCTGCCACGTACAGATCAGAGAAAGTGCTTTGTTCAGCCCAGGATTCCAGACGGCTGACGACTCCTCCCAGGGAAAGGGCTCCCAGGACAGAAAGCGATTGTTCCATTTCTAGTGTTAATGGGGGCCCGTCATTGGCATCTGAGAGCCAGAGGTTGCCTCCTTTTCCCTGGGCGCAAAGCACGACAGTGCGTGCCACGTGCTGGTCCCAGAAAGTGCCATTTTACAGCCCAGAATTCCAGACCAATGAAGACTCCTACCAGGGAAAAGGTGCCAGGACAGAAAGCCATTGTGCTTTTTGTAAAGGTACTGGGTGTCCATCATTGGCACCTGAGAGCCCAAGGCTGCCACCTTTTCCCTGGGCGCAAATGTCGACGGCGCGTGCCACTTGCGGGTCCGGGGAAGTGCCATTTTTCAGCCCAGAATTCCAGACGGACGAAGACACTTCCAAGGGAAAAGGTGCCAGGTCAGAAATCGAATTGTCCTTTTCTAGGGTCAATGGTGCCCCATCATTGGCACCTGAGAGTTCAAGGCTGCCACCTTTTCCGTGGGCGCAAACATCAACGGCGCGTACCACTTTCTTGTCCGGGAAAGTGCCGTTTTTCAGCCCTCAATTCCAGACGGATGAAGACTCCTCACAGGGAAAAGGCTCCCAGGACAGAAAGCGATTGTTCCATTTCTAGGGTTAATCGGGCCCCATCATTGGCACCTGAGAGCCCAAGGTTGCCTCCTATACCCTGGGTGCAAAGCTCGACCATGCGTGCTACGTGAGGGTCCAGGAAATTGCCGTTTCTCATTCCAGAATTCCAGACCGATGAAGATTCCTCCCTGGGAAAAGGTGCCAGGACAGGAATGGATTTCTCCTTTTCTAGGAGTAATGGGGACCCATCATTGGCACCTGAGAGCCCAAGGCTGACACCTTTTCCCTGAGCACAAAGCTCGACAGTGCATGCCACTTGCGGGTCCAGGAATGTGCTGTTTCTCATCCCAGAATTCGGGGCCGATGAAGATTTCTCCCAGGGAAAAGGTGCCAGGGCAGAAAGCAATTGTGCCTTTTCTAGGGTTAATGGGGCCCCAAAACTGACACCTGAGAGCCCAAGGCTGCCACCTTTTCCCTGGGCGCAAAGCTCGACGGAGCGTTCCACGTGCGGGTCCGGGAAAGTGCCATTTTTCAGCCCAGAATTCCAGACCTGTGAAGATTCCTCAGAGGGAAAAGGTACCAGGCGACAAAGCCATTGTGTATTTTGTAATGCTAATTGGGCCCCATCCTTGGCACCTGAGAGCCCAAGGCTGCCACCTTTTCCCTGGGTGCAAAGCTCGACGGTGCATACCCTGTGTGGGTCCGGGAAAGTGCCGTTTTTCAGCCCAGAATTCCAGACGGAAGTCGATTCCTCTCTGGGAAAAGGTGTCAGGACAGAAAGCCATTGTGGCTTTTCTAGGGGTAATGGGACCTCATCTTTGGCACCTGAGAGCCCAAGGCTGCCCCCTTTTCCCTGGGCGGAAATGTCGACGGCGCGTGCCACTTGCAAGTCCGGGAATGTGCCGTTTCTCATCCCAGAATTCCAGGCCAGCGAAGATTTCTCCCTGGGAAAAGGTGCCAGGACAGAAAATGATTGTGCTTTTACTAGGGTTAATGGGGCCCCAAAATTGGCAGCTGAGAGCCCAGGGCTGCCACCTTTTCCCTGGGCGCAAAGCTCGACGGTGCGTGCCACATGCGGGTAAGGGAAAGAGCCTTTTTCAGCGCAGAATTCCAGACCAATGAAGATTCCTCCCAGGGAAAAGGTGCCAGGACATAAAGCGATTCTTCTTTTCCTAGGGGTAATGGGGCCCCATCATTGGCACCTGGGAGCCCAAGGCTGCCACCTTTTGCCTGGGCACAAGGTGTTCCACTTGCAGCTCTGGGGAAGTGCCGTTTTTCAGCCCAGAATTCCAGACGGACGAAAATTCCTCCCAGGGAAAAGGTGCCAGGACAGAAAGCGATTGTTATTTATCTAGTGTTAACGGGGACCCATCGTTGGCACCTGAGAGCCCAAGGCTGCCACCTTTTCCCTGGGCGCAAAGCTAGATGGTGCCTGCCACGTGCAGGTCAGAGAAAGTGCTTTGTTCAGCCCAGGATTCCAGACGGATGACGACTCCTCCCAGGGAAAGGGCTCCCAGGACAGAAAGTGATTGTTCCATTTCTAGTGTTAATGGGGGCCCGTCATTGGCATCTGAGAGCCAGAGGTTGCCTCCTTTTCCCTGGGCGCAAAGCTCGACAGTGCGTGCCACGTGCTGGTCACAGAAAGTGCCATTTTACAGCCCAGAATTCCAGACCAATGAAGACTCCTCCCAGGGAAAAGGTGCCAGGACAGAAAGCCATTGTGCTTTTTGTAAAGGTAATGGGGCCTCATCATTGGCACCTGAGAGCCCAAGACTGCCACCTTTTCCCTGGATGCAAAGCTCGATGGTGCGTTCCACTTGCGGGTCCAGGAAAGTGCCGATTCTCAGCCCAGAATTCCAAACCGATGAAGATTCCTCCTTGGGAAAAGGTGCCAGGACAGAAAGCCATTGTGCCTTTTGTAGGCGTAATGCGGCACCATCATTGGCACCTGAGAGCCCAAGGCTGCCCCTTCTCCCTGGGTGCAAAGCTCAACGGCGTGTACCTTGTGCCGGTTTGGGGCAGTGCCATTTTTGAACCCAGATTTCCAGACGGACGAAGATTCCTCCCTGGGAAAAGGTGCCAGGACAGAAAGCAAGTGTTATTTTTCTAGTGTTAACGGGGACCCATCATTGGCACCTGAGAGCCCAAGGCTGCCACCTTTTGCCTGGGCGCAAAGCTTGATGGTGCCTGCCACGTGCAGGGCAGAGAAAGTGCTTTCTTCAGCCCAGGATTCCAGACGGCTGACGACTCCTCCCAGGGAAAGGGCTCCCAGGACAGAAAGCGATTGTTCCATTTCTAGTGTTAATGGGGGCTCGTCATTGGCATCTGAGAGCCAGAGGTTGCCTCCTTTTCCCTGGGCGCAAAGCACGACAGTGCGTGCCACGTGCTGGTCCCAGAAAGTGCCATTTTACAGCCCAGAATTCCAGACCAATGAAGACTCCTCCCAGGGAAAAGGTGCCAGGACACAAAGCCATTGTGCTTTTTGTAAAGGTAATGGGGCCCCATCCTTGGCACCTGAGAGCCCAAGGCTGCCACCTTTTCCCTGGGTGCAAAGCTCGGCAGTGCATACCCTGTGCGGGTGCGGGAAAGGGCCGTTTTTCAGCCCAGAATTCCAGACGGAAGTCGATTCCTCCCTGGGAAAAGGTGTCAGGACAGAAAGCCATTGTGCTTTTTCTAGGGGTAATGGCGACCCATCATTGGCACCTGAGAGCCCAAGGCTGCCACCTTTTCCGTGGGCGCAAATGTCGACGGCGCGTGCCACTTGCAAGTCCGGGAATGTGCCATTTCTCATCCCAGAATTCCAAACCGATGAAGATTCCGCCCTGGGAAAAGGTGCCAGGACAGAAAGCCATTGTGCCTTTTGTAGGGGTAATGGGGCACCATCATTGGCACCTGCGAGCCCAAGGCTACCCCTTTTCCCTGGGCGCAAAGCTCGACGGTGCGTGCCACATGCGGGTAAGGGAAAGAGCCGTTTTCAGCCCAGAATTCCAGACCAATGAAGATTCCTCCTTGGGAAAATGTGCCAGGACAGAAAGCGATTTTTCTTTTTCTAGGGGTAATGGGGACCCATCATTGGCACCTGAGAGCCCAAGGCTGCCACCTTTTGCCTGGGCACAAAGCTCGACGGTGCGTTCCACTTGCAGGTCCGGGGAAGTGCCTTTTTTCAGCCCAGAATTCCAGACGGACGAAAATTCCTCCCAAAGAAACGGTGCCAGGACAGAAAGCGATTGTTATTTATCTAGTGTTAACGGGGACCCATCGTTGGCACCTGAGAGCCCAAGGCTGCCACCTTTTCCGTGGGCGCAAAGCTAGATGGTGCCTGCAACGTGCAGGTCAGAGAAAGACCTTTGTTCAGCCCAGGATTCCAGACGGCTGACGACTCTTCCCAGGGAAAGGGCTCCCAGGACAGAAAGCGATTGTTCCATTTCTAGTGTTAATGGGGGCCCGTCATTGGCATCTGAGAGCCAGAGGTTGCCTCCTTTTCTCTGGGCGCAAAGCACGACAGTGCGTGCCACATACTGGTCCCAGAAAGTGCCATTTTACAGCCCAGAATTCCAGAACAATGAAGACTCCTCCCAGGGAAAAGGTGCCAGGACAGAAAGCCATTGTGCTTTTTGTAAAGGTAATGGGGCCTCATCATTGGCACCTGAGAGCCCAAGACTGCCACCTTTTCCCTAGATGCAAAGCTCGATGGTGCGTTCCACTTGCGGGTCCAGGAAAGTGCCGATTCTCAGACCAGAATTCCAAACCGATGAAGATTCCTGCCTGGGAAAAGGTGCCAGGACAGAAAGCCATTGTGCCTTTTGTAGGGGTAATGCGGCACCATCATTGGCACCTGAGAGCCCAAGGCTGCCTCCTTTTCCCTGGGCGCAAAGCTCGACGGTGTGTACCTTGAGCGGGTTTGGGGCAGTGCCATTTTTGAACCCAGATTTCTAGACGGACGAAGATTCCTCCCTGGGAAAAGGTGCCAGGACAGAAAGCAAGTGTTATTTTTCTAGTGTTAACGGGGCCCCATCATTGTCACCTGAGAGCCCAAGGCTGCCACCTTTTGCTTGGGCGCAAAGCTCGACGGCGCGTGCCACTTGCGGGTTTGGAGAAGTGCCATTTTTCAGCTCAGAATTCCAGACGGACAAAGACACCTCCCAGGGAAAAGGTGCCAGGTCAGAAATCGAATTGTCCTTTTCTAGGGTCAATGGTGCCCCATCATTGGCACCTCAGAGTTCAAGGCTGCCACCTTTTCTGTGGGCGCAAACATCAACGGCGCGTACCACTTTCTTGTCCGGGAAAGTGCCGTTTTTCAGCCCTCAATTCCAGACCAATGAAGACTCCTCACAGGGAAGAGGCTCCCAGGACAGAAAGCGATTGTTCCATTTTTAGGGTGAATGGGGCTCCACCATATGCACCTGAGAGCCCAAGGTTGCCTCCTATACCCTGGCCGCAAAGCTCGACCATGCGTGCTACGGGAGGGTCCGGGAAATTGCCGTTTCTCATTCCAGAATTCCAGACTGATGAAAATTCCTCCCTGGGAAAAGTGGCCAGGACAGGAATCGATTTCTCCTTTTCTAGGAGTAATGGGGACCCATCATTGGCACCTGAGAGCCGAAGGCTGCAACCCTTTTCCTGAGTGCAAGGCTGGACGGTGCATGCCACTTGCGGGTCCAGGAATGTTCTGTTTCTCATCCCAGAATTCGGGGCCGATGAAGATTTCTCCCAGGGAAAAGGTGTCAAGACAGAAAGCGATTGTTCCATTTCTAGTGTTAATGGGTGCCCGTCATTGGCCTCTGAGAGCCAGAGGTTGCCTCCTTTTCCCTGGGCGCTAAGCTCGACAGTGCGTGCCACGTGCTTGTCCCAGAAAGTGCCACTTTACAGCCCAGAATTCCAGACCAATGAAGACTCCTCCCAGGGAAAAGGTGCCAGGACAGAAAGCCATTGTGCTTTTTGTAAAGGTAATGGGGCCCCATGATTGGCACCTGAGAGCCCAGGGCTGCCACCTTTTCCCTGGACGCAAAGCTCGATGGTGCGTTCCACTTGCGGGTCCAGGAAAGTGCCGATTCTCAGACCAGAATTCCAAACCGATGAAGATTCCTCCCTGGGAAAAGGTGCCAGAACAGAAAGCCATTGTGCCTTTTGTAGGGGTAATGGGGCACCATCATTGGCACCTGAGAGCCCAAGGCTGCCCCCTTTTACCTGGGCGGAAAGCTCGACGGTGTGTACCTTGTGCGGGTTTGGGGCAGTGCCATTTTTGAACCCAGATTTCCAGACGGACGAAGATTCCTCCCTGGGACAAGGTGTCAGGACAGAAAGCGATTGTGCCTTTTCTAGGGTTAATGGGGCCCCAAAATTGACACCTGAGAGCCTAAGACTGCCATCTTTTCCCTGGGCGCAAATGTTGACGGCGCGTGCCACTTGCAGGTCCGGGAATGTGCCGTTTCTCATCCCAGACTTCCAGGCCAGCGAAGATTTCTCCCTGGGATAAGGTGCCAGGACAGAAAGCGATTGTGCCTTTTCTAGGGTTAATGGGGCCCCATCATTGGCACCTGAGAGCCAAAGGCTGTCACTTTTTCCTTGGGCGCAAAGCTCAACGGTGCCTGCCACATGAGTATAAGAGAAAGAGCCGTTTTCAGCCCAGAATTCCAGACCAATGAAGATTCCTCCCAGAAAAATGTGGCAGGACAGAAAGCGATTGTTCTTTTTCTAGGGGTAATGGGGCCCCATCATTGGCACCTGAGAGCCCAAGGCTGCCACCTTTTCCCTGGGCACAAAGCTCGACGGTGCGTTCCACTTGCAGGTCCGGGGAAGTGCCGTTTTTCAGACCTGAATTCCAAACCGATGAAGATTCCGCCCTGGGAAAAGGTGCCAGGACAGAAAGCCATTGTTATTTTTCTAGTGTCAATGGGGACCCATCACTGGCACCTGAGAGTCCAAGGCTGCCACCTTTTCCCCTGGGCGCAAAGCTAGATGGTGCCTGCCACGTGCAGGTCAGAGAAAGTGCTTTGTTCAGCCCAGAATTCCGGATAGATGACGACTCCTCCCAGGGAAAAGGCTCCCAGGACAGAAAGCGATTGTTCCATTTCTAGTGTTAATGGGGGCCCGTCATTGGCATATGACAGCCAGAGGTTGCCTCCTTTTCTCTGTGCGGAAAGCTCGACAGTGCGTGCCACATGCGGGTCCCAGAAATTGCCGTTTCTCGTTCCAGAATTCCAGACGGATGAAGATTCCTCCCTGAGAAAAGGTGCGAGGACAGGAATCGATTTCTCCTTTTCTAGGGTGAATGGGACCCCATCATTGGCACCTGAGAGCCCAAGGCTGCCACCTTTAGCCTGGGCGCAAATGTCGACGGCGCGTGCCACTTGCGGGTCCGGGGAAGTGCCATTTTTCAGCCCAGAATTCCAGACAGACGAAGATACCTCCCAGGGAAAAGGTGCCAGGTCAGAAATTGAATTATCCTTTTCTAGGGTCAATGGTGCCCCATCATTGGCACCTGAGAGTTCAAGGCTGCCACCTTTTCCGTGGGCGCAAACATCAACGGCGCGTACCACTTTCTTGTCCGGGAAAGTGCCGTTTTTCAGCCCTGAATTCCAGACGGATGAAGACTCCTCACAGGGAAGAGGCTTTCCAGACAGAAAGCGATTGTTCGATTTCTAGGGTTAATCAGGCTCCATCATTGACACCTGAGAGCCGAAGGCTGCAACCTTTTCCCTGAGCGCAAAGCTCGACGGTGCATGCCACTTGCGGGTCCGGGAATGTGCTGTTTCTCATCCCAGAATTCGAGGCCGATGAAGATTTCTCCCAGGGAAAAGGTGTCAAGACAGAAAGCGATTGTGCCTTTTCTAGGCTTAATGGGGTCGCAAAATTGACACCTGAGAGCCCAAGGCTGCCACCTTTTCCCTGGGCGCAAAGCTAGGTGGTGCCTGCCACGTGCAGGTCAGAGAAAGTGCTTTGTTCAGCCCAGAATTCCAGACGGATGACGACTCCTCCCAGGGAAAAGGCTCCCAGGACAGAAAGCGATTGATCCATTTCTAGTGTTAATGGATGCCCGTCATTGGCATCTGAGAGCCAGAGGTTGCCTCCTTTTCCCTGGGCGCAAAGCTCGACAGTGCGTGCCACGTGCTGGTCCCAGAAAGTGCCACTTTACAGCCCAGAATTCCAGACCAATGAAGACTCCTCCCAGGGAAAAGGTGCCAGGACAGAAAGCCATTGTGCTTTTACTAAAGGTAATGGGGCCCCATCATTGGCACCTGAGACCCCAAGACTGCCACCTTTTCCCTGAGCGCAAAGCTGGACGGTGCATGCCACTTGCGGGTCCAGGAATGTGCTGTTTCTCATCCCAGAATTCCAGGCCGATGAAGATTTCTCCCAGGGAAAAGGTGCCAGGGCAGAAAACAATTGTGCCTTTTCTAGGGTTAATGGGGCCCCAAAATTGACACCTGAGAGCCCAAGGCTGCCACCTTTTCCCTGGGCGCAAAGCTCGACGGAGCGTTCCACGTGCGGGTCCGGGAAAGTGCCATTTTTCAGCCCAGAATTCCAGACCTGTGAAGATTCCTCAGAGGGAAAAGGTACCAGGAGACAAAGCCATTGTGTATTTTGTAATGCTAATTGGGCCCCATCATTGGCACCTGAGAGCCCAAGGCTGCCACCTTTTCCCTGGGCGCAAATGTCGACGGCGCGTGCCACTTGCAGGTCCGGGAATGTGCCATTTCTCATCCCAGAATTCCAGGCCAGCGAAGATTTCTCCCTGGGAAAAGGTGCCAGGACAGAAAGCGATTGTGCCTTTTCTAGGGTTAATGGGGCCCCCAAAATTGGCACCTGAGAGCGCAGGGCTGCCACCTTTTCCCTGGACGCAAAGCTCGACGGTGCATGCCACATGCGTGTAAGGGAAAGAGCCGTTTTCAGCGCAGAATTCCAGACCAATGAAGATTCCTCCCAGGGAAAAGGTGCCAGGACAGAAAGCGATTGTTCGTTTTCTCGGGGTAATGGGGCCCCATCATTGGCACCTGAGAGCCCAAGGCTGCCACCTTTTGCCTGGGCGCAAAGCTCGACAGTGCGTTCCACTGGCGGGTCCGGGGAAGTGCCGTTTTTCAGCCCAGAATTCCAGACGGACGAAAATTCCTCCCAGGGAAAAGGTGCCAGGACAGAAAGCGATTGTGCTTTTTCTAGGGTTAATGGGGCCCCAAAAATGTCACCTGAGAGCCCAAGGCTGCCACTTTTGCCCTGGGCGAAAAGCTCGACTGTGCGTACCTTGTGTGAGTCTGGGGAAGTACCGATTTTCAGCCCAAAATTCCAGACGAACGAAGATTCCTCCCAGGGAAAAGCTGCCAGGAAACAGAGCCATTGCGCATTTTGTAAAGGTAATGGGGCCCCATCATTGGCACCTGAGAGTTCATGGGCGCAAAGCTCGACGGTGCTTTCCGCGTCCATTCAGGGAAAGTGCCGTTTTTCATCCCAGAATTCCAGAGAAACGAAGATTCCTCTCACGGAAATGGTGCCAGGACAGAAAGCGATTGTGCTTTTTCTAGGGTTAATGGGGCCCCAAAAATGTCACCTGAGAGCCCAAGGCTGCCACCTTTGCCCTGGGCGAAAAGCTCGACGGTGCGTACCTTGTGTGAGTCTGGGGAAGTACCGATTTTCACCCCAAAATTCCAGACGAACGAAGATTCCTCCCAGGGAAAAGCTGCCAGGAAACAGAGCCATTGTGCATTTTGTAAGGGTAATGGGGCCCCATCATTGGCACCTGAGAGTTCATGGCTGCCACCTTTTCTCTGGGCGCAAAGCTCGACGGTGCTTTCCGCGTCCATTCAGGGAAAGTGCCGTTTTTCATCCCAGAATTCCAGAGAAACCAAGATTCCTCTCACGGAAAAGATGCCAGGACAGAAAGCGATTGTTCCTTTTCTAGGGTTAATGGGGCTCCATCACTGACACCTGAGAGGCCAAGGCTGCCCCCTTTTCCCTGGGCGCAAAGCTTGACGGTGCTTGCCACGTGTGGGTCCAGGAAAGTGCCGTTTTTCAGCCCAGAATTCCAGACAGATGAAGATACCTCCCAGGGAAAAAGTGCAAGGACTGAAAGCAATTGTTCCTATTCTAGGGTTAATGGCACCACACCATTGGCATGTGAGATCCCAAGGCCGCCAACTTTTCTCTGGGCGCAAAGCTCAACCCTGCGTGCCACGTGTGGGTCAGGGAAACTGTGGTTTCACAGCCCACAATTCCAGACAGTTGAAGATACCTCCCTGGGAAAAGTTACCAGGACAGTAAGCAATTGGACCTTTTCTAGGGTGAATGGGGCCCCATCATTGGCACCTGAGAGCCCAAGGCTGCCACCTTTTCCCTGGGCAATAAGCTCGATCGTGCGTGCCACCTGCGGATCCAGGAAAGTGCTGTTTTTCAGCCCAGAATTCCAGACGGACGAAGATCCCTCCCATGGAGAAGGTGCCAGGCAAGAAAGCCATTGTTCCTTTTCTAGGGTTAATGGGGCCCCATCGTTGGCACCTGAGAGCCCAAGTCTGCCACCTTTTCCCTGGGCGCAAAGCTC
The DNA here is from genome assembly GCF_047495875.1 of Pithys albifrons albifrons. NCBI lineage: Eukaryota > Metazoa > Chordata > Aves > Passeriformes > Thamnophilidae > Pithys > Pithys albifrons. Next base: position 76,413 of record NC_092494.1, read on the forward strand.
GACTTTGCGTTATACTTGCGGGTCTGGCAAATTGTGTTTTTCATCCCAGAATTCCAAACGAATGATGATTACTCCCTGGGATAACCTGCCAGGAAAGAACGTGAATGTTACTTTTCTAGGGTTAAAGGGGCCCCATCATTGGCACCTGAGAGGCCAAGGCTGCCACCTTTTCCCTGGGAAATAAGCTCGACTGTGCGTACCTTGTGCAGGGAAAGTTCCATTTCTCATCCCAGAATTCCAGACCAATGAAGATTCCTCCCTGGGAAAAGGTGCCAGGACAGAAAGCAATTGTGCCTTTTCTAGGGTTAATTTGGACCCATCATTGGCACCTGAGAGCCCAAGGCTACCACAATTTCCCTGGGCGCAAGATCGATGGTGCGTGCCACGTGCGGGTCGGGAAAAGTTCCATTTTTCAGCCCAGAATTCCAGACAGACCAAGATTCCTCCCAGGGAAAAGTTCCAGGAGAGAAAGTGATTGTTCCTTTTCTAAGGTTAATGGGGCCCCATCATTGGCACCTGAGAGGCCAAGGCTGCCACCTTTTCCCTGGGAAATAAGCTCGATGGTGCGTATTTTTGCGGCTCCAGGAAAGTACCGATTGTCAGCCCAGAATTCCAGACGGACGAAGATTCCTCCCAGGGAAGAGCTGTTGGGACGGAAAGTGATTGTTCCTTTTCTAGGGTTAATGGGGCCCCATCATTGGAACCCGAGAGCCCAAGGCTGCCACCTTTTCCCTGGGCGCATAGCTAGACGGTGCATACCACTTGAGGGTCCGGAAAAGTGCTGTTTTTCAGACGAGAATTCCAGACGGACGAAGATTCCTCCCAGGGAAAATGTGCCAGCATGGAAAGTGATTGTGCCTTTTCTAGGGGAAATGGGGCCCCATCATTGACACCTGAGAGCCCAAGGCTGCCACCTTTTCCCTGGGTGCAAATCTCGACGGTGCGTACCTTGTGCGGGTCCGGGAATGTTCCGTAACTCATCCCAGAATTCCAGACCGATGAAGATTCCTCAGAGGGCAAAGGTGCCAAGACACAAAGCCATTGTGTATTTTGTAAAGGTAATGGGGTCCCATCATTGGCAGCTGAGAGCCGAAGGCTGCCACCTATTCCCTGGTCGCAAAGCTCGATGGTGCGTATTTGTGCGCGTCCAGGAAAGTGCCGATTTTCAGCCAGAATTCCAGACGGATGGAGATTCCTCCCAGGGAAAGGCGGTCAGGACAGAAAGGGATTGTGCCTTTTCTAGGGTTATTGGGGCCCCATCATTGTCAGCTGAGAAGCCCAAGGCTGCCACCTTTTCCCTGGGCGCAAATCTCAACCGTGCGTGCCAGGTGCGGGTCAGGGAAAGTGCCATTTTTCGGCCCAGAATTCCAGATGACCGATTATTCCTCCCTGGGAAAAAGTGCCAGGACAAAGCAATTGTACCTTTTCTAGGGTTAATGGAGCCCCATCATTGGCACCCGAGAGCCCAAGGGTTCCACCATTGTCCTGGGTGCAAAGCTCGACGGTGCATACCCTGTGCAGGTCCGGGAAAGGGCCGTTTTTCAGCCCAGAATTCCAGACGGAAGTGCATGCCACGTGTGGGTCAGGGAATGTGCCGTTTCTCAGTGCAGAATTCCAGACCGATAACGATTCCTGCCTGGGAAAACGAGCCAGGACAGAAAGGGATTGGACCTTTTCTAGGGTTAATGGGGCCCCATCATTGGAACCCGAGAGCCTAAGGCTTCCAATTTTTCCCTGGGCGCAAACTTGACCGTGCGTACCTTCTGCGGGTCAGGGAAAGTTCAGTTTCTCATCCCAGAATTCCAGACCGATGAAGATTTCTCCCAGGGAAAAGGACCCAGGACAGAAAGCCATTGTGCCTTTTCTAGGGTTATTGGGGCCCCCAAAATTGGCACCTGAGAGCCCAAGACTGCCACTTTTTCCCTGGGCGCAAGCTTGACGGTGCGTGCCACATGCGGTTAAGGGAAAGAGCCGTTTTCAGCCCAGAATTCCAGACCAATGAAGATTCCTCCCTGGGAAAAGGTGCCAGGACAGAAAGCGATTGTTCCAGTTCTAGGGGTAATGGGGCTCCATCATTGGCACGTGAGAGCCCAAAGCTGCCACCTTTACCCAGGTCGCAATACTCGACGGTGCATAGTTGTGCGGGTCAGGGATAGTGCCATTTTTTCAGCCCAGAATTCCAAACGGATGAAGATTTCTCACTGGGAAAAGATGCCAGGACAGGAAACGATTGTGCCTTTTCTAGGGTTATTTGTGCCCCATCATTGGCACCTGAGAGCCCAAGACTGACACCTTTTCCCTGGGCTCAAGCTCGAAGGTGCGTGCCACTTGCGGGTCCGGAAAAATGCCGTTTTTCCGCCCAGAATACCATATGGATGAAGATGCCTCCCTGAGAAAAGCTGCAGGGACAGAAAGTGATTGGACCTTTTCTAGGGTTAATGGGGTCACATCATTGGCACCTGAGAGCCCAAGGCTTCCACCTTTTCCCTGGGCGCAAAGCTTGGCGGTGCGTGCCACGTGCGGATCCAAAAAAGTGCCGTTTTTCAGCCCAGAATTCCAGACGGACAAAGATTCCTTCCATGAAAAAGGTGTAAGGACAGAAATGCAGTGTACCTTTTCTAGGGGTAATGGGGCTCCATCATTGGCACCTGAGAGCCCAAGGCTGCCACCTTTTGCCTGGGCGCAAAGCTCGACCGTGTGTTCCACGTCTGGGTCCTGGAAAATGCCGTTTTTCAGCTCAGAATTCCAGAAGGACAAATATTCCTCCCAGGGTAAACGTACCAGGACAGAAAGGGATTGTTCCTTTTCTAGAGTTCATGGGGCGCCATCATTGGCACATGAGAGCCCAAGGCTGCCACCTTTTCCCTGAGTGCAAAGTTGGACAGTGCATATCACTTGCGGGTTCAGGAAAGTGCCGTTTTTCAGCCCAGAATTCCAGACGGACAAAGATTCCTCCCAGGGAAAAGCTGCCAGGACTGAAAACCATTGTGTCTTTTCTAGTCTTAATGGGGCCTCATCACTGGCACCTGAGAGCCCAAGGCAGCCTCCTTTACCCTTGGCATGACGCTCGACGGTGCATGCTACGTGAGGGTCCGGGAATGTGGCATTTTTCAGTCCAGAATTCCAGACCAATGAAGATTCCTCCCAGGGAAATGTTGCCAGGACACAAAGCCATTGACCATTCTGTAAAGGTAATGGGGCCCCATCATTGGCACCTGAAAGCCCAAGGCTGTCAGCTTTACCCTGGTCGCAAAGCTCGACTGAGCGTGCTGCGTGCGGGTCTGGGATAGTGCCATTTTTCAGCCCAGAATTACAGACCGATGAAGATTCCTCCCAGGAAAAAGGTGCCAGGACAGAAAGCGATTGTTCCAGTTCTAGGGGTAATGGGGCTCCATCATTGGCACGTGAGAGCCCAAAACTGCCACCTTTACCCAGGTTGCAATACTCGACGGTGCATAGTTGTGCGGGTCAGGGATAGTGCCGTTTTTTCAGCCCAGAATTCCAGACCGATGAAGATTCCTCAGAGGGAAAAGGTGCCAGGACACAAAGCCATTGTGTATTTTGTAAAGGTAACGGGGCCCCATCATTGGCACCTGAGAGCCCAAGACTGCCACCTATTCCCTGGTCGCAAAGCTCGATGGTCCAGGAAAGTGCCGATTATCATCCCAGAATTCCAGACGGATGAAGATTACTCCCATGGAAAAGGTGCCAGGACAGAAAGCGATTTTTACATTTCTTGGGTTAATGGGGCCCCATCATTGGCACCTGAAAGTCCAAGGCCCCCATTTTTTCCCTGGGCATAAAGCTGGACGGTGCATGCCACATGCTCTTTTTTAAGCCCAGAATTCCAGACAGACGATGATTCCTCCCTGGGAAAAGGTGCCAGGACAGAAAGGGATTGTTCCATTTCTTGTGTTAATACGGCCCCTTCTTTGACTCCTGATAGCCCAAGGCTGCCACCTTTTCCCTGGGCTCAACGCTCGACGGAGTGTGCCAGCGGCGGGTAAGGGTAGATGCTGTTTTTCAGCCCAGATTTCCAGAATGATGAAGATTCCTCATATGGAAAACGTTCCGGGACAGAAAGCGATTGTTCCAGTTCTAGGGTAAATGCGGCCCTCTCATTGTCACATGACAGCCCAAGGCTGTCACCTTTTCCCTGGGCTCAAAGGTCGACGGAGTGTGCCAGGTGGGGGTCCGGGAAAGTGCCGTTTCTCAGCCCAGAATTCCAGATGGACGAGGATTACTGCTAGGGAAAAAAGTGCCAGGACAGAAAGTGATTGTTCCTTTTCTAGGGTTTATGGGGCCCCATCATTGGCACTTGAGAGCCTATGCTGCCACGTTTTCCCTCGGTGAGCACCCCAACGGTCCCTGTCACATGCGGGTTTTTAAAGCCAGAATTTCAGAAAAATGAACATTCTTCCCTTGGAAATCGTGCCAGGACAGAAAGCGATTCTTTTTTTTCTAGGGTTAATGCGGACCCATCTTAGGCACCTGAGAACCCAAGGCTGCCACCCTTTCCCTGGGCTCAAAGCTCGACAGTGCGGGCGAGGTGCGGGTCTGGGAAAGTTCCAGTTTTCAGCCTAGAATTGCAGAGGGCCCAAGATTTCTCCCAGGGAAAAGGTGCCAGGACAGAAAGGGATTGTGCCTTTTCTAGGAGTAATGGGGCCCCATCATTGCCACCTCAGAGCCTAAGGCTGCCACCTTTTCCCTGGGCCCAAAGCTTGACGGAGCGTGCCAAGTGCGGGTACGGGAATGTGCCATTTTTCAGCCCAGAATTCCAGAAGGATGAAGATTCCTCCCAGGGAAAATGTGCCAGGACATAAAGCAATTGTTCCTTTTCTAGGTTAATGGAGCCCCATCATTCGCTCCTGAGAGCACAAGGCTGCCACCTTTTCCCTGGGCTCGAAGCTCGACGGAGTGTTCCACGTGCGGGTCCGGGAAAGTGCCGATTTTCTGCCCAGAATTCCAGATGGCCCAAGACTCCTCCCAGGGAAAAGGTGCTGGGACAGAAAACGATTCTGCCTTTTCTAAGAGTAATTGGGCCCATCATTGGCACCTGAGAGCCCAAGGCTGCCACCTTTTCCCTGGGCTCAAAGCTCAACGGAGCGTGCCAAGTGCGGGTGAGGGAAAGTGCCGTGTTTCAGCCCAGAATTCCTTACGGACGAAGATTCCTCCCAGGGAAAAGGTGCCAGGACACAAAGCAATTGTGCCTTTTCTAAAGTTAATGCAGCCCCACGTTTGGCAGCAGAGAGTCCCAGGCTGCCACCTCTTCCATGGGCTCAAAGCTCGACGGAGCGTGTCAGTTGCGGGTCAGGGAAAGTGCCGTTTATCAGCGCAGAATTCCAGGAGGTTTAAGATTCTACCCTGGGATAAAGTTCCAAGACAGAAAGCGATTTTTCCATTTCTGGGTTTAAGGCGCCCAATCATTGGCACCTGAGAGCCCAAGGCTGCCACCTTTTCCCTGGCCTTAAAGCTCGACGGAGTGTGCCAGGTGCGGTTCTGAGAAAGCGTAATTTTTCAGCCCAGATTTCCAGAAAAACCAAGATTCCTCCCTAGGAAAAGGTTCCAGGACAGAAAGCGTTTGTTCCTTTTCTAGGGCTAATGGGGCCTCATCATTTGACACCCGACAACCGAAGGCTGCCACATTTTCCCTGGGCGCATAGCCCGACGGTGTGTGTCACATGCGTTTTTTTCAGCCCAGAATTCCAGATGGACGATGATTCCTCCCTGCAAAAAGGTGCCAGGACAGAAAGCACTTTCCCAGACCCACACGTGGCAGGCTCCGTCGAGCTTTGTGCCCAGTGAAAAGGTGGCAGGCTTGTGCTGTCAGATGCCAATGAAGGGGCCCCATTAATCCTTAGAAAAGGAACAATCGCTTTCTGTCCTGGCACATTTTCCCTTGGTGGAATCTAGGTTCGTCTGGAATTCTGGGCTGAAAAACCTGCACCTGGCACGCTCCGTCGGGCTTTGCGCCCAGGGAAAATGTTGAGGCCTTGGACTCTCAGGTGCCAATGATGGGGCCCCATTAACCCAAGAAATGTAAAAATTGCTTTCTGTCCTGGCACCTTTTCCCTGGGAGGAATCTTCGTCCGTCTGGAAATCTGGGCTGAAAAACCGCACTTTCCCTGACTCGCACTTGCCACGCTCCGTCGAGCTTTGCGCCCAGTGAAAAGGTGGCAGTCTTGGGCTCTTAGGTGCCAATAATGGGGCCCCATTAACCCTAGAAAAGGAACAATCGCTTTCTGTCCTGGCACCTTTTCGCTGGGAGGAATCTTGGGCCGTCTGGAATTCTGGGCTGCACTGTCCCGGACCCGCACTGTCCCGGACCCGCACTTGGCACGCTCCATCGAGCTTTGAGGCTAGGGAAAAGGTGGCAGCCTTGGGCTCTCAGCTGTCTTCATCCGTCTGGAAATCTGGTCTGAAAAACCCGCAAATGGCCCGCACCGTCGGGCTTTGCGTCCAGGAAAAGATGACAGCCTTGGCCTCTCAGGTGTCAGTGAGGGGGCCCCATTAACCCTAGACCTGGAGCAATCGCTTTCTGTCATGGCACCTTTTTCCTGGGAGGAATCTTCATCCATCTGGAATTCGGGGATGAAAAACTGCATTTGCCGGACCCGCGCATGGCATGCATCGTCGAGGCTTGAGCCCAGGGAAAAGGTGGCAGCCTTGGGGTCTCAGCTGCCAGTGATGGGGCCCCATTATTCTTAGAAAAGGCACAATGGCTTTCTGCCCTGGCACCTTTTCCCAGGGAGGAATCATCGTCCGTCTGGAATTCTGGGCTGAAAAAACCGCATGTGGCATGCACCGTCGGGCTTTGTGCCCAGGGAAAAGGTGGCAGCCTTCGGCTCTCAGGTGCCAATGATGGGGCCCCATTAACCCTAGAAAAGAAACAATCGCTTTCTGTCCTGGCACCTTTTCCCAGGGAGCAATCTTGGGCCGTCTGGAAATCTGGGTTGAAAAATTACGCTTTCCAGAACCGCACCTGGCACACTCCGTCGAGCTTTGAGGCCAGGGGAAAGGCAGCAGCCATGGGCTGCCATGTGCCAATGATGTGGCCCCTTAAACCTAGAAATGGAACAATCACTTTCTGTCCTGGCACTTTATCCCAGGGTAGAATCTTAAACCGCCTGGAATTCCGGGTTGATAAACGGCTCGTTACCTGACCCGCACCTGGCACGCTCCGTCGTGCTTTGAGCCCAGGGAAAAGGTGGCAGCCTTGGGCTCTCAGGTGCCAATGATGGGGCCCCATTACCCCTAAAAAAGGCACAATCGCTTTCTGTGCTAGCACGTATTCCCTGGGAGGAATCTCGGTCTGTCTGGAATTCTGGGCTCAAAAACGGCACTATCCCAGACCCGCACTTGGCACGCTACATCGAGCTTTGAGCCCAGGGAAAAGGTGGCAGCCTTGGGCTCTCAGGTGCCAAAAGTGCGACCGCATTAACACTAGAAAAGTAACAATCGCTTTCTGTCCTGGCACATTTTCCCTGGCAGGAATCTTCATCCGTCTGGAATGCTGGGCTAAAAAACCTGCACTTGGCACGTTCCGTCGAGCTTTGCGCCCAGGGAAAAGGTGGCAGCCTTGGGCTCTCAGGTGCCAATGATGGGGCCCCATTAACCAAGGAAATGTAAAATCGCTTTCTGTCCTGGCAGCTTTTCCCAGGGTGGAATCTTCGTCTGTCCGGAAATCTGGGCTGAAAAACTACACTTTCCCTGGCAAGAATGTGGCACGCTCCGTTGAGGTTTGCCCCCAGGGAAAAGTTGGCAGTCTTGGGCTCTCAGGTGTCAATGATGGGGCCCCATTAACCCTAGAAAAGGAACAATCCCTTTCTGTCCTGACACCTTTTCCCTGGGAGGAATCTTCAACAGTCTGGAATTCTGGGATGAAAAAAGGCATTTCCCGGACCTGCACCTGACATGCACCGTCGAGCTTTGAGCCCATGGTAAAGGTGGCAGCCATGGGCTTTCAGCTGCCAAAGATGGGGCCGCATTAACCTTAGAAAAGGAACAATCGCTTTCTGTCCTGGCGAGTTTCTACCAGGGAGAAATCATCGTCTGTCTGGAATTCTGGGCTGAATAAAGGGCACGTGGCACGCACCGTCAGGCTTTGAGCCCAGGGAAAAGGTGACAGCCTTGGGCTCTCAGGTGCCAAAAGTGCGGCCGCATTAACACTAGAAAAGTAACAATCGCTTTCTGTCCTGGCACATTTTCCCTGGGAGGAATCTTCATCCGTCTGGAAGTCTGGGCTAAAAAACCTGCACTTGGCACCCTCCGTCAAGCTTTGCGCCCAGGGAAAAGGTGACAGCCTTGGGCCCTCAGGTGCCAATGATGGGGCCCCATTACCCCTAGAAAAAGGCACAATCACTTTCTGTGCTAGTACCTATTCCGTGGGAGGAATCTTGGTCCATCTGTAATTCTGGGCTGAAAAGCGGCACTTTCCCTAACCAGCACTTGGCATGCTCCATCAAGCTTTGAGCCCAGGGAAAAGGTGGCAGCCTTGGGCTCTCAGCTGCCAAAATTGGGGCCGCATTAACACTAGAAAAATAACAATCGCGTTCTATCCTGGCACATTTTCCCTGGGAGGAATCTTCATCCGTCTGGAATTCTGGGCTAAAAAGCCCGCAAGTGGCACACACCGTTGGGCATTGCGCCCAGGGAAAAGGTGGCAGCCTTCGGCTCTCATGTGCCAATGATGGGGCCCCATTATTCTTAGAAACGGCACAATCGCTTTCTGTCCTGTCACGTTTTCCCTGGGAGGAATCTTCATCGGTCTGGAATTCTGGGATGAAAAACGTCATTTGCCGGACCCGCACCTGGCATGCACTGTCGAGCTTTGAGCCCATGGTAAAGGTGGCAGCCTTGGGCTCTCAGCTGCCAACGGTGGCACCGCATTAACCTTAGAAAAGGAACAATAGCTTTCTGTCCTGGCGAGTTTCTCCCAGGGTGAAATCATCGTCCGTCTGGAATTCTGGGCTGAATAAAGGGCATGTGGCACGCACTGTCAGGCTTTGAGCCCAGGGAAAAGGTGGCAGCCTTGGGCTCTCAGCTGCCAAAGATGGGGCTGCATTAATGCTAGAAAAGGAACAATCGCTTTCTGTCCTGGCACATTTTCCCTGCGAGGAATCTTCATCCGTCTGGAAATCTGGTCTGAAAAACCCGCAAATGGCACGCACCTTCGGGCTTTGCGTTCAGGAAAAAGTGACAGCCTTGGGGTCTCAGGTGCCAATGAGGGGCCCCCATTAACCCTAGACCTGAAACACTTGCTTTCTGTCCTGGCACCTTTTTCCCAGGAGGAATCTTCATCCATCTGGAATTCGGGGATGAAAAACTGCATTTGCCGGACCCGCGCATGGCATGCACCGTCGAGGCTTGAGCCCAGGAAAAAGGTCGCAGCCTTCGGCTCTCAGGTGCCAATGATGGGGCCCCATTAACCCTAGAAAAGGCACAATGGCTTTCTCTCCTGGCACCTTTTCCCAGGGAGGAATCATCGTCCGTCTGGAATTCTGGGCTGAAATAACCGCACTTGGCACGCTCCGTCGAGCTTTGAGCCCAGGGAAAAGGTGGCAGCCTTCGGCTCTCAGGTGGCAATGATGGGGCCCCATTAACCCTAGAAAAGAAACAATCGCTTTCTGTCCTGGCACCTTTTCCCTGGAAACAATCTTGGGCCGTCTGGAAATCTGGGTTGAAAAATTACGCTTTCCAGAACCGCACCTGGCACACTCCGTCGAGCTTTGAGGCCAGGGGAAAGGCAGCAGCCATGGGCTGCCATGTGCCAATGATGTGGCCCCTTAAACCTAGAAATGGAACAATCACTTTCTGTCTTGGCACTTTATCCCAGGGTAGAATCTTAAACCGCCTGGAATTTCGGGTTGATAAACGGCTCTTTACCTGACCCGCACCTGGCACGCTCCGTCGTGTTTGAGCCCAGGGTAAAGGTGGCAGCCTTGGGCTCTCAGATGCCAATGATGGGGCCCCATTACCCCTAGAAAAGGCACAATCGCTTTCTGTGCTAGCACATATTCCCTGGGAGGAATCTCGGTCTGTCTGGAATTCTGGGCTGAAAAACGGCACTATCCCGGACCCGCACTTGGAAAGCTCCGTCGACCTTTGAGCCCAGGGAAAAGGTGGCAGCCTTGGGCTCTCAGGTGCCAAAAGTGCGACCGCATTAACACTAGAAAAGTAACAATCGCTTTCTGTCCTGGCACATTTTCCCTGGCAGGAATCTTCATCCGTCTGGAATGCTGGGCTGAAAAAACCTGCACTTGGCATGCACCGTCGAGCTTTGCGCCCAGGGAAAGGTGGCAGCCTTTGGCTCTCAGGTGCCAATGATGGGGTTCCATTAACCCAGAAAAGGAACAATCCCTTTCTGTCCTGGCACCTTTTCCCAGGGAGGAATCCTCGTCCCTCTGGAAATCTGGGCTGAAAAACTACACTTTCCCTGGCACGAATGTGGCAGGCTACGTCGAGGTTTGCCCCCAGGGAAAAGTTGGCAGTCTTGGGCTCTCAGGTGTCAATGATGGGGCCCCATTAACCCTAGAAAAGGAACAATCCCTTTCTTTCCTGGCACCTTTTCCCTGGGAGGAATCTTCATCCGTCTGGAATTCTGGGATGAAAAAAGGCATTTCCCGGATCTGCACCTGGCATGCACCGTCGATCTTTGAGCCCACGGAAAAGCTGGCAGCCTTGGGCTCTCAGCTGTCAAAGATGGGGCCGCATTAACCTTAGAAAAGGAACACTCACTTTCTGTCCTGGCGAGTTTCTACCAGAGAGAAATCATCGTCTGTCTGGAATTCAGGGCTGAATAAAGGGCATGTGGCACGCGCCGTCAGGCTTTGAGCCCAGGGAAAAGGTGACAGCCTTGGGCTGTCAGGTGCCAATGAGGGGGCACCATTGACCCTAGAACTGGAACAATCGCTTTCTGTCCTGGCACTTTTTCCCTGGGAGGAATCTTCGTCAGTCTGGAAATCTGGGCTGAAAAAAGGCACGTACCCTGACCCGCACCTGGTACTCTCCGTTGTGCTTTGAGACCAGGGAAAAGGTGGCAGTCTTGGGCTCTGAGTTGCCAATGATGGAGCCCCATTACCCCAAGAAAAGGAACAATCCCTTTCTGTCCTGGCACCTATTCCCTGGGAGGAATCTTGGGCCGTCTGGAATTCTGGGCTGAAAAAAGGCACTTTCCCTTACCCGCATGTGGCACACTCCGTCGAGCTTTGAGGCCAGGGAAAAGGTTGCAGCCTTGGGCTCTCAGGTGCCAATGATGGTGCCCCGTTACCCCAAGAAAAGGAACAATCCCTTTCTGTCCTGGTACCTTTTCCCAGGGAGGAATCATCGTCCCTCTGGAATTCTGGGCTTTAAAAACTGCATGTGGTAGGCACCGTCAGGCTTTCCGCCCAGGGAAAAGGTGGCAGCCTTGGACTCTCAGGTTCCAGTGATGGGGCCCCATTAACCCAGGAAATGTAAAAATCACTTTCTGTCTTGGCACTTTTTCCCAGGGTGGAATCTTCGTCTGTCCGGAAATCTGGGCTGAAAAACTACACTTTCCCTGGCACGAATGTGGCACGCGCCATCGAGGTTTGAGCCCAGGGAAAAGGTGGCAGTGTTGGGCTCTCAGGTGTCAATGATGGGTCCGCATTAACCCTAGAAACTGAACAATCGCTTTCTCCCCTGGCGCTTTATCCCAGGGTAGAATCTAAAACCGCCTGGTATTCCGGGCTGATAAACGGCACTTTCCCTAAACCGCACGTGGCACACTCCGTCGGGCTTTGAGCCCAGAGAAAAGGTGGCACCCTTGGGCTCTCAGGTGTCAAAAGTGGGCTCGCATTAACACTAGAAAAAGAACAATCGCATTCTGTCCAGGCACGTTTTCCCTGGCAGGAATCTTCATCCATCTGGAATTCTGGGTTGAATAACCCGCAAGTGGCACACACCGTCGGACTTTGAGCCCAGGGAAAAGGTGGCAGCCTTGGGCTCTCAGGTGCCAGTGATGGGGCCCAATTACCCCTAGGAAAGGCACAATCACTTTCTGTCTTGGCACATTTTCCCTGGGAAGAATCTTCGTCTGTCTGGAATTCTGGGCTGAAAAATGGCACTTTCCCGAACCCGCACTTGGTACGCTCCATCGAGCTTTGAGCCCAGGCAAAAGGTGGCAGCCTTGGACTCTCAGGTGCCAATGATGGGGCACCACTACTCTTAGAAAAGGAACAATCGTTGTCTGTCCCAGCACCTTATCCCTGGGAGGAATCTTGGGCAGTCTGGAATTCTGGGCTGAAAAATGGCATTTTCCCGGAGACGCACGTGCCACGTTCCGTCGAGGTTTGAGTCCAGGGAAAAGGTAGCCACCTTGGGCTCTCAGGTGCCAATGATGGGGTCCCATTAACCTAGAAAAGGAACAAACGCTTTTTGTCCTAGCACAATTTCCCTGGGAGGAATCATGGGCCATCTGAAATTCTGGGCTGAAAACCGGCATTTTCCCAGACTCCCACCTCGCCCGCACTGTCGAGCTTTGAGGCCAGAGAAAAAGTGGCAGCTTTGGGCTCTCAGGTGTCAATGATGGAGCCCCATTAACCCTAGAAAAGGAACAATCGCTTTCTGTCCTGACACCTTTTTCCTGGGAGGAATCTTCATCCATCTAGAATTCTGGGCTGAAAAATCCGCATGTGACATGGACCTTTGGGGTGTGCGCCCAGAGAAAAGCTGGCAGCCTTGGGCTCTCAGGTGTCAATGATGGGGCTGCATTAACCCTAGAAAAGGAACAAACGATTTCTGTCCTGGGAGCCTTTTCCCTGGGAGGAATCATCGTTAGTCTGGAATTCTGGGCTGAAAAAACCGCATGTGACATGCACCGCCGGGCTTTGCGCCCAGGCAAAAGGTGGCAGCCTTGGGCTCTCAGGTGCCAATGATGGGCCCCCATTATCCCTAGAAAAGGCACAATGGTTTTCTGTCCTGGCACCTTTTCCCTGGGAGGAATCTTCATTGGTCTGGAATTCTGGAATGAGAAACGGCAATTTCCGGGACCCTCACGTAGCACGCATGGTCGAGCTTTGCGCCCAGGAAAAAGGTTGCAGCCTTGGGCTCTCAGGTGCCAATGATGGGGCCCGATTAACCCTAGAAATGGAACAATCGCTTTCTGTCCTGGGAGCCTCTTCCCTGTGAGGAGTCTTCATCCGTCTGGAATTGAGGGCTGAAAAACGGCACTTTCCCGGACAAGAAAGTGGTACGCGCCGTTGATGTTTGCGCCCACGGAAAAGGTGGCAGCCTTGAACTCTCAGGTGCCAATGATGGGGCACCATTGACCCTAGAAAAGGACATTTCGATTTCTGACCTGGCACCTTTTCCCTGGGAGGTATCTTCGTCCGTCTGGAATTCTGGGCTGAAAAATGGCACTTCCCCGGATCCGCAACTGGCACGCGCCGTCGACATTTGCGCTCAGGGAAAAGGTGGCAGCCTTGGGCTCTCAGGTGCCAATGATGGGGCCCCATTAACACTTGAAAAATAACACTTGCTTTCTGTCCTGACACCTTTTCCCAGAGAGGAATTGACTTCCGTCTGGAATTCTGGGCTGAAAAACGGCTCTTTCCCGGACCCGCGCAGGGTATGCATCGTTGTGCTTTGCGCCCAGGGAAAAGGTGGCAGCCTTGGGCTCTCAGGTGTCCATTTTGGGGCCCCATTAACCCTAGAAAAGGCACAATCGCTTTCTGTCCTGGCACCTTTTCCCTGGGAGAAATCTTCATCGGCCCCGAATTCTGGGATGAGAAACAGCACATTCCTGGACCCGCAAGTGGCATGCACTGTCGAGCTTTGTGCTCAGGGAAAAGGTGTCAGCCTTGGGCTCTCAGGTGCCAATGATGGGTCCCCATTACTCCTAGAAAAGGAGAAATCCATTCCTGTCCTGGCACCTTTTCCCAGGGAGGAATCTTCATCGGTCTGGAATTCTGGAATGAGAAACGGCAATTTCCTGGACCCTCACGTAGCACGCATGGTCGAGCTTTGCACCCAGGGTATAGGAGGCAACCTTGGGCTCTCAGGTGCCAATGATGGGGCCCGATTAACCCTAGAAATGGAACAATCGCTTTCTGTCCTGGGAGCCTTTTCCCTGTGAGGAGTCTTCATCCGTCTGGAATTCAGGGCTGAAAAATGGCACTTTCCCGGACCCGCACAGGGTACGCACCGTCGAGCTTTGCAACCAGGGAAAAGGTGGCAGCCTTGGGCTCTCAAGTGCCAAAGATGGGGCCCCATTATCCCTAGAAAAAGCACAATGGCTTTCTGTCCTGACCACTTTTCCCTGGGAGGAATTGACTTCCGTCTGGAATTCTGGGCTGAAAACGGCTCTTTCCCTTACCCGCATGTGGCACGCACCGTCGAGCTTTGCGCCCAGGGAAAAGGTGGCAGCCCTGGGCTCTCAGCTGCCAATTTTGGGGCCCCATTAACACTAGAAAAGGCACAATGGCTTTCTGTCCTGGCACCTTTTCCCAGGGAGAAATCTTCGCTGGCCTGGAATTCTGGGATGAGAAACGGCACATTGCCGGACTTGCAAGTGGCACGCGCCGTCGACATTTGCGCCCAGGGAATAGGTGGCAGCCTTGGGCTCTCAGGTGCCAAAGATGGGACCCCATTACCCCTAGAAAAGGCACAATGGCTTTCTGTCCTGACACCTTTTCCCAGAGAGGAATCGACTTCCGTCTGGAATTCTGGGCTGAAAAACAGCCCTATCCCGGACCCGCACAGGGTATGCACCGTCGAGCTTTGCACCCAGGGAAAAGGTGGCAGCCTTGGGCTCTCAGGTGCCAATGATGGGGCCCCGTTAACACTAGAAAAATAACACTTGCTTTCTGTCCTGGCACCTTTTCCCTGGGAGGAATCTTCGTCCGTCTGGAAATCTGGGTTCAAAAATGCAACTACTCCAAACCCGCACAAGGTACACACCGTTGAGCTTTGCGCCCAGGGAAAAGGGGGCAGCCTTGGGCTCTCAGGTGCCAATGATGGTGCCCCATTACCCCTACAAAAGGCACAATGGCTTTCTGTCCTGGCACCTTTTCCCTCTGAAGAATCTTCATCGGTTTGGAATTCTGGGCTGAGAATCGGCACTTTCCTGGACCCGCAAGTGGAACGCACCATCGAGCTTTGCATCCAGGGAAAAGGTGGCAGTCTTGGGCTCTCAGGTGCCAATGATGGGGCCCCGTTACCTTTACAAAAAGCACAGTGGCTTTCTGTCCTGGCACCTTTTCCCTGGGAGGAGTCTTCATTGGTCTGGAATTCTGGGCTGTAAAATGGCACTTTCTGGGACCAGCACGTGGCACGCACTGTCGAGCTTTGCGCCCAGGGAAAAGGAGGCAACCTCTGGCTCTCAGATGCCAATGACGGGCCCCCATTAACACTAGAAATGGAGCAATCGCTTTCTGTCCTGGGAGCCTTTTCCCTGGGAAGAGTCGTCATCTGTCTGGAATTCTGGGCTGAACAAAGCACTTTCTCTGACCTGCACGTGGCAGGCACCATCTAGCTTTGCACCCAGGGAAAAGGTGGCAGCCTTGGGCTCTCAGGTGCCAATGATGGGTCCCCATTAACACTAGATAAATAACAATCGCTTTCTGTCCTGGCACCTTTTCCCTGGGAGGAATTTTCGTCCGTCTGGAATTCTGGGCTGAAAAACGGCATTCTCCGGACCCGCAAGTGGAACGCACCGTCGAGCTTTGCGCCCAGGCAAAAGGTGGCAGCCTTGGGCTCTCAGGTGCCAATGATGGGGCCCCATTACCCCTAAAAAAGGAACAATCGCTTTCTGTTTTCGCACCTTTTCCCTGGGAGGAATCTTCATTGACTGGAATTCTGGGCTGAAAACGGCTCTTTCCCTTACCCGCATGTGGCACGCACCGTCAAGATTTGCGCCCAGGGAAAAGGTGGTAGCCCTGGGCTCTCAGGTGCCAAAGATGGGGCCCCATTACCCCTAGAAAAGGCACAATGGCTTTCTGTCCTGACACCTTTTCCCTGGGAGGAATTGACTTCCGTCTGGAATTCTGGGCTGAAAACGGCCCTTTCCCGGACCCGCGCAGGGTATGCATCGTCAAGCTTTGCACCCAGGGAAAAGGTGGCAGCCTTGGGCTCTCAGGTGCCAATGATGGGGCCCAATTAGCATTACAAAATACACAATGGCTTTGTCTCCTGGTACCTTTTCCCTCTGAGGAATCTTCATAGGTCTAGAATTCTGGGCTAAAAAATGGCACTTTCCCGGACCCACACGTGGAACGCTCCGTCAAGCTTTGCGCCCAGGGAAAAGGTGGCAGCCTTGGGCTCTCAGGTGTCAGTTTTGGGGCCCCATTAACCCTAGAAAAGGCACAATCACTTTCTGTCCTGGCACCTTTTCCCTGGGAGAAATCTTCATCGGCCCCGAATTCTGGGATGAGAAACAGCACATTCCTGGACCCGCAAGTGGCACGCACCGTCGAGCTTTGCGCTCAGGGAAAAGGTGGCAGCCTTGGGCTCGCAGGTGCCAATGATGGGGCCCAATTAGCATTACAAAATACACAATGGCTTTGTATCCTGGCACCTTTTCCCTCTGAGGAATCTTCATCGGTCTGGAATTCTGGGCTGAAAAATGGCACTTTCCCGGACCTGCATGTGGAACGCTCCGTCGAGCTTTGCGCCCAGGGAAAAGGTGGCAGCTTAGGGCTCTCAGGTGTCAATTTTGGGGCCCCATTAACCCTAGAAAAGGAACAATTGCTTTCTGTCCTGGCACCTTTTCCCTGGGAGAAATCTTCATCGACCTCGAATTCTGGGATGAGAAACAGCACATTCCTGGACCCGCAAGTGGAACGCACCGTCGAGCTTTGCGCTCAGGGAAAAGGTGGCAGCCTTCGGCTCTCAGGTGCCAATGATGGAGCCCCATTACTCCTAGAAAAGGAGAAATCGATTCCTGTCCTGGCACCTTTTCCCAGGGAGGAATCTTCATCGGTCTGGAATTCTGGAATGAGAAACGGCAATTTCCCGCACCCTCATGTAGCACGCATGGTCGAGCTTTGCACCCAGGGTATAGGAGGCAACCTTGGGCTCTCAGGTGCCAATGATGGGGCCCGATTAACCCTAGAAATGGAACAATCGTTTTCTGTCCTGGGAGCCTCTTCCCTGTGAGGAGTCTTCATCCGTCTGGAATTCAGGGCTGAAAAGCGGCACTTTCCCGGATAAGAAAGTAGTACACGCCGTTGATGTTTGCGCCCACGGAAAAATTGGCAGCCTTGGGTATTCAGGTGCCAATGATGGGGCACCATTGACCCTAGAAAAGGACAATTCGTTTTCTGACCTGGCACCTTTTCCCTGGGAGGTATCTTCGTCCGTCTGGAATTCTGGGCTGAAAAACGGCACTATCCCGGACCCGCACTTGGAAAGCTCCGTCGACCTTTGAGCCCAGGGAAAAGGTGGCAGCCTTGGGCTCTCAGGTGCCAAAAGTGCGACCGCATTAACACTAGAAAAGTAACAATCGCTTTCTGTCCTGGCACATTTTCCCTGGCAGGAATCTTCATCCGTCTGGAATGCTGGGCTGAAAAAACCTGCACTTGGCATGCACCGTCGAGCTTTGCGCCCAGGGAAAGGTGGCAGCCTTTGGCTCTCAGGTGCCAATGATGGGGTTCCATTAACCCAGAAAAGGAACAATCCCTTTCTGTCCTGGCACCTTTTCCCAGGGAGGAATCCTCGTCCCTCTGGAAATCTGGGCTGAAAAACTACACTTTCCCTGGCACGAATGTGGCAGGCTACGTCGAGGTTTGCCCCCAGGGAAAAGTTGGCAGTCTTGGGCTCTCAGGTGTCAATGATGGGGCCCCATTAACCCTAGAAAAGGAACAATCCCTTTCTTTCCTGGCACCTTTTCCCTGGGAGGAATCTTCATCCGTCTGGAATTCTGGGATGAAAAAAGGCATTTCCCGGATCTGCACCTGGCATGCACCGTCGATCTTTGAGCCCACGGAAAAGCTGGCAGCCTTGGGCTCTCAGCTGTCAAAGATGGGGCCGCATTAACCTTAGAAAAGGAACACTCACTTTCTGTCCTGGCGAGTTTCTACCAGAGAGAAATCATCGTCTGTCTGGAATTCAGGGCTGAATAAAGGGCATGTGGCACGCGCCGTCAGGCTTTGAGCCCAGGGAAAAGGTGACAGCCTTGGGCTGTCAGGTGCCAATGAGGGGGCACCATTGACCCTAGAACTGGAACAATCGCTTTCTGTCCTGGCACTTTTTCCCTGGGAGGAATCTTCGTCAGTCTGGAAATCTGGGCTGAAAAAAGGCACGTACCCTGACCCGCACCTGGTACTCTCCGTTGTGCTTTGAGACCAGGGAAAAGGTGGCAGTCTTGGGCTCTGAGTTGCCAATGATGGAGCCCCATTACCCCAAGAAAAGGAACAATCCCTTTCTGTCCTGGCACCTATTCCCTGGGAGGAATCTTGGGCCGTCTGGAATTCTGGGCTGAAAAAAGGCACTTTCCCTTACCCGCATGTGGCACACTCCGTCGAGCTTTGAGGCCAGGGAAAAGGTTGCAGCCTTGGGCTCTCAGGTGCCAGTGATGGTGCCCCGTTACCCCAAGAAAAGGAACAATCCCTTTCTGTCCTGGTACCTTTTCCCAGGGAGGAATCATCGTCCCTCTGGAATTCTGGGCTTTAAAAACTGCATGTGGTAGGCACCGTCAGGCTTTCCGCCCAGGGAAAAGGTGGCAGCCTTGGACTCTCAGGTTCCAGTGATGGGGCCCCATTAACCCAGGAAATGTAAAAATCACTTTCTGTCTTGGCACTTTTTCCCAGGGTGGAATCTTCGTCTGTCCGGAAATCTGGGCTGAAAAACTACACTTTCCCTGGCACGAATGTGGCACGCGCCATCGAGGTTTGAGCCCAGGGAAAAGGTGGCAGTGTTGGGCTCTCAGGTGTCAATGATGGGTCCGCATTAACCCTAGAAACTGAACAATCGCTTTCTCCCCTGGCGCTTTATCCCAGGGTAGAATCTAAAACCGCCTGGTATTCCGGGCTGATAAACGGCACTTTCCCTAAACCGCACGTGGCACACTCCGTCGGGCTTTGAGCCCAGAGAAAAGGTGGCACCCTTGGGCTCTCAGGTGTCAAAAGTGGGCTCGCATTAACACTAGAAAAAGAACAATCGCATTCTGTCCAGGCACGTTTTCCCTGGCAGGAATCTTCATCCATCTGGAATTCTGGGTTGAATAACCCGCAAGTGGCACACACCGTCGGACTTTGAGCCCAGGGAAAAGGTGGCAGCCTTGGGCTCTCAGGTGCCAGTGATGGGGCCCAATTACCCCTAGGAAAGGCACAATCACTTTCTGTCTTGGCACATTTTCCCTGGGAAGAATCTTCGTCTGTCTGGAATTCTGGGCTGAAAAATGGCACTTTCCCGAACCCGCACTTGGTACGCTCCATCGAGCTTTGAGCCCAGGCAAAAGGTGGCAGCCTTGGACTCTCAGGTGCCAATGATGGGGCACCACTACTCTTAGAAAAGGAACAATCGTTGTCTGTCCCAGCACCTTATCCCTGGGAGGAATCTTGGGCAGTCTGGAATTCTGGGCTGAAAAATGGCATTTTCCCGGAGACGCACGTGCCACGTTCCGTCGAGGTTTGAGTCCAGGGAAAAGGTAGCCACCTTGGGCTCTCAGGTGCCAATGATGGGGTCCCATTAACCTAGAAAAGGAACAAACGCTTTTTGTCCTAGCACAATTTCCCTGGGAGGAATCATGGGCCATCTGAAATTCTGGGCTGAAAACCGGCATTTTCCCAGACTCCCACCTCGCCCGCACTGTCGAGCTTTGAGGCCAGAGAAAAAGTGGCAGCTTTGGGCTCTCAGGTGTCAATGATGGAGCCCCATTAACCCTAGAAAAGGAACAATCGCTTTCTGTCCTGACACCTTTTTCCTGGGAGGAATCTTCATCCATCTAGAATTCTGGGCTGAAAAATCCGCATGTGACATGGACCTTTGGGGTGTGCGCCCAGAGAAAAGCTGGCAGCCTTGGGCTCTCAGGTGTCAATGATGGGGCTGCATTAACCCTAGAAAAGGAACAAACGATTTCTGTCCTGGGAGCCTTTTCCCTGGGAGGAATCATCGTTAGTCTGGAATTCTGGGCTGAAAAAACCGCATGTGACATGCACCGCCGGGCTTTGCGCCCAGGCAAAAGGTGGCAGCCTTGGGCTCTCAGGTGCCAATGATGGGCCCCCATTATCCCTAGAAAAGGCACAATGGTTTTCTGTCCTGGCACCTTTTCCCTGGGAGGAATCTTCATTGGTCTGGAATTCTGGAATGAGAAACGGCAATTTCCGGGACCCTCACGTAGCACGCATGGTCGAGCTTTGCGCCCAGGAAAAAGGTTGCAGCCTTGGGCTCTCAGGTGCCAATGATGGGGCCCGATTAACCCTAGAAATGGAACAATCGCTTTCTGTCCTGGGAGCCTCTTCCCTGTGAGGAGTCTTCATCCGTCTGGAATTGAGGGCTGAAAAACGGCACTTTCCCGGACAAGAAAGTGGTACGCGCCGTTGATGTTTGCGCCCACGGAAAAGGTGGCAGCCTTGAACTCTCAGGTGCCAATGATGGGGCACCATTGACCCTAGAAAAGGACATTTCGATTTCTGACCTGGCACCTTTTCCCTGGGAGGTATCTTCGTCCGTCTGGAATTCTGGGCTGAAAAATGGCACTTCCCCGGATCCGCAACTGGCACGCGCCGTCGACATTTGCGCTCAGGGAAAAGGTGGCAGCCTTGGGCTCTCAGGTGCCAATGATGGGGCCCCATTAACACTTGAAAAATAACACTTGCTTTCTGTCCTGACACCTTTTCCCAGAGAGGAATTGACTTCCGTCTGGAATTCTGGGCTGAAAAACGGCTCTTTCCCGGACCCGCGCAGGGTATGCATCGTTGTGCTTTGCGCCCAGGGAAAAGGTGGCAGCCTTGGGCTCTCAGGTGTCCATTTTGGGGCCCCATTAACCCTAGAAAAGGCACAATCGCTTTCTGTCCTGGCACCTTTTCCCTGGGAGAAATCTTCATCGGCCCCGAATTCTGGGATGAGAAACAGCACATTCCTGGACCCGCAAGTGGCATGCACTGTCGAGCTTTGTGCTCAGGGAAAAGGTGTCAGCCTTGGGCTCTCAGGTGCCAATGATGGGTCCCCATTACTCCTAGAAAAGGAGAAATCCATTCCTGTCCTGGCACCTTTTCCCAGGGAGGAATCTTCATCGGTCTGGAATTCTGGAATGAGAAACGGCAATTTCCTGGACCCTCACGTAGCACGCATGGTCGAGCTTTGCACCCAGGGTATAGGAGGCAACCTTGGGCTCTCAGGTGCCAATGATGGGGCCCGATTAACCCTAGAAATGGAACAATCGCTTTCTGTCCTGGGAGCCTTTTCCCTGTGAGGAGTCTTCATCCGTCTGGAATTCAGGGCTGAAAAATGGCACTTTCCCGGACCCGCACAGGGTACGCACCGTCGAGCTTTGCAACCAGGGAAAAGGTGGCAGCCTTGGGCTCTCAAGTGCCAAAGATGGGGCCCCATTATCCCTAGAAAAAGCACAATGGCTTTCTGTCCTGACCACTTTTCCCTGGGAGGAATTGACTTCCGTCTGGAATTCTGGGCTGAAAACGGCTCTTTCCCTTACCCGCATGTGGCACGCACCGTCGAGCTTTGCGCCCAGGGAAAAGGTGGCAGCCCTGGGCTCTCAGCTGCCAATTTTGGGGCCCCATTAACACTAGAAAAGGCACAATGGCTTTCTGTCCTGGCACCTTTTCCCAGGGAGAAATCTTCGCTGGCCTGGAATTCTGGGATGAGAAACGGCACATTGCCGGACTTGCAAGTGGCACGCGCCGTCGACATTTGCGCCCAGGGAATAGGTGGCAGCCTTGGGCTCTCAGGTGCCAAAGATGGGACCCCATTACCCCTAGAAAAGGCACAATGGCTTTCTGTCCTGACACCTTTTCCCAGAGAGGAATCGACTTCCGTCTGGAATTCTGGGCTGAAAAACAGCCCTATCCCGGACCCGCACAGGGTATGCACCGTCGAGCTTTGCACCCAGGGAAAAGGTGGCAGCCTTGGGCTCTCAGGTGCCAATGATGGGGCCCCGTTAACACTAGAAAAATAACACTTGCTTTCTGTCCTGGCACCTTTTCCCTGGGAGGAATCTTCGTCCGTCTGGAAATCTGGGTTCAAAAATGCAACTACTCCAAACCCGCACAAGGTACACACCGTTGAGCTTTGCGCCCAGGGAAAAGGGGGCAGCCTTGGGCTCTCAGGTGCCAATGATGGTGCCCCATTACCCCTACAAAAGGCACAATGGCTTTCTGTCCTGGCACCTTTTCCCTCTGAAGAATCTTCATCGGTTTGGAATTCTGGGCTGAGAATCGGCACTTTCCTGGACCCGCAAGTGGAACGCACCATCGAGCTTTGCATCCAGGGAAAAGGTGGCAGTCTTGGGCTCTCAGGTGCCAATGATGGGGCCCCGTTACCTTTACAAAAAGCACAGTGGCTTTCTGTCCTGGCACCTTTTCCCTGGGAGGAGTCTTCATTGGTCTGGAATTCTGGGCTCTAAAATGGCACTTTCTGGGACCAGCACGTGGCACGCACTGTCGAGCTTTGCGCCCAGGGAAAAGGAGGCAACCTCTGGCTCTCAGATGCCAATGACGGGCCCCCATTAACACTAGAAATGGAGCAATCGCTTTCTGTCCTGGGAGCCTTTTCCCTGGGAAGAGTCGTCATCTGTCTGGAATTCTGGGCTGAACAAAGCACTTTCTCTGACCTGCACGTGGCAGGCACCATCTAGCTTTGCACCCAGGGAAAAGGTGGCAGCCTTGGGCTCTCAGGTGCCAATGATGGGTCCCCATTAACACTAGATAAATAACAATCGCTTTCTGTCCTGGCACCTTTTCCCTGGGAGGAATTTTCGTCCGTCTGGAATTCTGGGCTGAAAAACGGCATTCTCCGGACCCGCAAGTGGAACGCACCGTCGAGCTTTGCGCCCAGGCAAAAGGTGGCAGCCTTGGGCTCTCAGGTGCCAATGATGGGGCCCCATTACCCCTAAAAAAGGAACAATCGCTTTCTGTTTTCGCACCTTTTCCCTGGGAGGAATCTTCATTGACTGGAATTCTGGGCTGAAAACGGCTCTTTCCCTTACCCGCATGTGGCACGCACCGTCAAGATTTGCGCCCAGGGAAAAGGTGGTAGCCCTGGGCTCTCAGGTGCCAAAGATGGGGCCCCATTACCCCTAGAAAAGGCACAATGGCTTTCTGTCCTGACACCTTTTCCCTGGGAGGAATTGACTTCCGTCTGGAATTCTGGGCTGAAAACGGCCCTTTCCCGGACCCGCGCAGGGTATGCATCGTCAAGCTTTGCACCCAGGGAAAAGGTGGCAGCCTTGGGCTCTCAGGTGCCAATGATGGGGCCCAATTAGCATTACAAAATACACAATGGCTTTGTCTCCTGGTACCTTTTCCCTCTGAGGAATCTTCATAGGTCTAGAATTCTGGGCTAAAAAATGGCACTTTCCCGGACCCACACGTGGAACGCTCCGTCAAGCTTTGCGCCCAGGGAAAAGGTGGCAGCCTTGGGCTCTCAGGTGTCAGTTTTGGGGCCCCATTAACCCTAGAAAAGGCACAATCACTTTCTGTCCTGGCACCTTTTCCCTGGGAGAAATCTTCATCGGCCCCGAATTCTGGGATGAGAAACAGCACATTCCTGGACCCGCAAGTGGCACGCACCGTCGAGCTTTGCGCTCAGGGAAAAGGTGGCAGCCTTGGGCTCGCAGGTGCCAATGATGGGGCCCAATTAGCATTACAAAATACACAATGGCTTTGTATCCTGGCACCTTTTCCCTCTGAGGAATCTTCATCGGTCTGGAATTCTGGGCTGAAAAATGGCACTTTCCCGGACCTGCATGTGGAACGCTCCGTCGAGCTTTGCGCCCAGGGAAAAGGTGGCAGCTTAGGGCTCTCAGGTGTCAATTTTGGGGCCCCATTAACCCTAGAAAAGGAACAATTGCTTTCTGTCCTGGCACCTTTTCCCTGGGAGAAATCTTCATCGACCTCGAATTCTGGGATGAGAAACAGCACATTCCTGGACCCGCAAGTGGAACGCACCGTCGAGCTTTGCGCTCAGGGAAAAGGTGGCAGCCTTCGGCTCTCAGGTGCCAATGATGGAGCCCCATTACTCCTAGAAAAGGAGAAATCGATTCCTGTCCTGGCACCTTTTCCCAGGGAGGAATCTTCATCGGTCTGGAATTCTGGAATGAGAAACGGCAATTTCCCGCACCCTCATGTAGCACGCATGGTCGAGCTTTGCACCCAGGGTATAGGAGGCAACCTTGGGCTCTCAGGTGCCAATGATGGGGCCCGATTAACCCTAGAAATGGAACAATCGCTTTCTGTCCTGGGAGCCTCTTCCCTGTGAGGAGTCTTCATCCGTCTGGAATTCAGGGCTGAAAAGCGGCACTTTCCCGGATAAGAAAGTAGTACACGCCGTTGATGTTTGCGCCCACGGAAAAATTGGCAGCCTTGGGTATTCAGGTGCCAATGATGGGGCACCATTGACCCTAGAA
Organism: Pithys albifrons albifrons; assembly: GCF_047495875.1. Classification (NCBI taxonomy): domain Eukaryota; kingdom Metazoa; phylum Chordata; class Aves; order Passeriformes; family Thamnophilidae; genus Pithys; species Pithys albifrons. Next base: position 100,954 of record NC_092494.1, read on the forward strand.
AAGGACAATTCGTTTTCTGACCTGGCACCTTTTCCCTGGGAGGTATCTTCGTCCGTCTGGAATTCTGGGCTGAAAAATGGCTCTCCCTGAACCCGCAAGTGGCACACTCCGTCGAGCTTTGCGACCAGGATAAAGGTGGCAGCCTTGGGCTCTCAGGTGCCAATGATGGGGCCCCATTACCCCTAGAAAAAGAACAATCGCTTTCTGTCCTGGGAGCCTCTTCCCTGTGAGGGGTCTTCATCCGTCTGGTATTCAGGGCTGAAAAACGGCCCTTTCCCGGATAAGAAAGTTGTACGTGCCGTTGATGTTTGCGCCCACGGAAACATATTTCAGGGCACATAATTCTTATGGTTTTCAAAAGTAAATCATATGCATCTAAAACTCCAGGGCTGGAGCTTGCTTTCACGGTGAAAAGCACTCTTGTTCCTTGGGGGAAGCTCAACGATCAAAATGCAACTTTGCTTTGCTAACAAGTGAAACAGTCGATTCCTGTCAGAGAGAAGGCATCAGGACACAGTATTCTTATGGCTCTGGCTAGTGAATCACATGCATCAGAGAATCCAGGACTGGAGCTCTCTTTCTGGATGCAAAGCACAGTTGTTCCTTAGGGGAAGTTCAGCTCGCAAAGAGTAGCATTTTTCTGCTAACAAGTGAAACAGTCGATTCCTGACAGAAAGAATGTATCACGACACATATTTCTTATGGCTTTAGAAAGATTCTCATATGCATCTGAGAATCCAGGCCTAGATCTTTCTTTCTCCGTGAAAAACAACCTTGTTCTTTAGGGGAAGCTCATCTCGCAAACTTTTCAATGTGCAATTTTCAGTGCAACTTTTCGTTGCTAACAAGAGAAACAGCTGATTTATGCAAGACAGAAGGCATAAGGACACACATGTCTTATGGCTTTGATAAGTGAATCATATGCATCTGAGAATCCAGGCCTGGATCCTTCTTTCTCCGTGAAAAGCACAGTGGTTCTTTAGAGGAGCTCATCTCGCAAAGTGCAACTAACTCTCCCATGATCTGCTAAAGTGTGCCACGGTTGATTCGTGCCAGACAGAAGGCTGCAAGATACATATTTTTTATGGATTTGGAAAGAGAATTATATGCATCAGAGAATCCAGGCCTGGAACTTTCTTTCTCTGTGAGAAACAGAATTGTTCTTAATGGGAAGCTCATCTTCCAAAGTGCAACTAACAGTCCCATTCTCTGCTAACAAGTGAAAGTGTTGATTCCTGCCAGAGACAATACATTAGAGCACTCATTTCTAACGGCTTTTTAAAGTGAATCATATGCATCAGATAATCCATGCCTGGAACTTTCTTATTTGGGAAAGGCACAAGTGCCCCTTGAAGCAAGTTCATCTCGCAAAGTGCAAATAAAACTCCCATGGTCCTTTAACAAGGGAAACATGTGGTTCCTGCAAGACAGAACACATAAGGAAACACATTTCTTATGGTTTTGGAAAGTGAATCCAATGCACCTGAGAATCGAGGCCTGGAGCATTCTTACTCTGGGAAAAGCACAGGTGCTCCTTTTAGGAAGTTCATCTCGCAAAGTGCAGCTAAATAGTCACATGCTCTGGTAACAACTGTAAGAGTTGATTCCGGCCAGACAAAAGGCATCAGGACACACATTTCTTATGGCTTTGAAAAGTGAAACATATGCATCTAAAACTCCAGGGCTGGAGCTTGCTTTCACGGTGCAAAGCACTGTTGTTCCTTAGGGGAAGCTCAACGAGCAAAGTGCAACTTTGCTTTGCTAACAAGTCAAACAGTCGATTCCTCTCAGACAGAAGGCATCAAGACACAGTATTCTTATGGCTCTGGCTAGTAAATCACATGCATCAGAGAATCCAGGACTGGAGCTTTCCTTCTGGATGCAAAACACTGTTGTTCCTTAGGGGAAGTTCAACAAGCAAAGTGAAACTTTGCTTTGCTAACAAGTGAAACAGTCGATTCCTGTCAGAGAGAAGGCATCAGGACACAGTATTCCTATGGCTCTGGCTAGTGAATCACATCCATCAGAGAATCCAAGACTGGAGCCCTCTTTCTGGATGCAAAGCACAGTTGTTCCTTAGGGGAAGTTCAGCTCGCAAAGAGTAGGATTTTTCTGCTAACAAGTGAAACAGTCGATTGCTGCCAGAAAGAATGTATCAGGACACATATTTCTTATGGCTTTAGAAAGATTCTCATATGCATCTGAGAATCCAGGCCAGGATCTTTCTTTCTCGGTGAAAAACAACCTTGTTCCTTAGGGGAAGCTCATCTCGCAAAGTGCAACTATTCGTTGCTAACAAGAGAAACAGCTGATTCTTGTAAGATAGAAGGCATAAGGACACACATTTCTTATGGCTTTGGTAAGTGAATAATATGCATCTGAGAATCCAGGCCTGGATCTTTCTTTCTCGGTGAAAAACAACTTTGTTCCTTAGGGGAAGCTCAACTCGCAAAGTGCAACTTTTCGTTGCTGACAAGAGAAACAGCTGATTCTTGCAAGACAGAAAGCATAAGGACACACATTTCTTATGGCTTTGATAAGTGAATCATATGCATTCGAGAATGCAGGTCTGGAGCTTTCTTTCTTGGTGAAAACACAGTTGTTACGTACGGGAAGCTCCTATCGCAAAGTGCACCTTTGCCCTTCTAACACGTGAAACTCTTGATTTCTGACAGACAGGAGACATCAGGGCACATATTTCTTATGGTTTTGGAAACTAATTCACATACATCTAAAACTCCAGGGCTGGAGCTTGCTTTCACGGTGCAAAGCACTGTTGTTACTTAGGGGAAGCTCAACGAGCAAAGTGCAGCTTTGCTTTGCTAACAAGTGAAACAGTCGATTCCTGTCAGACAGAAGGCATCAGGACACAGTATTCTTATGGCTCTGGCTAGTGAATCACATGCATCAGAGGATCTAGGACTGGAGCACTCTTTCTGGATGCAAAACACTGTTGTTCCTTAGGGGAAGTTCAGCTCGCAAAGAGTAGCATTTTTATGCTAACAAGTGAAACAGCCGATTCCTGCCAGAAAGAATGTATCAGGACACATACTTCTTATGGCTTTAGAAAGATTCTCATATGCATCTGAGAATCCAGGCCTGGATCTTTCTTTCTCGATGATAAACAACATTGTTCCTTAGGGGAAGCTCATCTCGCAAAGTGCAACTTTTCGTTGCTAACAAGAGAAACAGCTGATTCTTGCAAGAGAGAAGGCACACGGACACACATTTCTTATGGCTTTGGTAAGTGAATAATATGCATCTGAAAATCCAGGCCTGGATCTTTCTTTCTCGGTGAAAAACAACCTTGTTCCTTAGGGAAGCTCAACTCGCAAAGTGCAACTTTTCGTTGCTAACAAGAGAAACAGCTGATTCTTGCAAGATAGAAGGCATAAGGACACACATTTCTTATGGCTTTGATAAGTGAATAATATGCATCTGAGAATCCAGGCCTGGATCTTTCTTTCTCGGTGAAAAACAACTTTGTTCCTTAGGGGAAGCTCAACTCGCAAAGTGCAACTTTTCCTTGCTTACAAGAGAAACAGCTGATTCTTGCAAGACAGAAAGCATAAGGACACACATTTCTTATGGCTTTGATAAGTGAATCATATGCATTCGAGAATGCAGGTCTGGAGCTTTCTTTCTTGGTGAAAACACAGTTGTTACGTACGGGAAGCTCCTATCGCAAAGTGCACCTTTGCTTTTCTAACACGTGAAACTCTTGATTTCTGACAGACAGGAGACATCAAGGCACATATTTCTTATGGTTTTGGAAAGTAAATCATATACATCTAAAACTCCAGGGCTGGAGCTTGCTTTCACGGTGCAAAGCACTGTTGTTCCTTAGGGGAAGCTCAACGAGCAAAGTGCAGCTTTGTTTTGCTAACAAGTGAAAGAGTCGATTCCTCTCAGACAGAAGGCATCAAGACACAGTATTCTTATGGCTCGAGTTAGTGAAACACATGCAACAGAGAATCCAGGACTGGAGCCCTCTTTCTGGATGCAAAGCGCAGTTGTTCCTTAGGGGAAGTTCAGCTTGTAAATAGTAGCATTTTTCTGCTAACAAGTGAAACAGTGGATTCCTGCCAGGAAGAATGCATCAGGACACATATTTCTTATGGCTTTAGAAAGATTCTCATATGCATCTGAGAATCCAGGACTGGATCTTTCTTTCTCGGTGAAAAACAACTTTGTTCTTTAGGGGAAGCTCAACTCGCAAAGTGCAACTTTTCGTTGCTAACAAGAGAAACAGCTGATTCTTGTAAGATAGAAGGCATAAGGACACACATTTCTTATGGCTTTGATAAGTGAATCATATGCATTCGAGAATGCAGGTCTGGAGCTTTCTTTCTTGGTGAAAACACAGTTGTTACGTACGGGAAGGTCGTATCGCAAAGTGCACCTTTGCTTTTCTAACACGTGAAACTCTTGATTTCTGACAGACAGGAGACATCAGGGCACATATTTCTTATGGTTTTGGAAAGTAAATCATATACATCTAAAACTCCAGGGCTGGAGTTTGCTTTCACGGCGCAAAGCACTGTTGTTCCTAGGGGAAGCTCAACGAGCAAAGTGCAGCTTTGCTTTGCTAACAAGTGAAAGAGTCGATTCCTCTCAGACAGAAGGCATCAAGACACAGTATTCTTATGGCTCGAGTTAGTGAAACACATGCAACAGAGAATCCAGGACTGGAGCCCTCTTTCTGGATGCAAAGCGCAGTTGTTCCTTAGGGGAAGTTCAGCTTGTAAATAGTAGCATTTTTCTGCTAACAAGTGAAACAGTGGATTCCTGCCAGGAAGAATGCATCAGGACACATATTTCTTATGGCTTTAGAAAGATTCTCATATGCATCTGAGAATCCAGGACTGGATCTTTCTTTCTCGGTGAAAAACAACTTTGTTCCTTAGGGGAAGCTCAACTCGCAAAGTGCAACTTTTCCTTGCTGACAAGAGAAACAGCTGATTCTTGCAAGACAGAAAGCATAAGGACACACATTTCTTATGGCTTTGATAAGTGAATCATATGCATTCGAGAATGCAGGTCTGGAGCTTTCTTTCTTGGTGAAAACACAGTTGTTACGTACGGGAAGGTCGTATCGAAAAGTGCACCTTTGCTTTTCTAACACGTGAAACTCTTGATTTCTGACAGACAGGAGACATCAGGGCACATATTTCTTATGGTTTTGGAAAGTAAATCATATACATCTAAAACTCCAGGGCTGGAGCTTGCTTTCACGGCGCAAAGCACTCTTGTTCCTTAGGGGAAGCTCAACGAGCAAAGTGCAGCTTTGTTTTGCTAACAAGTGAAACAGTCGATTCCTCTCAGACAGAAGGCATCATAACACAGTATTCTTATGGCTCTGGCTAGTGAATCACATGCATCAGAGAATCCAGGACTGGAGCTCTCTTTCTGGATGCAAAACACTGTTGTTCCTTAGGGGAAGTTCAGCTCGCAAAGAGTAGCATTTTTCTGCTAACAATTGAAAGAGCCGATTCCTCCCAGGAAGAATGTATCAGGACACACATTTCTTATGGCTTTAGAAAGATTCTCATATGCATCTGAGAATCCAGGCCTGGATCTTTCTTTCTCGGTGAAAAACAACCTTGTTCCTTAGGGGAAGTTCAACTCGCAAAGTGCAACTTTTCCTTGCTAACAAGAGAAAGAGTTGATTCCTGCAAGACAGGAGGCATAAGGACACACATTTCTTATGTCTTTGGTAAGTGAATCATATGCATCTGAGAATCCAGGCCTGGATCTTTCTTTCTCGGTGATAAACAACATTGTTCCTTAGGGGAAGCTCATCTCGCAAAGTGCAACTTTTCGTTGCTAACAAGAGAAACAGCTGATTCTTGCAAGACAGAAGGCATACGGACACACATTACTTATGTCTTTGGTACGTGAATAATATGCATCTGAGAATCCAGGCCTGGATCTTTCTTTCTCGGTGAAAAACAACTCTGTTCCTTAGGGGAAGCTCAACTCGCAAAGTGCAACTTTTCCTTGCTGACAAGAGAAAGAGCTGATTCTTGCAAGACAGAAAGCAAGAGGGCACACATTTCTTTTGGCTTTGATAAGTGAATCATATGCATTCGTGAATGCAGGTCTGGAGCTTTCTTTCTTGGTGAAAACACAGTTGTTACGTACGGGAAGCTCGTATCGCAAAGTGCACCTTTGCTCTTCTAACCCGTGAAACTCTTGATTTCTGACAGACAGGAGACATCAGGGCACATATTTCTTATGGTTTTGGAGAGTAAATCATATACATCTAAAACTCCAGGGCTGGAGCTTGCTTTCACGGTGAAAAGCACTCTTGTTCCTTAGGGGAAGCTCAACGAGCAAAGTGCAGTTTGTTTTGCTAACAAGTGAAACAGTCGATTCCTCTCAGACAGAAGGCATCAAGACACAGTATTCTTATGGCTCTGGCTAGTGAATCACATGCATCAGAGAATCCAGGACTGGAGCTCTCTTTCTGGATGCAAAACACTGTTGTTCCTTAGGGGAAGTTCAGCTCGCAAAGAGTAGCATTTTTCTGCTAACAAGTGAAAGAGCCGATTCCTGCCAGAAAGAATGTATCAGGACACATACTTCTTATGGCTTTAGAAAGATTCTCATATGCATCTGAGAATCCAGGACAGGATCTTTCTTTCTCGGTGAAAAACAATCTTTTTTCTTAGGGGAAGCTCATCTCGCAAAGTGCAACTTTTCGTTGCTAACAAGAGAAACAGCTGATTCTTGCAAGATAGAAGGCATAAGGACACACATTTCTTATGTCTTTGGTAAGTGAATCATATGCATCTGAGAATCCAGGCCTGGATCTTTCTTTCTCGGTGATAAACAACATTGTTCCTTAGGGGAAGCTCATCTCGCAAAGTGCAACTTTTCGTTGCTAACAAGAGAAACAGCTGATTCTTGCAAGACAGAAGGCATACGGACACACATTACTTATGTCTTTGGTAAGTGAATAATATGCATCTGAGAATCCAGGCCTGGATCTTTCTTTCTCGGTGAAAAAAAACTCTGTTCCTTAGGGGAAGCTCAACTCGCAAAGTGCAACTTTTCCTTGCTTACAAGAGAAACAGCTGATTCTTGCAAGACAGAAAGCAAGAGGGCACACATTTCTTTTGGCTTTGGTAAGTGAATCATATGCATTCGAGAATGCAGGTCTGGAGCTTTCTTTCTTGGTGAAAACACAGTTGTTACGTACGGGAAGCTCGTATCGCAAAGTGCACCTTTGCTCTTCTAACCCGTGAAACTCTTGATTTCTGACAGACAGGAGACATCAGGGCACATATTTCTTATGGTTTTGGAGAGTAAATCATATACATCTAAAACTCCAGGGCTGGAGCTTGCTTTCACGGTGAAAAGCACTCTTGTTTCTTAGGGGAAGCTCAATGAGCAAAGTGCAGCTTTGTTTTGCTAACAAGTGAAACAGTCGATTCCTCTCAGACAGAAGGCATCAAGACACAGTATTCTTAAGGCTCTGGCTAGTGAATCACATGCATCAGAGAATTCAGGACTGGAGCTCTCTTTCTGGATGCAAAACACTGTTGTTCCTTAGGGGAAGTTCAGCTCGCAAAGAGTAGCATTTTTCTGCTAACAAGTGAAAGAGCCGATTCCTGCCAGAAAGAATGTATCAGGACACATACTTCTTATGGCTTTAGAAAGATTCTCATCTGCATCTGAGAATCCAGGACAGGATCTTTCTTTCTCGGTGAAAAACAATCTTTTTCCTTAGGGGAAGCTCATCTCGCAAAGTGCAACTTTTCGTTGCTAACAAGAGAAACAGCTGATTCTTGCAAGACAGAAGGCATACGGACACACATTACTTATGTCTTTGGTAAGTGAATAATATGCATCTGAGAATCCAGGCCTGGATCTTTCTTTCTCGGTGATAAACAACATTGTTCCTTAGGGGAAGCTCATCTCGCAAAGTGCAACTTTTCGTTGCTAACAAGAGAAACAGCTGATTCTTGCAAGAGAGAAGGCATACGGACACACATTTCTTATGGCTTTGGTAAGTGAATCATATGCATTCGAGAATGCAGGCCTGGATCTTTCTTTCTCGGTGAAAAACAACCTTGTTCCTTAGGGGAAGCTCAACTCGCAAAGTGCAACTTTTCGTTGCTAACAAGAGAAACAGCTGATTCTTGCAAGAGAGAAGGCATAAGGACACACATTTCTTATGGCTTTGGTAAGTGAATAATATGCATCTGAGAATCCAGGCCTGGATCTTTCTTTCTCGGTGAAAAACAACTTTGTTCCTTAGGGGAAGCTCAACTCGCAAAGTGCAACTTTTCGTTGCTGACAAGAGAAACAGCTGATTCTTGCAAGACAGAAGGCATAAGGACACACATTTCTTATGGCTTTGGTAAGTGAATCATATGCATTCGAGAATGCAGGTCTGGATCTTTCTTTCTTGGTGAAAACACAGTTGTTACGTACGGGAAGGTCGTATCGCAAAGTGCACCTTTGCTTTTCTAACACGTGAAACTCTTGACTTCTGACAGACAGGAGACATCAGGGCACATATTTCTTATGGTTTTGGATACTAAATCATATACATCTAAAACTCCAGGGCTGGAGTTTACTTTCACGGCGCAAAGCACTGTTGTTCCTAGGGGAAGTTCAACGAGCAAAGTGCAGCTTTGCTTTGCTAACAAGTGAAACAGTCGATTCCTGTCAGACAGGAGGCATCAGGACACAGTATTCTTATGGCTCTGGCTAGTGAATCACATGCATCAGAGAATCCAGGACTGGAGCTTTCCTTCTGGATGCAAAACACTGTTGTTCCTTAGGGGAAGTTCAACAAGCAAAGTGCAACTTTGCTTTGCTAACAAGTGAAACAGTCCATTCCTGTCAGGCAGAAGGCATAAGGACACAGTATTCCTATGGCTCTGGCTAGTGAATCACATCCATCAGAGAATCCAAGACTGGAGCCCTCTTTCTGGATGCAAAGCACAGTTGTTCCTTAGGGGAAGTTCAGCTCGCAAAGAGTAGCATTTTTCTGCTAACAAGTGAAACAGCCGATTCCTGCCAGGAAGAATGTATCAGGACACACATTTCTTATGTCTTTAGAAAGATTCTCATATGCATCTGAGAATCCAGGCCTGGATCTTTCTTTCTCGGGGAAAAACAACCTTGTTCCTTAGGGGAAGTTCAACTCGCAAAGTGCAACTTTTCCTTGCTAACAAGAGAAAGAGTTGATTCCTGCAAGACAGAAAGCATAAGGACACACATTTCTTATGTCTTTGGTAGGTGAATCATATGCATCTGAGAATCCAGGCCTGGATCTTTCTTTCTCGGTGATAAACAACATTGTTCCTTAGGGGAAGCTCATCTCGCAAAGTGCAACTTTTCGTTGCTAACAAGAGAAACAGCTGATTCTTGCAAGACAGAAGGCATACGGACACACATTACTTATGTCTTTGGTACGTGAATAATATGCATCTGAGAATCCATGCCTGGATCTTTCTTTCTCGGTGAAAAACAACTCTGTTCCTTAGGGGAAGCTCAACTCGCAAAGTGCAACTTTTCCTTGCTGACAAGAGAAACAGCTGATTCTTGCAAGACAGAAAGCATAAGGACACACATTTCTTATGGCTTTGATAAGTGAATCATATGCATTCGAGAATGCAGGTCTGGAGCTTTCTTTCTTGGTGAAAACACAGTTGTTACGTACGGGAAGCTCGTATCGCAAAGTGCACCTTTGCTTTTCTAACCCGTGAAACTCTTGATTTCTGACAGACAGGAGACATCAGGGCACATATTTCTTATGGTTTTGGAGAGTAAATCATATACATCTAAAACTCCAGGGCTGGAGCTTGCTTTCACGGTGAAAAGCACTCTTGTTCCTTAGGGGAAGCTCAACGAGCAAAGTGCAACTTTGCTTTGCTAACAAGTCAAACAGTCGATTCCTCTCAGACAGAAGGCATCAAGACACAGTATTCTTATGGCTCTGGCTAGTGAATCACATGCATCACAGAATCCAGGACTGGAGCTCTCTTTCTGGATGCAAAACACTGTTGTTCCTTAGGGGAAGTTCAGCTCGCAAAGAGTAGCATTTTTCTGCTAACAAGTGAAACAGTGGATTCCTGCCAGGAAGAATGTATCAGGACACATACTTCTTATGGCTTTAGAAAGATTCTCATATGCATCTGAGAATCCAGGACAGGATCTTTCTTTCTCGGTGAAAAACAATCTTTTTCCTTAGGGGAAGCTCATCTCGCAAAGTGCAACTTTTCGTTGCTAACAAGAGAAACAGCTGATTCTTGCAAGATAGAAGGCATAAGGACACACATTTCTTATGGCTTTGGTAAGTGAATAATATGCATCTGAGAATCCAGGTCTGGATCTTTCTTTCTCGGTGAAAAACAACTTTGTTCCTTAGGGGAAGCTCAACTCGCAAAGTGCAACTTTTCCTTGCTTACAAGAGAAACAGCTGATTCTTGCAAGACAGAAAGCAAGAGGGCACACATTTCTTATGGCTTTGATAAGTGAATCATATGCATTCGAGAATGCAGGTCTGGATCTTTCTTTCTTGGTGAAAACACTGTTGTTACGTACGGGAAGCTCCTATAGCAAAGTGCACCTTTGCTCTTCTAACCCGTGAAACTCTTGATTTCTGACAGACAGGAGACATCAGGGCACATATTTCTTAGGGTTTTGGAAACTAATTCACATACATCTAAAACTCCAGGGCTGGATCTTGCTTTCACGGTGAAAAGCACTCTTGTTCCTTAGGGGAAGCTCAACTATCAAAATGCAACTTTGCTTTGCTGACAAGTGAAACAGTCGATTCCTGTCAGACAGAAGGCATCAGGACACAGTATTCTTATGGCTCTGGCTAGTGAATCACATGCATCAGAGAATCCAGGACTGGAGCTCTCTTTCTGGATGCAAAGAACAGTTGTTCCTTAGGGGAAGCTCAACTCGCAAAGTGCAACTTTTCCTTGCTTACAAGAGAAACAGCTGATTCTTGCAAGACAGAAAGCATAAGGACACACATTTCTTATGGCTTTGATAAGTGAATCATATGCATTCGAGAATGCAGGTCTGGAGCTTTCTTTCTCGGTGAAAACACAGTTGTTACGTACAGGAAGCTCCTATAGCAAAGTGCACCTTTGCTCTTCTAACACGTGAAACTCTTGATATCTGACAGACAGGAGACATCAGGGCACATATTTCTTATGGTTTTGGAGAGTAAATCATATACATCTAAAACTCCAGGGCTGGAACTTGCTTTCACGGCGCAAAGCACTCTTGTTCCTTAGGGGAAGCTCAACGAGCAAAGTGCAGCTTTGTTTTGCTAACAAGTGAAACAGTCGATTCCTGTCAGACAGAAGGCATCAGGACACAGTATTCTTATGGCTCTGGCTAGTGAATCACATGCATCAGAGAATCCAGGACTGGAGCTCTCTTTCTGGATGCAAAACACTGTTGTTCCTTAGGGGAAGTTCAGCTCGCAAAGAGTAGCATTTTTCTGCTAACAATTGAAAGAGCCGATTCCTCCCAGGAAGAATGTATCAGGACACACATTTCTTATGGCTTTAGAAAGATTCTCATATGCATCTGAGAATCCAGGCCTGGATCTTTCTTTCTCGGTGAAAAACAACCTTGTTCCTTAGGGGAAGTTCAACTCGCAAAGTGCAACTTTTCCTTGCTAACAAGAGAAAGAGTTGATTCCTGCAAGACAGGAGGCATAAGGACACACATTTCTTATGTCTTTGGTAAGTGAATCATATGCATCTGAGAATCCAGGCCTGGATCTTTCTTTCTCGGTGATAAACAACATTGTTCCTTAGGGGAAGCTCATCTCGCAAAGTGCAACTTTTCGTTGCTAACAAGAGAAACAGCTGATTCTTGCAAGACAGAAGGCATACGGACACACATTACTTATGTCTTTGGTAAGTGAATAATATGCATCTGAGAATCCAGGCCTGGATCTTTCTTTCTCGGTGAAAAACAACTCTGTTCCTTAGGGGAAGCTCAACTCGCAAAGTGCAACTTTTCCTTGCTGACAAGAGAAACAGCTGATTCTTGCAAGACAGAAAGCAAGAGGGCACACATTTCTTTTGGCTTTGATAAGTGAATCATATGCATTCGTGAATGCAGGTCTGGAGCTTTCTTTCTTGGTGAAAACACAGTTGTTACGTACGGGAAGCTCGTATCGCAAAGTGCACCTTTGCTCTTCTAACCCGTGAAACTCTTGATTTCTGACAGACAGGAGACATCAGGGCACATATTTCTTATGGTTTTGGAGAGTAAATCATATACATCTAAAACTCCAGGGCTGGAGCTTGCTTTCACGGTGAAAAGCACTCTTGTTCCTTAGGGGAAGCTCAACGAGCAAAGTGCAACTTTGCTTTGCTAACAAGTCAAACAGTCGATTCCTCTCAGACAGAAGGCATCAAGACACAGTATTCTTATGGCTCTGGCTAGTGAATCACATGCATCAGAGAATCCAGGACTGGAGCTCTCTTTCTGGATGCAAAACACTGTTGTTCCTTAGGGGAAGTTCAGCTCGCAAAGAGTAGCATTTTTCTGCTAACAAGTGAAAGAGCCGATTCCTGCCAGAAAGAATGTATCAGGACACATACTTCTTATGGCTTTAGAAAGATTCTCATCTGCATCTGAGAATCCAGGACAGGATCTTTCTTTCTCGGTGAAAAACAATCTTTTTTCTTAGGGGAAGCTCATCTCGCAAAGTGCAACTTTTCGTTGCTAACAAGAGAAACAGCTGATTCTTGCAAGATAGAAGGCATAAGGACACACATTTCTTATGGCTTTGGTAAGTGAATCATATGCATCTGAGAATCCAGGCCTGGATCTTTCTTTCTCGGTGATAAACAACATTGTTCCTTAGGGGAAGCTCATCTCGCAAAGTGCAACTTTTCGTTGCTAACAAGAGAAACAGCTGATTCTTGCAAGACAGAAGGCATACGGACACACATTACTTATGTCTTTGGTAAGTGAATAATATGCATCTGAGAATCCAGGCCTGGATCTTTCTTTCTCGGTGAAAAAAAACTCTGTTCCTTAGGGGAAGCTCAACTCGCAAAGTGCAACTTTTCCTTGCTTACAAGAGAAACAGCTGATTCTTGCAAGACAGAAAGCAAGAGGGCACACATTTCTTTTGGCTTTGATAAGTGAATCATATGCATTCGAGAATGCAGGTCTGGAGCTTTCTTTCTTGGTGAAAACACAGTTGTTACGTACGGGAAGCTCGTATCGCAAAGTGCACCTTTGCTCTTCTAACCCGTGAAACTCTTGATTTCTGACAGACAGGAGACATCAGGGCACATATTTCTTATGGTTTTGGAGAGTAAATCATATACATCTAAAACTCCAGGGCTGGAGCTTGCTTTCACGGTGAAAAGCACTCTTGTTTCTTAGGGGAAGCTCAATGAGCAAAGTGCAGCTTTGTTTTGCTAACAAGTGAAACAGTCGATTCCTCTCAGACAGAAGGCATCAAGACACAGTATTCTTAAGGCTCTGGCTAGTGAATCACATGCATCAGAGAATTCAGGACTGGAGCCCTCTTTCTGGATGCAAAGCACAGTTGTTCCTTAGGGGAAGTTCAGCTCGCAAAGAGTAGGATTTTTCTGCTAACAAGTGAAACAGTCGATTGCTGCCAGAAAGAATGTATCAGGACACATATTTCTTATGGCTTTAGAAAGATTCTCATATGCATCTGAGAATCCAGGCCAGGATCTTTCTTTCTCGGTGAAAAACAACCTTGTTCCTTAGGGGAAGCTCATCTCGCAAAGTGCAACTATTCGTTGCTAACAAGAGAAACAGCTGATTCTTGTAAGATAGAAGGCATAAGGACACACATTTCTTATGGCTTTGGTAAGTGAATAATATGCATCTGAGAATCCAGGCCTGGATCTTTCTTTCTCGGTGAAAAACAACCTTGTTCCTTAGGGGAAGTTCAACTCGCAAAGTGCAACTTTTCCTTGCTTACAAGAGAAACAGCTGATTCTTGCAAGACAGAAAGCAAGACGGCACACATTTCTTATGGCTTTGATAAGTGAATCATATGCATTCGAGAATGCAGGTCTGGAGCTTTCTTTCTTGGTGAAAACACTGTTGTTACGTACGGGAAGCTCGTATCGCAAAGTGCACCCTTGCTCTTCTAACACGTGAAACTCTTGATTTCTGACAGACAGGAGACATCAGGGCACATATTTCTTATGGTTTTGGAAACTAATTCACATACATCTAAAACTCCATGGCTGGAGCTTGCTTTCACGGTGAAAAGCACTCTTGTTCCTTAGGGGAAGCTCAACTGTCAAAATGCAACTTTGCTTTGCTAACAAGTGAAACAGCTGATTCTTGCCGATACACATTTGTTATGGCTTTGGAAAATGAATCACATGCATCAGAGAATCCAGGCCTGGAGCTTTCTTTCTCGGTGAGAAACAGAATTGTTCTTTATGGGAAGCTCATCTTCCAAAATGCAACTAACAGTGCCATGCTCTGCTAACAAGTGAAAACTTGATTCCTGCCAGAGAGAATACATTAGGGCACTCATTTCTAACGGCTTTTGAAAGTGAATCATATGCATCAGATTATCCATGCCTGGAGCTTTCTTACTCTGGGAAAAGCAGCGTTGCTTCTTATAGGAAGTTCATCTCGAACAGTGCAGTTAACAGTTCCATGCTCTGCTAAATTTGAAAGCGTTTATTCCTGCCAGACAGAAGGCATCAGGACCGACATTTCTTCTGGATTGGAAAGTGAATCATATGCATCTAACAATCCAGAGCTAGAGCTTGCTTTCTCGGTGAAAATCACACTGGTTCCTTAGAGAAGCTCATCTTGCAAAGTGCAACTAACAGTGTCATGATCTGCTACAATGTGACATAGTTGATTCCTGCCAGAGAGAAGGCATCGAGATACACATTTCTTAAGGCTTTGGAAAGCGAATTATATGCATCAGAGAATACCGGCATGGAGCTTTCTTTTTTGGTTAAAAGCACACTTGTTCGTTAGAGGAAGCTCATCTCGCAAAATGCAGTTTACAGTCCCATGCTGTGCTAGCAAGTGAGAGAAGGCATCAGCAATCACATTTGTTATGACTTTGGAAAAGTGAATCATATGCATCTGAGAATCCAGGCCTGGAGCATTCTTTTTTGTGGAAAAAGCACAGTTGTTCCTTTTGAGAAGTTCATCTCACAAAGTGTAAGTAATAGTCCCATAATCTACTAAAATGTGACACAGTTGATTCCTGCCAGAGAGAAAGCATCAGGAGACATATTTCTTACGGCTTTGGAACGTGAATCATATGCATCAGGCTCTCAGGTGCCAATGATAGGGTCCCATTAACCTTAGAAAAGGAACAATTGCTTTCTCTCCTGCCTCGTTTTCCCTGGCAGGAATCTTGGCCCATCTGCAATTCCGGGATGGAAAAAGGCCCGTACATGCCTAAAACGATTGAGGTTTGCATCAAGATGAAAGTTCAGATCTTTGTGGTCTCAGGTGCCAATGATGGGGCCCAATTAACACTACAAAAGGAGCAATCCTTTTGTATCTTGGCACCTTTTCCCTGGGAGATATCTTTGTCCATCTTCATTTCAGACCTGGAGCTTTCTTTCTCCGTGAAGAACAGAGTTCTTCATTAGGGGAAGCTCACCTAGCAAAGTGCAACTTTGCTCTGCTACCAAGTGAAACATTCAGGGGGGTCTAGAAGTGTCCAAGTTGGTTCAGGTGGAATCAGAAGGTCCAAGAGAATAAAAGGAGATGCAAAAAGGATGCAGAAGAGTCCAAAGGGAACTTAACACTAACCCTTACCCCAATGCTGCCCTAACACGTAAGCTATGCATAACTCTAAGCATAACCCTAAGCCTAAGCCTAAGCCTAAGCCTAAGCCTAAGATTAACACTAACCCTAACCCTAACCCTAACCCTAACCCTAACCGTAACCCTAACCCTAGCGCTTACTGTAAACTGTGGGGGGTTCCAAACCGTAACCCTAACCCTAACCCTAACCCTAACCCTAACCCTAACCCTAACCCTAACCCTAACCCTAACCCTAGTGCATATGTAAACTGTGGGGGTCCCAAACCCTAACCCTAACCCTTACCCTAACCCTAACCGTAACCCTAACCCTGACCCTAACCCTAACCCTAACCCTGACCCTAGTGCTTACTGTAAACAGTGAGGATCCCTAACCCAAACCCTAACCCTAACCCTAACCCTAACCCTCACCCTAACCGTAACCGTAACCCTAACCCTAACCCTAACCCTAACCCGAACCCTAGTGCTTACTGTAAACTGTGGGGGTTCCAAACCCTAAACCTAACCCTAACCTTAACCCTAACCCTAACCCTGACCCTAACCCT
This sequence comes from Pithys albifrons albifrons, assembly GCF_047495875.1. Lineage (NCBI taxonomy): Eukaryota > Metazoa > Chordata > Aves > Passeriformes > Thamnophilidae > Pithys > Pithys albifrons. The sequence continues at coordinate 117,293 of NC_092494.1, forward strand.
AACCCTGACCCTGGTGCTTACTGTAAACTGTGGGGGTCCCAAACCCTAACCCTAACCCTAACCCTAAACCTAACCCAAACCCTAACCCTAACCCTAACCCTAACCCTAACCCTAACCCTAACTCTAACCGTAGTGCTTACTGTAAACTGTGGGGGTCACAAACCCTAACCCTAACCCTAACCCTAACCCTAACCCTAACCCAAACCCTAACCCTAACCCTAACCCTAACCCTAACCGTAACTCTAACCGTAGTGCTTACTGTAAACTGTGGGGGATCAAAATCCTAACCCTAACCCTAACGTAAACCTAACCCTAATCCTAACCCTAACCCAAACCGAAACCCTAACCATAGTGCTTACTGTAAATAGTGAGGGTTCCTAACCCCAACCCTACTCCTAACCCTAAGCCTAATCCTAACCCTAACCCTAAACCTAACTCAAACCCTAACCCTAACCCTAACCCTAACCCTTACCCTAGTGCTTACTGTAAACAGTGAGGGTCCCCAACCCTAACCGTAACCCTTACGCTAACCCTAACCCTAACCCTAACCCTAACCCTAACCCTAACCCTAACCCTAGTGCTTACTGTAAACTTTGGGGGTCTCAAAACCTAACCCTAACCCTAAACATAACCCTAACCCTAACCCTAACCCTAACCCTAACCCTAACCGCAACCCTAACCCTAACAGTAACCCTAACGGTAACCCTAACCGTAACCCTAACCCTAACCCTAACCCTAACCCTAACCCTAACCCTAACCCTAACCCTAGTGCTTACTGCAAACAGTGAGGGTCTCCAACCCTAACGCTAAACCTAACCCTAACCCTAACCCTAACCCTAACCCTAACCCTAACCCTAACCCTAACCCTAACCCTAAACCCTAACCCTAACCCTAACCCTAACCCTAACACTAACCCTAACCCTAACCCTAACCCTAACCCTAACCCTAACCCTAACGGTAACCCTAACCGTAACCCTAACCGTAACCCTAACCCTAACCCTAACCCTAACCCTAACCCTAACCCTAACCCTAACCGTAGTGCTTACTGCAAACAGTGAGGGTCCCCAACCCTAACGCTAAACCTAACCCTAACCCTAACCATAACCCTAAACCTAACCCTACCCCTAAACCTGGTGCTTACTGTAACCTGCGGGGCTCCCAAACACTAACCCTAACCCTAACCCTAACCCTAACCCTAAACTTAACCCTAAACCTAACCCTAACCCTAACGGTAACCCTAGCCCTAACCCTAACCCTAGTGCTTACTGTAAACTGTGGGGGTTCCAAAACCTAATCCTAACCCTAACCCTAACCCTAACCCTAATCCTAACCCTAACCCTAACCCTAAACCTGACCTCCAACCCTAACCCTAACCCTAAACCTAACCCCAACCCTATTGCTTACTGTAAACTGTGGGGGTCCCAAACATAACCCTAACCCTAACCCTAACCCTCACCCTAACCCTAACCCTCACCCTAACCGTAGTGCTTACTGTAAACTGTGGGGGTACCAAATCCCAACCCTAACCGTAAACCTAACCCTAACCCTAACCCTAACCCTAACCCTAACCCTAACCCAAACCCAAACACTAACCCTAGTGTTTACTGTAAACAGTGAGGGTCCCTTACCCTAACCCTACTCCTAACCCTAACCCTAATCCTAACCCTAACCCTATACCTAACCCAAACAGTAACCCTAACCCTAACCCTACCCCTAAACCTAGTGCTTACTGAAACCTGCGGGGGTCCCAAACCCTAACCCTAACCCTAACTCTAACCCTAACCCTAACCCTAACCCTAAACCTAACCCCTAACCCTAACACTAACTCTAAGCCTAAACCTAACCCTAACCCTAACCCTAACCCTAACCCTAACCCTAACCTTTACCCTAACCCTAACCCTAATCCTTATGCTTACTGTCAACTGTGGGGGTCCCAAACCCTAACCCTAACCCTAACCCTAACCCTAACTGTAACCCTAGTGCTTACTGTAAACTGTGGGGGTTCCAAAACCTAATCCTAACCCTAACCCTAACCCTAACCCTAACCCTAAACTTAACCTCCAACCCTAACCCTAACCTTAACCCTACCCCTAATCCTAACCCTAACCCTAACCCTAAACTTAACCTCCAACCCTAACCCTAAACGTAACCCTACCCCTAACCCTAACCCCAACCCTAACCCTAACCCTAGTGCTTACTGTAAACTGTGGGGGTCCCAAACCCTAACCCTAACTCTAACCCTAACCCTAACCCTAAACCTAACCATAACCCTAACCCTAACCCTAACGCTAACCCTCGTGCTTACTGTAAACTGTGGGGGTCCCAAACCCTAAACCTAAGCCTAACCTAAACCCTAACTCTAACCCTAACCCTAACCGTAACCCTAACCGTAGTACTTACTGTAAACTGTGGGTGTTCCAAATCCTAACCCTAACCCTAACCTAACCCTAACCCTCATCCTAACCCTAACCCAAACCCAAACCATAACCCTAGTTCTTACTGTAAACAGTGAGGGTCCCTAACCCTAACCCTACTCCTAACCATAACCCTAATCCTAACCCTAACCCTAAACCTAACCCAAGCCCTAACCCTAACCCTAACCCTAACCCTAGTGCTTACTGTAAACAGTGAGGGACCCCAAACCTAACCCTAACCCTAACCCTAACCCTAACCCTAACCCTAACCCTAGTGCTTACTGTAAACTGTGGGGGTCCAAAACTCTACCCCTAAGCCTAACCCTAACCGTAACCCTGACAGTAACCCTAACCCTAACCCTAACCCTAACCCTGAACCTAGTGCTTACTGTAAACAGTGAGGGACCCTAACCCTAACCCTAACCCTAACCCTAACCCTAACCCTAACCCTAAACCTAACCGTAACCCTAACCCTAACCCTAACCCTAACCGTAACCCTAACCCTAACCCTAACCCTAACCCTAACCCTAACCCTAACCCTAACCCTAACCCTAACCCTAATTCTAACCCTAACCCTAATTCTAACCCTACCTCTAAACCTAACCCTAACCCTAACCCTAACCCTAGTGCTTACTGTAAACTGTGGGGGTCCCAAACCCTAACCCTAACCCTAAACCTAACCCTAACCCTAACCCTAACCCTAACCCTAACCCTAACCCTAGTACTCACTGTAAACTGTGAGAGTCCCAAACCCTAACCCTAAACCTAACCCTAACCCTAACCGTAACCGTAACCGTAACCGTAACCGTAACCGTAACCCTAACCCTAACCCTAACCCTAACCCTAACCCTAACCCTAGTGCTTACTGTAAACTGTGGGGGTCACAAACCCTAACCCTAACCCTAACCCTAACCCTAACCCTAACCCTAACCCTAACCCTAACCCTAACTTTAACCCTAACCCTAACCCTAGTGCTTACTGTAAACTGTGGGCGCCCCTAACCCTAACCCTAACCCTAACCCTAACCCTAACCCTAACCCTAACCCTAACCCTAACCCTAACCCTAACCCTAACCCTAACCCTAACCCTAGTGCTTACTGTAAACTGTGGGGGTCCCAAACCCTAAGCCTATCCCTAACCCTAACCCTAACCCTAACCCTAACCCTAACCGAAACCCTAACCCTAACCCTAACCCTAGTGCTTACTGTAAACAGTGAGGGACCCTAACCCTAACCCTAACCCTAACCCTAACCCTAACCCTAACCCTAACCCTACCTCTAAACCTAACCCTAACCCTAACCCTAACCCTAACCCTAACCCGAACCCTAACCCTAGTGCTTACTGTAAACTGTGGGGGTCCAAAACCCTAACCCTAACCCTAACCCTAATCCTAACCCTAACCCTAACCCTAACCGTAACCCTAACCCTAACCCTAACCCTAACCCTGACCCTAGTGCTTACTGTAAACAGTGAGGGACCCTAACCCTAACCCTAACCCTAACCCTAACCCTAACCCTAACCCTAACTCTAACCCTAGCCCTAACCGTAACCCTAACCCTAACCCTAACCCTAACCCTAACCCTAGTGCTTACTGTAAACTGTGCGGGTCCCAAACCCTAACCCTTACCCTAACCCTAACCCTAGTGCTTAATGTAAACTGTGAGGGTCCCAAACCGTAAACCTAACCCTAACCCTAATTCTAACCCTAACCCTAACACTAACCCTCATTCTAACCCTAACCCTAACCCTAACCCTACCTCTAAACCTAACCCTAACCCTAACCCTAACCCTAACCCTCATTCTAACCCTAACCCTAACCCTAACCCTACCTCTAAACCTAACCCTAACCCTAACCCTAACCCTAACCCTAACCCTAACCCTAACTCTAACCCTAACCCTAACTCTAACCCTAACCTAACCCTAACCCTAGTGCTTACTGTAAACTGTGGGGGTCCCAAACCCTAACCCTAACCCTAACCCTGACCATGACTCTCACCTTAACCCTGACCCTGACCCTAACCCTGACCCCTTAAACTGTAACACTAACCCTGACCCTGACCCCGACACAAACCCTGACCCTAAAGCTAAACTTAACCCTAATCCTAAACCTAATTCACTATCCAAAGCCATGAGAAAGGTTTGTCTGATGCCTTCTCTCTGGCAGGAATCAAATGTTTCACTTGGTAGCCGAGCAAAGTTGCACTTTGCTAGGTGAGCTTCCCCTAATGAAGAACTGTGTTTTTCACAGAGAAAGAAAGCTCCAGGTCTGAATTGCAGATGGACAAAGATTTCTCCCAGGGAAAAGGTGCCAAGATATAAAAGGATTGCTCCTTTTGTAGTGTTAATTGGGCCCCATCATTGGCACCTGAGACCACAAAGATCTGAACTTTCATCTTGATGCAAACCTCAATTGTTTTAGGCAGGTACAAGCCTTTTTTCATCCCGGAATTGCAGATGGGCCAAGATTCCTGCCAGGGAAAACGAGGCAGGACAGAAAGCAATTGTTCCTTTTCTAAGGTTAATGGGGCCCTATCATTGGTGTATCCCGATGCATTCTCTCTGGCAGGAATCAACTGTGTCACATTGTAGCAGATCATGGCACTGTTAGTTGCACTTTGCGAGATGAGCTTCTTTAAGGAACCAGTGTGATTTTCACCGAGAAAGCAAGCTCTAGCTCTGGATTGTTAGATACATATGATTCACTTTCCAATCCAGAAGAAATGTCGGTCCTGATGCCTTCTGTCTGGCAGGAATAAACTCTTTTAAATTTAGCAGAGCATGGAACTGTTACCTGCAGTTTTCGAGATGAACTTCCTATAAGGAGCAACGATGCTTTTCCCAGAGTAAGAAAGCTCCAGGCCTCGATTCTCTCTTGCATATCATTCATTTTCCAAAACCATAACAAATGTGTATCCTCATGCCTTCTGTCTGGCAGGAATCAACTCTTACACTTGTTACCAGAGTAAGTGATTATTATTTGCACTTTGTGAGATGAACTTCCTAAAAGGAGCACCTGTGCTTTTTTCAGAGTAAGAAATCTCCAGGCCTCGATTCTCAGATGCATAGGATTCACTTTCCAAAACCGTAAGAAATGTGTTTCCTTATATGTTCTGTCTGGCAGGAATCAAATGTTTCACTTGTTAAAGGACCATGGGAGTTTTATTTGCACTTTGCGAGATGAGCTTGCTTCAAGGAGCACTTGTGCTTTTCCCAAATAAGAAAGCTCCAGGCATGGATTATCTGATGCATGTGATTCACTTTCAAAAGCCGTTAGAAATGAGTGCCCTAATGTATTCTCTCTGGCAGGAATCAAGTTTCCACTTGTTAGCAGAGCATGGCACTGTTAGTTGCATTTTGGAAGATGAGCTTCCCGTAAAGAACAAGTCTGTTTCTCACTGAGAAATAAAGCTCCAGGCCTGGATTCTCTGATGCATGTGATTCATTTTCCAAAGCCATAACAAATGTGTATCGGCAAGAATCAGCTGTTTCACTTGTTAGCACAGATGGGACTCTTCGCTACACTTTGTGAGAGTACATTCCCATAAGTAACAACTGTTTCTTTCACGGAGAAAGAAAGCTCCAGAACTGGATTCTCTGATGCATATAATTCTCTTTCCAAATCCATAAAAAATATATATCTTGCAGCCTTCTGTCTGGCACAAATCAACCGTGTCACACTTTAGCAGATCACGGGAGAGTTAGTTGCACTTTACGAGATGAGCTCCTCTAAGGAACCACTGTGATTTTCACGGAGAAAGAAAGATCCAGGCCTGGATTCTCTGATGCATATGATTCATTACAAAAGCCATAAGAAATGTGTGTCCTTATGCCTTCTGTCTTGCAAGAATCAGCTGTTTCTCTTGTTAGCAACGAAAAGTTGCACTTTGCGAGATGAGCTTCCCCTAAGGAACAACGTTGTTTTTCACCAAGAAAGAAAGATCCAGGCCTGGATTCTCTGATGCATATTATTCACTTACCAAAGCCATAAGAAATGTGTATCCTTATGCCTTCTGTCTTGCAAGAATCAGCTGTTTCTCCTGTTAGCAACGAAAAGTTGCACTTTGCGAGATGAGCTTCCCCTAAGGAACAACGTTGTTTTTCACCGAGAAAGAAAGATCCAGGCCTGGATTCTCAGATGCATATGAGAATCTTTCTAAAGCTGAACTTCCCCTAAGGAAAAACTGTGCTTTGCATCCAGAAAGAGAGCTCCAGTCCTGGATTCTCTGATGCATGTGATGCACTAGCCAGAGCCATAAGAATACTGTGTCCTGATGCCTTCTGTCTGAGAGGAATCGACTGTTTCACTTGTTAGCAAAGCAAAGTTGCACTTTGCTTGTTGAGCTTCCCCTAAGGAACAACAGTGCTTTGCACCGTGAAAGCAAGCTCCAGCCCTGGAGTTTTAGATGCAAATGATTTACTTTCCAAAACCATAAGAAATATGTGCCCTCATGTCTCCTGTCTGTCAGAAATCAAGAGTTTCACGTGTTAGAAGAGCACCTGAGAGCCCAAGGCTGCCACCTTTTCCCAGGGCGAAAAGCTCGACAGTGCGTGATACGTGCGTGACCGGGAAAGTGCTGTTTTTCAGCCCACTATTCCAGACGGACGAAATTGCCTCCCTGGGTAAAGGTGCCAGGACAGACAGCCACTGTGCACTTTCTAGAAGTAATGCGGCCCCATCATTGGCACCTGAGAGCCCAAGTTTGCCACCTTTCACCTGGGCGCAAAGCTCGACGGTGCGTACCTTGTGCGGGTCCGGGAAAGGGCCGTTTTTCAAACCCAGAATTCCTGAAGGAAGACGATTACTCCCAGGGAAAAGGTGCCAGGACAGAAAGCCATTGTGCCTTTTCTAGAGGAAATCGGGCGCCGTCACAGGCACCTGAGAGCCCAAGTTTGCCGCCCTTTCCCTGGGCGTAAAGCTCAAAGGTGCGTGATAACGTGAGGGTCCGGGAAATTGCCGTTTCTCATTCCAGGTTTCCAGACCGATGAAGATTCCTCAGAGGGAAAAGGTGCCTGGACAGAAATCGATTTCTCCTTTTCTAGGGTGAATGGGGTCCCATCACGGGCACCTGAGAGCCCAAGGCTGCCACCTTTTCCCTGGGTGAAAAACTTGAAGGCGCGTGCCACTTGCGGGTCCGGGAAATTGCCATTTTTCAGCCCATAATTCCAGGACGATGAAGATGTCTCCCTTAGATAAGGTGCCAGAACAGAAAGGGATTGTGCCTTTTCTAGGTAATGGGGCCCCAAAACTGGAACCTGAGAGCCCAAGGCTGCCACCTTTTCCCTGGGTGCAAAGCTCGACAATGCATACCCTGTGCGGGTCCGGGAAAGGGCCGTTTTTCAGCCCAGAATTCCAGACGGAAATCGATTCCTCCCTGGGAAAAGGAGTAAGGACAGAAAGCCATTGTGCCTTTTCTACGGGGTAATGGGGCCCCATCATTGGCACCTGAGAGCCCAAGGCTGTCACCTTTTGCCTGGGCGCAAATGTCGACGGCGCGTGCCACGTGTAAGTCCGGGAATGTGCCGTTTTTCATTCCAGAATTCCAGGCCAGCGAAGATTTCTCCCTGGGAAAAGGTGCCAGGAGAGAAAGCGATTGTGCTTTTTCTAGGGTTAATGGGGCCCCAAAATTGGCAGCTGAGAGACCAGGGCTGCCACCTTTTCCCTGGGTGCAAAGCTCGACGGTGCGTGCCACATGCGGGTAAGGGAAAGAGATGTTTTCAGCCCAGAATTCCAGACCGATGAAGATTCCTCCCAGGGAAAAGGTGCCAGGACAGAAAGCGATTGTTATTTATCTAGTGTTAACGGGGACCCATCATTGGCACCTGAGAGCCCAAGGCTGCCACCTTTTCCCTGGGCGCAAAGCTAGATAGTGCCTGCCACGTGCAAATCAGAGAAAGTGCTTTGTTCAGCCCAGCATTCCAGACGGATGACGACTCCTCCCAGGGAAAAGGCTCCAAGGACAGAAAGCGATTGTTCCATTTCTAGTGTTAATGGGGGCCCGTCATTGGCATCTGAGAGCCAGAGGTTGCCTCCTTTTCCCTGGGCGCAAAGCTCGGCAGTGCGTGCCACGTGCTGGTCCCAGAAAATTCCATTTTACAGCCCAGAATTCCAGACCAATGAAGATTCCTCCCAGGGAAAAGGTGCCAGGACAGAAAGCCATTGTGCTTTTTGTAAAGGTAATGGGGCCCCATCATTGGCACCTGAGAGCCCAAGACTGCCACCTTTTCCCTGGACGCAAAGCTCGATGGTGCGTTCCACTTGCGGGTCCAGGAAAGTGCCGATTCTCAGACCAGAATTCCAAACCGATGAAGATTCCTCCCTGGGAAAAGGTGCCAGGACAGAAGGGCATTGTGCCTTTTGTAGGGGTAATGGGGCACCATCATTGGCACCTGAGAGCCCATGGCTGACCCCTTTTCCCTGGGAGCAAAGCTCGACGGTGTGTACCTTGTGCGGGTTTGGGGCAGTGCCATTTTTCAGCCCAGAATTCCAGACGGAGGAAGATTCCTTCCAGGGAAAATGTGCCAGGACAGAAAGCAAGTGTTATTTTTCTAGTGTTAACGGGGCCCCATCCTTGGCACCTGAGAGCCCAAGGCTGTCACCTTTTGTCTGGGCGCAAATATCGAGGGTGCGTGCCACTTTCTTGTTTGGGAAAGTGCCATTTTTCAGCCCAGAATTCTAGACGGATGAAGATTCCTCCCTGGGAAAAGGTGCCAGGACAGAAAGCGTTTGTTCCATTTCTAGGGTTAATGGGGCCCCATCATTGGCACCTGAGAGCCCAAGTTTGCCTCCTTTAACCTGGGTGCAAAGCTCGACGGTGCGTGCTACGTGAGGGTCCGGGAAATTGCCGGTTCTCATTCCAGACTTCCAGACCGATGAAGATTCCTCCCTGGGAAAAGGTGCCAGGACACGAATGGATTTCTCTTTTTTCTAAAGTTAATGGGGCCTCATCACTGGCACCTGAGAGCCCAAGCCTGCCCCCTTTTCCCTGGGAGCAAAGCTCGACCTTGTGAGGGTTTGGGGCAGTGCCTATTTTGAACCCAGAATTCCAGACGGACAAAGATACCTCCCAGGGAAAAGGTGCCAGGTCAGAAATCGGATTGTCCTTTTCTAGGGTCAATGGTGCCCCATCATTGGCACCTGAGAGTTCAAGGCTGCCACCTTTTCCGTGGGCGCAAACATCAACGGCGCGTACCACTTTCCTGTCCAGGAAAGTGCCGTTTTTCAGCCCTCAATTCCAGACGGATGAAGACGCCTCACAGGGAAGAGGTTCCCAGGACAGAAAGCGATTGTTCCATTTCTAGGGTGAATGGGGCCCCATCATTGGCACCTGAGAGCCCAAGGTTGCCTCCTATACCCTGGGCGCAAAGCTCGACCTTGCGTGCTACGTGAGGGTCCGGGAAATTGCCGTTTCTCATTCCAGAATTCCAGACCGATGAAGATTCCTCCCTGGGAAAAGGTGCCAGGACAGGAATCGATTTCTCCTTTTCTAGGAGTAATGGGGACCCATCATTGGCACCTGAGAGCCAAAGGCTGCAACCTTTTCCCTGAGCGCAAAGCTCGACGGTGCGTGCCACTTGCAGGTCCAGGAATGTGCTGTTTCTCATCCCAGAATTCGGGCCCGATGAAGATTTCTCCCAGGGAAAAGGTGCCAGGACAGAAAGCAATTGTGCCTTTTCTAGGGTTAATGGGGCCCCAAAATTGACACCTGAGAGCCCAAGGCTGCCACCTTTTCCCTGGGCACAAAGCTCGACGGAGCGTTCCACGAGTGGGTCCGGGAAAGTGCCATTTTTCAGCCCAGAATTCCAGACCTATGAAGATTCCTCAGAGGGAAAAGGTACCAGGAGACAAAGCCATGGTGTATTTTGTAATGGTAATGGCGCCCCATCATTGGCACCTGAGAGTTCAAGGCTGCCACCTTTTCCGTGGGTGCAAAGCTCGATAGTGCGTACCCTGTGCGGGACCGGGAAAGTGCCATTTTTCAGCCCTGAATTCCAGACGGATGAAGACTCCTCACAGGGAAAAGGCTCCCAGGAGAGAAAGCGATTGTTCCATTTCTAGGGTTAATCGGGCCCGGTCATTGGCACCTGAGAGCCCACAGGCTTCCTCCTTGTCGCAGGTTTGGCCTGGCGGTTGCCACCCTGGACTGGCCCCCCCCTTCCCCCTCCCAGAACCTTCCCAGCAAAGGAAAGGGAAAAAAAAAACTGAAAAGAAACGCACTCTAAAGAAACTGAACTGAATAAAAAGAATAAATTATATTTACTAACATTTACAAACCACACTGTATACACAACACATAGGATCTCACCCCCCAGGGGAGAGGGGAAGGGAGAAAAGGGGATTGATTAGCTGGAAAATAGGGAAGACACCAACCCAACCCAAAGAAACCGAATGAATCAAAACAAACACAATTAAAAACCTCAAGGAAGGGGAACAAGAATGAAACAATCTCACCCAGGACAGGAGAACCACCAGGCACCGGAGGGACCAGGCTTAAACCACCTCCCTCCAGCTCCTCAGCCAAGGGAGGGGAGAAGGAAAACCACTCCCCCACTGCTACGTGGAAGACACGTGTGGAATACTTGTAACTTCCTTAGATACAATGGTTACTGAGGAAGCCATGGGTCAAACCATTACATTCTCCACCCCTTATTCCACACTGGTCTTTCCACGCAATCTTTGTATTATTGCATTTGCTTATATCCCAGAGACACATATATATATATATATATAGTCCATATGCGGTCCTTCGAGGCAGATGTCTTGTCATCAAGGATCAACACCAGCATCAGTTCAGCTTTAGTCCATTGCCTTTTGGTTAGAGTCACAGTTCCAAGTTGAGGCCTAGTCCACAGTTTAGGGCTGCCTTATCGTTGGACATCATGGGATACCAGTACCGGCTTTGTTTGGGTTTTTCTCATCTCGTGTCTGGTTTCCTGCAAAACACAACTCAAAGCACATCATTAGTTCTTCCCCAAGGCTAGATTGCCTTGGGGCACACACTGGATCTCACCATCCTTCCTCATTACCCACCAGGTGTTTCCGGACCCTTGGGCAAAAACAATCCCACGAATGGGTTTGTCTTGGCCCGAGGGAGGGGTAATCCAGACAGATTTCCCTAACATGCCTCTCAAGTGAATCGCTGGAACTTTGTCTCCATCTACCGTGTGGAGGGATTCTGCTTGGGCAGGACCAGCTCGATTGACAGAGCCTCTGGTGTTAACCAACCAGGTGGCCTTGGCTAAATGCTTATCCCAGTTCTTGAAGGTTCCTCCACCTAGTGCCTTCAGAGTTGTTTTTAATAGTCCATTGCACCTTTCAACCTTTCCAGCAGCAGGTGCGTGATATGGAATGTGATATACCCATTCAATACCATGCTCCCGTGCCCAAGTGGCCACTAGATTGTTCTTGAAATGAGTCCCATTATCTGACTCAATGCGATCTGGAGTGCCATGCCTTCACAGGACCTGTTTCTCAAGGCCCAAGATAGTATTGCGGGCCGTTGCATGTGGTACTGAATATGTCTCTAACCATCCGGTGGTCGCTTCAACCATGGTAAGCACATAGCGCTTACCTTGGCTAGTCTGCGGCAATGTGATGTAGTCAACCTGCCAGGCCTCCCCGTATTTATACTTGTCCCAGCGTCCACCATACCAAAGGGGCTTCAGTCTTTTTGCCTGCTTAATGGCAGCACAGGTTTCACAATCGCGGATAATCTGGGAAATAGTGTCCATGGTTAAATCCACCCCTCGGTCTCGTGCCCATTTATAGGTTGCATCCCGGCCTTGATGGCCTGAAGCATCATGGGCCCATTGAGCTAGGAACAATTCTCCCTTTTGCTGCCAATCGGGGTCTACTTGTGACACCTCAATCTGTGCAGCTCGGTCTGCCTGTCTGTTATTATCTTGTTCCTCGTTAGCTCGACTTTTGGGCACATGGGCATCTACATGGCGGACTCTCACGTTCAATTTCTTTACTCTGGCAGCAATGTCTTGCCACAGATCTGCAGCCCAGATGGGCTTCCCTCTACGCCTCCAATTCATCTTCTCCCACCGGTCTAGCCATCCCCAGAGAGCATTTGTTATCATCCATGAGTCGGTGTACAAGTAGAGCCTTGGCCATCCTTCTCTTTCTGCAATGTCTAGGGCCAATTGGACAGCTTTGAGTTCTGCGAACTGACTCAATTCGCCTTTCCCCTCAGTGGCTTCTGCCACCCGTTGGGTGGGATTCCACACAGCTGCTCTCCACTTCCGGCTCCTCCCTACGATACGGCAAGAACCATCAGTGAAAAGGGCGTAGCGTGTCTCTTCATCTGGCAGCTGATTATATGGTGGAGCTTCTTCAGCTCGACTCACTGACTCTTCCTCTTCTTCATCTGCCAGGCTGAAGTCCCCACCTTCAGGCCAATTGGTTATAATTTCTAGAATTCCAGGGCGATTCGAGCTCCCAATTCGAACACGTTGTGTAATCAAAGCAATCCACTTGCTCCACGTGGCATCGGTGGCATGGTGTGTAGGGGGCACTTTTCCTTTGAACATCCAGCTTAGCACCGGTAGTCGGGGTGCCAGGAAAAGCTGTGCTTCGGTACCTATGACTTCTGAGGCTGCTCGTATGCCTTCATACGCCGCTAAGATTTCCTTCTCCATAGGGGTGTAATTGGCCTCAGAGCCTCTGTAGCTTCGGCTCCAGAAACCAAGTGGTCGCCCTCGTGTCTCACCAAGCACCTTTTGCCAGAGGCTCCAGGAGGGACCTTTATCTCCAGCTGTGGAATAAAGTACATTCTTCACATCTGGTCCCGTCCTGACTGGTCCAAGAGCCACGGCATGTGCGATTTCTTGCTTGATCTGCTTGAAAGCCTGTTGTTGTTCAGGACCCCATTGGAAAATGTTCTTTTTACGGGTCACAAAATAGAGAGGGCTCACGATCTGGCTGTACTCTGGGACGTGCATTCGCCAGAAGCCTATGGCTCCCAGAAATGCTTGGGTCTCTTTCTTGTTAGTCGGTGGAGCCATTGCTACAATCTTATTGATGACGTCGGTCGGAATCTGGCGACGTCCATCTTGCCATTTCACCCCAAGGAACTGAATCTCTCTGGCAGGTCCCTTGACCTTGCTCTTTTTGATGGCAAAACCAGCTTTGAGGAGAATCTGAATAATCTTCCGTCCTTTTTCAAAGACTTCTTCTGCTGTGTCTCCCCATACAATGACATCATCAATATACTGGATGTGTTCTGGGGCCTCACCCTTCTCCAATGTGGCCTGGATCAGCCCATGACAAATGGTTGGACTGTGTTTCCACCCCTGGGGCAATCGGTTCCAAGTGTACTGCACGCCCCTCCAGGTGAAAGCAAACTGTGGCCTGCACTCTGGTGCCAGAGGAATGGAGAAGAATGCATTAGCAATGTCAATAGTGGCGTACCACTTTGCTGCTTTGGACTCCAACTCATACTGGAGCTCCAACATATCTGGCACAGCAGCACTCAGCGGTGGCGTAACTTCATTCAGGCCACGATAGTCCACAGTCAATCTCCATTCTCCATCTGATTTACGTACAGGCCAGATAGGGCTGTTGAAGGGTGAGTGTGTTCTGCTGACCACCCCTTGGCTCTCCAGCTTCCTGATCATTTTATGGATGGGAATCACAGCATCTCGGTTTGTACGATACTGTCGCCTATGTACAGTTGCAGTGGCCATCGGTACTTCTTGATCTTTGACTCGGAGTAATCCCACAGCAGAAGGGTCTTCTGAGAGATCAGGGAGAGTAGACAACTGTTTGGACTCTCCTTCAATCACTGTGGCTACACCAAAAGCCCACCGGTACCCCTTCGGGTCTTTAAAGTGTCCTCTTTTTAAATAGTCCATACCAAGAATGCTAGGGGCTTCTGGTCCTGTCACAATGGAATGCTTTTCCCATTGGTCTCCTGTTAGGCTCATGTCAGCCTCTACCACCGACAGGTCCTGAGACCCTCCAGTAACTTCAGAAATAGACACAGTCTCTGTACTCTCATGTTCTGATGGCATTAATGTACATTGGGCACCAGTATCTACCAAAGCTCGATATTTCTGAGGATCCGATGTGCCAGGCCATCGAACCCACACAGCCCAATAAACCCGATTATCATCCTCGTCCCTCTCCTCCTCCTGGCAGGAGGCAGGGCCCCTCTATTGTTGTTCCTGGTCGGAGCATTCTCCATCTGACGTGTGTGATGCTCTGTCAGAGGCTCCTTCATCAGCATGGGGGGAGTTGTTTCTTTTGCGTCTCGGAGATCGATGTTTCTTTTCTGGGCTCTTTGCCTCAACTATGTGGACAGCTTTCTTGCCAGCTACTTTCCGTTTTAATTCTTGCACTCGGGCTTTAAGCTTAGAGGTGGGTTCACCGTGCCATTTTTTCATGTTTTCCCCTAGTTCGCACAGAAGGGCCCACAAGAAACCACGCTCACTTTGTGTCTTACTCCTGGGGCTTCCAGTTTTCTCTCGTGCTGCATGAGATGACCGAGAACGGGAGCGGGAATGAGAACGAGAACTGGAATGAGAATAAGAACGAGACCTTTCTTTGCGAACTCTAGAACATCTGTGTCTAGGTTCTTCTTCATACACAGAGCGTCTAGTATTCCTCTGGTGGCCTCTAGTTCTCCCTCGTGCTGCATGAGGTGACCAAGAACGGGAACGGGACTGAGAACGAGAACAGGAACTTGAATGAGAATGAGAACGAGACCTTTCTTTGCAACCTCTAGAACCTTTGCCTCTAGGTTCTTCTTCATACACAGAGCGTCTAGGATTCCTCCCTACCCTTTCCCCACTGTAGAGGGACGAATGCTGGTAGTTAGAGGGGACCCTCATGGTTTCTGATATTCTCCGTATCCAGTGACACATTCTGTCAACGTGTATCTCATTCTCGTCCATACTTAGAGGGTATGCAGATATCAGACATGGCATATAAGACTTAGGGGCCCCATTCATCACCTTATCCCACATCGGCTGTGTGCATGGCATCTTCTCTGGGACCAAGATGTCATAGTAATTTGGATCGGAGTATATAATCTCCAGCATGGCCAGTTCCCGCAGATACTGGATGCCTTCTTCTGCAGTATTCCACTCTCTTGGAGCACTCACCAAATACTCTTTAAATGGGTATCTTGCCCTCACGGCACGGAGGATTCGGGTCCAGAGACTGGATGCCATCTCCCCCTGTCCCATTTCCTGTTCTATTTCACGGTCTCGGGCAAGAGATCCCAATTGTTGTGCTTCATGACCTTCCAGCACATGACTACTGGCCCCCTGGTCCCAACATCGCACCAGCCAGGTGAGGATGCGTTCATCGGGCCACCGACTGTAATCCCTTCGTATATCTCGAATCTCCTTTGGGGTCAATGATCGTATAATTTCACTTTCCCTCATTATTTCCTGTCCATCTCTCCCACGTACTATTCTCTCTACCTGTGTTTTTACTCTTCCACTCCTTCGTGGAACCTCTCTCACTTCCTTTCTGACCCTCTCACGCAAAGATGGGGATTGTTCAGGCCGTGAAGATGAGCTTCTATGGTGTTCACTCCGGGAGGATGGGCTCCTACGTCGCCCACGCTGTGGAGAGAGACTTCTACTTCGTTCGAGCCGTGGGGAAAGACTCCTAGCTCGTGCACCCCGTGAAAGGGAGCTCCTGCGTTGTTCATCAGGTCTGATGAATGGAGGTAGCACATAGTCCTTGGAAGGCCGGGGTAAGGGCCTTCCCCGGTCATCTATTCCCTCAAATGTAGGTCTAGTATGGGGAGGCGGAATCATACTTCCAAGGGAGGGTTGCCTTTGGAGAGGCTGAAACGGTACTTCCTCAGGCTGACGGAAGCGCGTTGACCTCCTCTCTTCCTCCACTGGGTACTTGCGTGTGTAGTCAGAGCACCAATCGTCGAATGTTATTCTATCCCAGGATGCTCGCACCGTCCCTTTCCTTTCTCCAGGCATGCCTCTGGTCTCTTTTGGGCGTGCCCCCAGTCCCATTAGGTGTGCCCCATCCCTTGTGACCACTCCTCCCTCTCTGGCGGCTGCTCCCTCTTCTACTGTGACTATTCTTTCCTCTTGTGCCGTCGCTCCTTCCATCGTCACAGTAGTTTCTTCCTCTCTCGCAGCTGCTTCTTCGTCTACTTCTTCTTCTTCTTGTTCCTCTTCTTCTTCTTCTTGTTCCAATTGCGGAGGTGGCTCTATGGGTTTTGTAGTCTCCTTTGTCCTCGTTGTTTTCTTCTTTATGGGGGCAATGATAATCTTCCGGTCCATAACTTCAGTTTGAGTTCCCACAGAGCGAATAGGAACTGTATCCGCGTCGGCTTGAGTTTGAGCTTCAACTGTGGTCTTGGTGGGTTTAGTAGGAATGGCCGCTTCCAGATCTGCAGCTTGAGTCTGAGTTTCCACAGAGCGAATAGAAACTGTATCGACGTCGGCCTGAGTCTGAGCTTCAACTGTGGTCTTAGCAGGCTTAATAGAGATGGCAACCTCCAGATCTACAGCTTGAGTCTGAATTTCTACGGAACAACTGGAAGCTGTATTAGCTTCAGCTTGCGTCTGGGTTTCAGCCGTGGTTGTAGCGGGGACAGCAGAAATAGCCTTGTCCAGATTTGCAGCCTGAGTTTGGGTTTCTGTCGAGCAAACAGAGACTGTATTTGCTTCAGCCTGCGTCTGAGTTTCAGCTGTGGTTGTAGAAGGGACAGTAGAAATGGCCTTGTCCAGATTTGAAACCTGAGTTTGGGTTTCTACTGAGCAAACAGAGGCTGAAACTTGAGTTTGGGTCCCTACAGAGTGAATGGGGGCTTTGTTGGCCTCTGTTTGAGTCTGAGTTTCAACTGTAGTTTTAGCAGGGACAGCCGAGGTAGCCATGTCCGGGTCTGCAGCTTGAGTTTGGGTTTCTACAGAGCGGACGGAGGCTGTATTAGTTTCAGCTGCTTGAGTTTGGGTCTCTACAGAAACAGCCTTGACCTCATGCTGTGTTTGGACTCCGCTTTCGGTAGTCTGAACAGGGACTGCATGGGTCTCGGATGGCATATCTCCATATTCTATCCTGTCCTCAAGCCATTGACAGTAGTCTATGGCACATCGATAAGCACTAGCCAGGCCCCAACACAAAGCAGAGACTCGCGTATACGGGTCCTCATAGGAAAAACACTCTTCTGATAAACAGCGGGCCACCTCAGCAGAGTCACACACTTCTTCTGGCGTGAACTTCCAAAGAGCGGAGGGTGAGATACGCCCTAGCACTTTACCGAGATCCGACCAAAGCCCATCCCACCCAGGGACTGGCCTGTCCAAAGCCCCTTCCAAAGTTCCAGCGAGTCCCCCAGAGGCATAGCCTTTCTTAGGTCTGAAGCAAGGGAAGCAACAAAGTGCCAGCATTCTTCCAATCTTATACAACAGTTTCATTACCTTCATAAACACTAGTGCTGTCACAATACAATTTAGGTAATAACTGGGACCAATTGTAACAGTAGGGATCTCTCTCAATAGTCCATTAATGTCATAATTTAACAGACCTTTAATGTCAAGATTCAGGAGGGCCTTACATGGATGACAATTATCAGGCAGACCTAGGTATGTCCCTAGGAGACCTCTCAGAGTGGGAGTAAGCATTAGCACCATCAGTATGTAAAAGAATAGAAAGACACTTAACAGGAGGCCTTTAACTACAAGAGACTGCCAGGCCATGCCAGCATGGTTGGACTGACCTCCTCTGGTACCTCTCAGGTGTTTGCTAAAAAGGGTGAAAACCATTCTTTCTATGGTTTACCTTATGCCTGAGTCCTCTGTTCCCAAACAAAAACCTTGTTTATAACAAAAAGATACTCTTTTGATAATACCACTTCAGTTGGCAGTTCTCCCGGCCACTGTTCTCTAAACAGAGAATTGTTTACCAAACAACTCAAGGTCAGTATCTCGGTGGAACCTGCAATAATGTCGCAGGTTTGGCCTGGCTGTTACCAACCCTGGACTGGCCCCCCCCTTCCCCCTCCCAGAACCTTCCCAGCAAAGGAAAGGGAAAAAAAAACTGAAAAGAAACGCACTCTAAAGAAACTGAACTGAATAAAAAGAATAAATTATATTTACTAACATTTACAAACCACACTGTATACACAACACATAGGATCTCACCCCCCAGGGGAGAGGGGAAGGGAGAAAAGGGGATTGATTAGCTGGAAAATAGGGAAGACACCAACCCAACCCAAAGAAACCGAATGAATCAAAACAAACACAATTAAAAACCTCAAGGAAGGGGAACAAGAATGAAACAATCTCACCCAGGACAGGAGAACCACCAGGCACCGGAGGGACCAGGCTTAAACCACCTCCCTCCAGCTCCTCAGCCAAGGAAGGGGAGAAGGAAAACCACTCCCCCACTGCTACGTGGAAGACACGTGTGGAATACTTGTAGCTTCCTTAGATACAATGGTTACTGAGGAAGCCATGGGTCAAACCATTACATTCCTATACCCTGGGTGCAAAGCTCGACCATGCGTGCTATGTGAGGGTCCGGGAAATTGCCGTTTCTCATTCCAGAATTCCAGACCGATGAAGATTCCTCCCTGGGAAAAGGAGCCAGAACAGAAAGCGATTGTGCGTTTTGTATGGGTAATGGGGCCCCATCATTGGCACCTGAGAGCCCAAGGCTGCCCCCTTTTCCCTGGGCATAAAGCTCGACGGTGCGTTCCACTTGCGGGTCTGGGGAAGTGCCGTTTTTCAGCCCAGAATTCCAGACGGACGAAAATTCCTCCCTGGGAAAAGGCTCCCAGGACAGAAAGCGATTGTTATTTATCTAGTGTTAACGGGGACCCATCATTGGCACCTGAGAGCCCAAGGCTGCCACCTTTTCCGTGGGCGCAAAGCTAGATGGTGCCTGCCACGTGCAGGTCAGAGAAAGTACTTTCTTCAGCCCAGGATTCCAGACGGCTGACGACCCCTCCCAGGGAAAGGGCTCCCAGGACAGAAAGCGATTTTTCCATTTCTAGTGTTAATGGGGGCCCGTCATTGGCATCTGAGAGCCAGAGGTTGTCTCCTTTTCCCTGGGCGCAAAGCTCGACAGTGCGTGCCACGTCCTGGTCCCAGAAAGTGCCATTTTTCAGCCCAGAATTCCAGACCAATGAAAACTCCTCCCTGGGAAAAGGTGTAAGGACAGAAAGCCATTGTGCTTTTTGTAAAGGTAATGGTGCCCCATCATTGGCATCTGAGCGCCCAAGACTGCCCCCTTGTCCCTGGGAGCAAAGCTCGACGGTGTGTACCTTGTGCGGGTTTGGGGCAGTGCCATTTTTGAACACAGAATTCCAGACGGACGAAGATTCCTCCCTGGGAAAAGGTGCCAGGACAGAAAGCAAGTGTTATTTTTCTAGTGTTAACGGGGCCCCATCCTTGGCACATGGGAGCCCAAGGCTGTCACGTTTTGCCTGGGCGCAAATGTCAAGGGTGCGTGCCACTTTCTTGTCTGGGAAAGTGCCATTTTTTAGCCCAGAATTCTAGACGGATGAAGATTCCTCCTAGGGAAAAGGTGCCAGGACAGAAAGCGATTGTTCCATTTCTAGGGTTAATGGGGCCCCATCATTGGCACCTGAGAGCCCAAGTTTGCCTCCTTTAACCTGGGTTCAGTTCAAAGCTCAACGGTGTGTCCTACGTGAGGGTCCGGGAAATTGCCGTTTCTCATTCCAGAATTCCAGACGGATGAAGATTCCTCCCTGGGAAAAGGTGCCAGGACACGAATGGATTTCTCCTTTTTCTAGGGTTAATGGGGCCCCATCATTGGCACCTGAGAGCCCAAGGCTGCCCCCTTTTCCCTGGGCGCAAATGTCGACGGTGTGTACCTTGTGCGGGTTTGGGCAGTGCCATTTTTGAACCCAGATTTCCAGACGGACGAAGATACCTCCCAGGGAAAAGGTGCCAGGTCAGAAATCGAATTGTCTTATTCTAGGGTCAATGGTGCCCCATCATTGGCACCTGAGAGTTCAAGGCTGCCACCTTTTTCGTGGGCGCAAACATCAACGGCGCGTACCACTTTCCTGTCCAGGAAAGTGCCGTTTTTCAGCTTTCAATTCCAGACGGATGAAGACTCCTCACAGGGAAGAGGCTCCCAGGACAGAAAGCGATTGTTCCATTTCTAGGGTTAATCGGGCCCCATCATTGGCACCTGAGAGCCCAAGGTTGCCTCCTATACCCTGGGCGCAAAGCTCGACCATGTGTGCTACGTGAGGGTCCGGGAAATTGCCGTTTCTCATTCCAGAATTCCAGACCAATGAAGATTCCTCCCAGGGAAAAGTTGCCAGGACACAAAGTCATTGAGCATTCTGTAAAGGTAATGGGGCCCCATCATTGGCACCTGAGAGCCCAAGGCTGCCACCTTTACCCTGGTCCCAAAGCTCGACGGTGCGTGCTACGTGCGGGTCTGGGAAAGTGCCATTTTTCAGCCCAAAATTACAGACCGATGAAGATTCCTCCCAGGGAAAAGGTGCCAGGAGAGAAAGCGATTGTTCCAGTTCTAGGGGTAATGGGGCTCCATCATTGGCACGTGTAAGCCCAAAACTGCCACCTTTACCCAGGTCGCAATACTCGACGGTGCATAGTTGTGCGGGTCAGGGATAGTGCCATTTTTTCAGCCCAGATTTCCAGACGGATGAAGATTTCTCACTGGGAAAAGATGCCAGGACAGGAAACGATTGTGCCTTTTCTAGGGTTATTGGTGCCCCATCATTGGCACCTGAGAGGCCAAGGCTGTCACCTTTATCCTGGTCGCAAAGCTCGACGGAGCGTGCTACGTGCGCGTCTGGGAAAGTGCCATTTTTCAGCCCAGAATTACAGACCGATGAAGATTCCTCTCAGGGAAAACGTGCCAGGACAGAAAGCGATTGTTCCAGTTCTAGGGGTAATTGGGCTCCATCATTGGCACGTGAGAGCCCAAAGCTGCCACCTTTACCCAGGTTGCAATACTCGACGGTGCATAGTTGTGCGGGTCAGGGATAGTGCCATTTTTTCAGCCCAGAATTCCAGACCGATGAAGATTCCTCAGAGGGAAAAGGTGACAGGACACAAAGCCATTGTGTATTTTGTAAAGGTAATGGGGCCCCATCATTGGCACCTGAGAGCCCAAGGCTGCCACCTATTCCGTGGTCGCAAAGCTCAATGGTGCGTATTTTGCGGGTCCAGGAAAGTGCCGATTTTCATCCCAGAATTCCAGACGGATGAAGATTCCTCCCAGGGAAAAGGTGCTAGGAGAGAAAGCGTTTGTGCGTTTTCTAATAATAATGGGGCCCCATCATTGGCACCTGAGAGCCCAAGGCTGCCACCTTTTGCCTGGGCTCAAAGCTCAATGGAGCGTGCCAACTGCGAGTCCAGGAAAGTGCTGTTTTTCAGCCGAGATTTCCAGACGGATGAAGATTACTCCCATGGAAAAGGTGCAAGGACAGAAAGCGATTTTTACATTTCTTGGGTTAATGGGGCCCCATCATTGGCACCGGAGAGTCCAAGGCCCCCATTTTTTCCCTGGGCGTAAAGCCAGACGGTGCATGCCACATGCTGTTTTTTAAGCCCAGAATTCCAGACAGACGATGATTCCTCCCTGGGGAAAGGTGCCAGGACAGAAAGGGATTGTTCCATTTCTTGGGTTAATACGGCCCCATCATTGACTCCTGAGAGCCCAAGGCTGCGACCTTTTGCCTGGGCTCAAAGCTCGACGGAGCGTGCCAAGTACGGGTCTGGATAGTGCCGTTTTTCAGCCCAGAATTCCAGACAGACAAAGATTCCTCCCAGGGAAAAGGTGCCAGGACAGAAAGCGATTATGCGTTTCCTAGGGGTAATGGGGCCCCATCATTGCCACCTGATAACCCAAGGCTTCCACATTTTCCCTGGGCTCAACGCTCGATGGAGTGTGCCAGCGGCGGGTAAGGGTACATGCTGTTTTTCAACCCAGATTTCCAGAATGACTAAGATTCCTCATTCGGAAAATGTTCCAGGACAGAAAGTGATTGTTCCAGTTCTAGGGTAAATGCGGCCCTCTCATTGCCACATGACAGCCCAAGGCTGTCACCTTTTCCCTGAGCTCAAAGCTCGACGGAGTGTGCCAGGTGGGGTCCTGGAAAGTGCCGTTTCTCAGCCCAGAATTCCAGATGGACGAGGATTACTGCTAGGGAAAAAAGTGCCAGGACAGAAAGTGATTGTTCCTTTTCTAGGGTTTATGGGGCCCCATCATTGGCACTTGAGAGCCAATGCTGCCACCTTTTCCCTTGGTGAGCACCCCAACGGTCCCTGTCACATGCAGGTTTTTCAATCCAGAAAAATGAACATTCCTCCCTTGGAAATCGTGCCAGGACAGAAAGCGATTCTTCCTTTTCTAGGGTTAATGTGGACCCATCTTAGGCACCTGAGAGCCCAAGGCTGCCACCTTTTCCCTGGGCTCAAAGCTTGACAGTGCGGGCGAGGTGCGGGTCTGGGAAAGTTCCAGTTTTCAGCCCAGAATTGCAGAGGGCCCAAGATTCCTCCCAGGGAAAAGGTGCCAGGACAGAAAGGGATTGTGCCTTTTCTAGGAGTAATGGGGCCCCATCATTGCCACCTCAGAGCCGAA
This sequence comes from Pithys albifrons albifrons, assembly GCF_047495875.1. Taxonomy (NCBI): domain Eukaryota; kingdom Metazoa; phylum Chordata; class Aves; order Passeriformes; family Thamnophilidae; genus Pithys; species Pithys albifrons. Next base: position 140,276 of record NC_092494.1, read on the forward strand.
GGCTGCCACCTTTTCCCTGGGCTCAAAGCTCGACGGAGCGTGCCAAGTGCGGGTGAGGGAAAGTGCCGTGTTTCAGCCCAGAATTCCAGGCAGACCATGATTCCTCCCAGGGAAAAGGTGCCAGGACAGAAAGCTATTGTGCCTTTCTTAGAGGTAATGGTGCCCCATCATTGACACCTGAGAGCCCAAGGCTGCCACCTTTTCCCTGGGCTCAAAGCTCCACAGAGTGTGCCAGGTGCTGGTCAGGGTACCCCTTTTTTCAGCCCGGATTTCCAGAATGACGAAGATTCGTCACAGGGAAAATGTGTCAGGATAGAAAGCGATTGTTCCAGTTCTAGGGTAAATGCGGCCCCCTCATTGGCACCTGAGAGCCCAAGGCTGTCACCTTTTCCCTGGGCTCAAAGCCCGACGGTGCGTGCCACATGCGGGTTTTTCAGCCTAGAATTCCAGACGGACGATGATTCCTCCCAGGGAAAAGGTGCCAGGACAGAAAGCGATTGCTCCTTTTCTAGGGTTAATGCGGCCCCATCTTTGGAATCTTAGAGCCCAAGGCTGCCACCTATTCCCTGGGCTCAAGCTCGACGGAGGGTGCCAAGTGCGGGTCCGGGAAAGTGCTGTTTCTCAGCCCAGAATTCCAGACGGACGAAGATTCCTCCCAGAGAATAGGTGCTAGCAGAGAAAGCGATTGTGCCTCTTCTAGGGGTAATGCGGTCCCATCATTGGCACCTGAGAGCGCAAGGCTGCCACCTTTTCCCTGGCCTCAAAGCACGACGGAGGGTGCCAAGTGCAGGCCCGGGAAAGTGCTGTTTTTCAGACCAGAATTCCAGATGGATGAAGATTCCTCCATTAGAAAAGGTGCCAGGACAGAAAGCGATTGTTCCTTTTCTAGGGTTAATGGGGCCCCATCATTGACACCTGAGAGCCCAAGGCTGCCACCTTTTACCTGGGCGCACACCCCAAAGGTCCATGTCGCATGCGGGTTTTTCAGCCCAGAATTCCAGACGGATGAAGATTCCTTCCTGGGAAATCGTGCCAGGACAGAAAGAGATTGCTATTTTTCTAGGGTTAATGCGGACCCATCTTAGGCACCTGACAGCCCAAGGCTGCCACCTTTTTCCTGGGCTCAAAGCTCGACAGTGCGGTCGAGGTGCGGGTCTGGGAAAGTGCTGGTTTTCAGCCCAGAATTCCAGACGGACCAAGATTCCTCCCAGGGAAAAAGTGCCAGGACAGAAAGCGATTGTTCCATTTCTAGGGTTAATGCGGCCCCCTCATTGGCACCTGACAGCCCAAGGCTGTCACCGTTTTCCTGGTCGCAAAGCCCGACGGTGAGTGGCATTTGCAGGTTTTTCAGCCCAGATTTTCAGACGGATGAACATTTCTGCCAGGAAAAATGTGCCAGGAAAGAAAGCGATTCTTCCTTTTCTAGTGTTAGTGCAGCCCCACTTTTGGCAACTGAGAGCCCAAGGCTGCATCCTTTTCCCTGGGCTGAAAGCTTCACTGAGCATACAAGGTGCGGGTCAGGGAAAGTGCCGTTTATCAGCCCAGAATTCCAAGCGGTTTAAAATTCTACCCTGGGATAAAGTTCCAAGACAGAAAGCGATTGTTCCATTTCTAGGTTTAAGGGGCCCCATCGCTGGCACTTGTGAGCCAAAAGCTGCCACCTTTTCCCTGGCCTCAAAGCTCGACGGATTGTGCCAGGAGCGCTTCTGGGCAAGCGTAATTTTTCAGTCCAGATTTCCAGAAGGATGAAGATTCCTCCCAGGGAAAAGGTGCCTGGACAGAAAGCGTTTGTTCCTTTTCTAGGGTTAATGGGGCCCCATCATTGGCACTTGAGAGCTGAAGGTTGCCACCTATTCCCTGGGCGCAAAGCTCGGCGGTGCATGCCACATGCGGTTTTTTCGGCCCAGAAATCGAGACGGACGATGATTCCTCCCAGGGAAAAGGTGCCAGTACAGAAAGCGATTGTTCCTTTTCTAGGGTTAATGTGGCCCCATCTTTGGCAGCTGAGAGCCCAAGACTGCCACCTTTTCCCTGGCCTCAAAGATCGACGGTGCGTGCCACCTGCGGGTCAGGTAAAGTGCCTTTTTTAAGCCCAGAATTCCAGATGGACCAAGATTCCTCCCAGAGAAAAGGTGTTTAGACAGAAAGGGATTTTTACATTTCCTGGGGTAATGGGGTCCCATCATTGGCACCTGTGAGCCCAAGGATGCCACCTTTTCCCTGGCCTCAAAGCACGATGGAGGGTACCAGGTGCGGGTCAGGGAAAGTGCCGTTTATGAGCCCGGAATTCCAGGCAGACCATGATTCCTCCCAGGGAAAAGGTGCCAGGACAGAAAGCGATTGTGCCTTTCTTAGGGGTAATGGGGCCCCATCATTGGCAGCTGAGAGCCCAAGGGTGACACCTTTTCCCTGGGCTCAAAGCTCAAAGGAGTATGCCAGGTGCTGGTCAGGGTACGTGCCTTTTTTCAGTCCAGATTTCCAGAATGACGAAGATTCCTCCCAGGGAAAATGTGCCAGTATAGAAAGCGATTGTTCCAGTTCTAGGGTAAATGCGGCCCCCTCATTGGCACGTCACAGCCCAAGGCTGTCACCTTTTCCCTGGGCTCAAAGCCCAACGGTGCGTGCCACATGCAGTTTTTTCAGCCCAGACTTCCAGACGGACGATGATTCCTCCCAGGGAAAAGGTGCCAGGACAGAAAGGGATTGCTCCTTTTCTAGGGTTAATGCGGCCCCATCGTTGGGATCTGAGAGCCCAAGGCTGCACCTTTTCCCTGGGCTCAAACCTCAATGGAGCGTGGCAAGTGCGAGTCAGGGAAATTGCAGTTTTTCAGCCCAGATTTCCAGACAGACGAAGATTCCTCCCTGGGAAAAGGTGCAAGGACAGAAAGCGATTTTTACATTTTTTGAGTTAATGGGGCCCCATCATTGAAACCTTAGAGTTCAAGGCTGCCATCTTTTCCCATGGGTGCAAAGCCGGACGGTGCAAGCCACATGCTGTTTTTAAACCCAGAATTCCAGACGGACGATGATTCCTCCCTGAGAAAATCTGCTAGAACAGAAAGGGATTGTTCCATTTCTTGGGTTAATGGGGCACCATCATTGCCACCTGAGAGCCCAAGGCTGCCACCTTTTCCCTGGGCTGAAAGATCGATGGTGCGTGCCACCTGCGGGTCAGGTAAAGTGCCTTTTTTCAGCCCAGAATTCCAGATGGACCAAGATTAGTCAAAGTGAAAAGGTGCTAGGACAGAAAGGGATTGTTCCTTTTCTTTGGGTAATGCGGCCACATCATTGGCACCTGTGAGCCCAAGACTGCCACCTTTTCACTGGGCACAAAGCTAGAGAGAGCGTGCCAGCTGTGGGTCTGGGAAAGTGCAATTTTTCATCCCAGATTTCCAGATTGACGAAGATTCCTGCCAGGGAAAAGGTGCCAGGACAGAAAGCGATTGTTCCAATTCTAGGGTTAATGCGGCCCCCTCATTGGCACCTGACAGCACAAGAGTGTCACTTTTCCCTTAGCGCAAAGCCCGACGGTGCGTGCCACTTGTGGGTTTTTCAGCCCTGAATACCAGACGGATGAAGATTCCTCCCAGGGAAAAGGTGCTAGGACAGAAAGCGATTGTGCCTTTTCTAGGGTTAATGGGGCCGCATCATTGGCACCTGAGCGTTCAAGGCTGCCACATTTACCGTGGGCTCAAAGCTCGACGGAGCCTGCCACGTGTGGGTCCGGGAAAGTGCCATTTTTCATCCCCGAATTCCAGACGCACCAAGATTCCTCCCAGGGAAAATGTTCCAGGACGGAAAGCGATTGCGCCTTTTCTAGGGGTAATAGGGCCCCATCATTGGAGGCTGAGAGCCCAAGGCTGCCACCTTTTCCCTGGGCTCAAAGCTCGACGGAGCGTGTCAGTTGCGGGTCAGTGAAAGTGCCTTTTATCAGCCCAGAATTCCAGGAGGTTTAAGATTCTACCCTGGGATAAAGTTCCAAGATAGAAAGTGATTTTTCCATTTCTGGATTTAAGGTGCCCAATCATTGGCGCCTGAGAGCCCAAGGCTGCCACCTTTTCCCTGGGCGCAAAGCTCGACGGAGTTTGCCAGGTGCGGTTCTGAGAAAGCGTAATTTTTCAGCCCAGATTTCCAGATGAAGATTCTTCCCTGGGAAAAGGTGCCAGGACAGGAATCGATTTCTCCATTTCTAGGAGTAATGGGGACCCATCATTAGCACCTGAGAGCCAAAGGCTGCAACCTTTTCCCTGAGCGCATAGCCCGACGGTGGGTGTCATATGCGGTTTTTTCAGCCCAGAATTCCAGATGGATGATGATTCCTCCCAGGGAAAAGGAGCCAGGACAGAAAGCACTTTCCCAGACCCACACGTGGCAGGCTCCATCGAGCTTTGTTCCCAGTGAAAAGGTGGCAGGCTTGGGCTGTCAGGTGCCAATGAAGGGGCCCCATTAATCCTGGAAAAGGAACAATCGCTTACTGTCCTGGCACATTTTCCCTTGGTGGAATCTTGGTTCGTCTGGAATTCTAGGCTGAAAAACCTGCACCTGGCATGCTCCGTCGGGTTTTGCGCCCAGGGAAAATGTTGAGGTCTTGGACTCTCAGGTGCCAATGATGGGGACCCATTAATCCTAGAAAAGGAACAATCGCTTTCTGTCATGGCACCTTTTCCCTCTGAGGAAACTTCATAGGTCTGGAATTATGGGCTGAAAAACGGCACTGTCCCGGACCCGCACTTGGCACGCTCCGTCGAGCTTTGAGCCCAGGGAAAAGGTGGCAGCCTTGGGCTCTCAGGTGCCAATGATGGGGTGCCAATACCCTTAGAAAAGGCACAATCGCTTTCTGTCCTGGCACGTTTTTTCGAGGGAGGAATAATCGTCCGTCTGGAATTCTGGGCTGAAAAAAATGCATGTGGCACGCACCGTTGGGATTTGCGCCCAAAGGTGGCAGCCTTGGGCTGTGAGGTGCTAGTGATGGGGCCCCATTAACCCTAGAAAAGGAACAAAGGTTTTCTGTCCTGGCACCTTTTCCCAGGGAGGAATCTTGGTTTGTCTGGAAATCTGGGCTGAAAAATTACGCTTTCCAGAACCACACCTGGCACACTCCGTCGAGCTTTGAGGCCAGGGGAAAGGCGGCAGCCTTGGGCTGCCACGTGCCAATGATGTGGCCCCTTAAACCTAGAAATGGAACAATCACTTTCTGTCTTGGCACTTTATCCCAGGGGGGAATCTTAAACCGCCTGGAATTTCGGGTTCATAAACGGCTCTTTCCCTGACCCGCACCTGGCACGCTCCGTCGTGCTTTGAGCCCAGGGAAAAGGTGGCAGCCTTGGGCTCTCAGGTGCCAATGATGAGGCCTCATTACTCTTAGAAAAGGCACAATCGCTTTCTGTCCCAGGACCTTTTCCCAGGGTAGAATCTTAAACCTCTTGGAAATCCTGGCTGATAAACGACACTTTCCCTTACCCGCATGTGGCACGCACCGTCGTGCTTTGAGGCCAGGGAAAAGGAGGCAGCCTTGGGCTCTCAGCTGCCAATGATGGGGCCCCATTATTCTTAGAAAAGGCACAATCGCTTTCTGAGCTAGGACATTTTCCCTGGGAGGAATCTTCATCCATCTGGAATTCTGAGCTGAAAAACGGCATTTGCCGCACCCGCACTTGGCACGCACCGTCGAGTTTTGCGCCCAGGTTAAAGGAGGCAACCTTGGGCTCTCAGGTGGCAATGACGGGGCCGCATTAACCCTACAAACGGCACAATCGCTTTCTGTCCTGACAGCTTTTCCCTGGGAGGAATTTTCGTCCGTCTGGAATTCTGGGCTGAAAAACGGCACTTCCCGAAACCCGCAACTGGCACGCACCGTCGAGTTTTGCGCCCAGGTAAAAGGAGGCAACCTTGGGCTCTCAGGTGGCAATCACGGGGCCCCATTAAGCCTACAAAAGGAGCAATCGCTTTCTGTCCTGACAGCTTTTTGCTGCGAGGAGTCTTCGTCCGTCTGGAATTCTGGAATGAAAAACGGCACTTTCCCTGACCCCCACATGACACGCAACATCTAGCTTTGCGCCTAGGGAAAAGGTGACACCCTTGGGCTCTCAGGTGCCAATGATGGGGCCCCATTAACACTAGAAAAATAACAATCACTTTCTGTCCTGGCACCTTTTCCCTGGGAGGAATTTTCGTCCGTCTGGAATTCTGGTCTGAAAAACTGCAATTTCCCGGACACACACGTGGCACGCACCGTCGATCTTTATACCCAGGGAAAAGGTGGCAGCCTTGGGCTCTCAGGTGCCAATGAGGGGGTCGCATTAACCCTAGACCTGGAACAATCGCTTTCTATCCTGGCACCTTTTTCTTGGGAGGAATCTTCATCCATCTGGAATTCTGGGATGAAAACCTGCATTTGCCGGACCCGCGCATGGCATGCATCGTCGAGGCTTGAGCCCAGGGAAAAGGTGGCAGCCTTGGGCTCTCAGCTGCCAAAGATGGGGCTGCATTAACCCTAGAAAAGGAACAATCACTTTCTGTCCTGGACCTTTTCCCTGGGAGGAATCATCGTGCGTCTGGAATTCTGGGCTGAAATAACCGCATGTGGCATGCACCGGCGGGCTTTGCGCCCAGGGAAAAGGTGGCAACCTTGGGCTCTCAGGTACCAATGATGGGGCCCCATTACCCCTAGGAAAGGCACAATCGCTTTCTCTCCTGGCTCCTTTTCCCTTGGAGGTATCTGATTCTGTCTGGAATTCTGGGCTGAAAAACAGCACTTTCCCTCACCCTCACTTGGCATGCTCCATCGAGCTTTGAGCCCAGGGAAAAGGTGGCAGCCTTGGGCTCTCAGGTGCCAATGATGAGGCCTCATTACTCTTAGAAAAGGCACAATCGCTTTCTGTCCCAGGACCTTTTCCCAGGGTAGAATCTTAAACCTCTTGGAAATCCTGGCTGATAAACGACACTTTCCCTTACCCGCATGTGGCACGCACCGTCGTGCTTTGAGGCCAGGGAAAAGGAGGCAGCCTTGGGCTCTCAGCTGCCAATGATGGGGCCCCATTATTCTTAGAAAAGGCACAATCGCTTTCTGAGCTAGGACATTTTCCCTGGGAGGAATCTTCATCCGTCTGGAATTCTGAGCTGAAAAATGGCATTTGCCGCACCCGCACTTGGCACGCACCGTCGAGTTTTGCGCCCAGGTTAAAGGAGGCAACCTTGGGCTCTCAGGTGGCAATGACGGGGCCGCATTAACCCTACAAACGGCACAATCGCTTTCTGTCCTGACAGCTTTTCCCTGGGAGGAATTTTCGTCCGTCTGGAATTCTGGGCTGAAAAACGGCACTTCCCGAAACCCGCAACTGGGACGCACCGTCGAGTTTTGCGCCCAGGTAAAAGGAGGCAACCTTGGGCTCTCAGGTGGCAATCACGGGGCCCCATTAAGCCTACAAAAGGAGCAATCGCTTTCTGTCCTGACAGCTTTTTGCTGCGAGGAGTCTTCGTCCGTCTGGAATTCTGGAATGAAAAACGGCACTTTCCCTGACCCCCACATGACACGCAACATCTAGCTTTGCGCCTAGGGAAAAGGTGACACCCTTGGGCTCTCAGGTGCCAATGATGGGGCCCCATTAACACTAGAAAAATAACAATCACTTTCTGTCCTGGCACCTTTTCCCTGGGAGGAATTTTCGTCCGTCTGGAATTCTGGTCTGAAAAACTGCAATTTCCCGGACACACACGTGGCACGCACCGTCGATCTTTATACCCAGGGAAAAGGTGGCAGCCTTGGGCTCTCAGGTGCCAATGAGGGGGTCGCATTAACCCTAGACCTGGAACAATTGCTTTCTGTCCTGGCACCTTTTTCCTGGGAGGAATCTTCATCCATCTGGAATTCTGGGATGAAAACCTGCATTTGCCGGACCCGCGCATGGCATGCATCGTCGAGGCTTGAGCCCAGGGAAAAGGTGGCAGCCTTGGGCTCTCAGCTGCCAAAGATGGGGCTGCATTAACCCTAGAAAAGGAACAATCACTTTCTGTCCTGGCACTTTTCCCAGGGAGGAATCATCGTGCGTCTGGAATTCTGGGCTGAAATAACCGCATGTGGCATGCACCGGCGGGCTTTGCGCCCAGGGAAAAGGTGGCAGCCTTCGGCTCTCAGGTGCCAATGATGGGGCCCCATTAACCCTAGAAAAGAAATAATCGCTTTCTGTCCTGGCACCTTTTCCCTGGAGCAATCTTGGGCCGTCTGGAAATCTGGGTTGAAAAATTACGCTTTCCAGAACCGCACCTGGCACACTCCGTCGAGCTTTGAGGCCAGGGGAAAGGCGGCAGCCTTGGGCTGCCACGTGCCAATGATGTGGCCCCTTAAACCTAGAAATGGAACAATCACTTTCTGTCTTGGCACTTTATCCCAGGGAGGAATCTTAAACCGCCTGGAATTTCGGGTTGATAAACTGCTCTTTCCCTGACCCGCACCTGGCACGCTCCGTCGTGCTTTGAGCCCAGGGAAAAGGTGGCAGCCTTGGGCTCTCAGGTGCCAATGATGGGGCCCCATTACCCCTAGAAAAGGCACAATCGCTTTCTGTGCTAGCACATATTCCCTGGGAGGAATCTCGGTCCGTCTGGAATTCTGGGTTGAAAAACGGTACTATCCCAGATCTGCACTTGGCAAGCTGCGTCGAGCTTTGAGCCCAGGGAAAAGGTGGCAACCTTGGGCTCTCAGGTGCCAAAAGTGCGGCCGCATTAACACTAGAAAAGTAACTATCGCTTTCTGTCCTGGCACGTTTTGCCTGGCAGGAATCTTCATCCGTCTGAAATTCTGGGCTAAAAAACCTGAACTTGGCACGTTCCGTCGAGCTTTGCACTCAAGGAAAAGGTGGCAGCCTTTGGCTCTCAGGTGCCATTGATGGGGCCCCATTAACCCACGAAATGGAACAATCCCTTTCTTTCCTGACACCTTTTCCCAGGGAGGAATCATCGTCCCTCTGGAATTCTGGACTTAAAAAACAGCATGTGGTAGGCAGCGTTGGGCTTTCCGCCCAGGGAAAAGGTGGCAGCCTTGGACTCTCAGGTGCCAATGATGGGGCCCCATTAACCCAGGAAATGTAAAAATCGCTTTCTGTCTTGGCACCTTTTCCCAGGGTGGAATCTTCGTCTGTCTGGAAATCTGGGCTGAAAAACTACACTTTCCCTGGCACGAATGTGGCAGGCTCCGTCGAGGTTTGCCCTCAGGGAAAAGGCGGCAGTCTTGGGCTCTCAGGTGTCAATGATGGGGCCCCATTAACCCTAGAAAAGGAACAATCCCTTTCTGTCCTGACACCTTTTCCCCGGGAGGAATCTTCATCAGTCTAGAATTCTGGGATGAAAAAAGGCATTTCCCGGACCTGCACCTGGCATGCAGCGTCGAGCTTTGAGACCATGGTAAAGGTGGCAGCCTTGGGCTCTCAGCTGCCAAAGACGGGGCCGCATTAACATTAGAAAAGGAACAATCGCTTTCTGTCCTGGCGAGTTTCTCCCAGGGAGAAATCATCGTCTGTCTGGAATTCTGGGCTGAATAAAGGGCATGTGGCAGGCACCGTCAGGCTTTGAGCCCAGGGAAAAGGTGACAGCCTTGGGCTGTCAGGAGCCAATGAGTGTGCCACATTTACCCTAGAAAAGGAACAATCGCTTTCTGTCCTGGCACTTTTTCCCTGGGAGGAATCTTCGTCAGTCTGGAAATCTGGGCCGAAAAAGAGCACGTACCCTGACCTGCACCTGGCACACTCCTTTGAGCTTTGAGCCCAGGGAAAAGGTGGCAGGCTTGGGCTCTCAGGTACCAATGATGGGGCCCCATTACCCCTAGGAAAGGCACAATCGCTTTCTCTCCTGGCTCCTTTTCCCTTGGAGGTGTCTGATTCTGTCTGGAATTCTGGGCTGAAAAACAGCACTTTCCCTCACCCTCACTTGGCATGCTCCATCGAGCTTTGAGCCCAGGGAAAAGGTGGCAGCCTTGGGCTCTCAGGTGCCAATGATGAGGCCTCATTACTCTTAGAAAAGGCACAATCGCTTTCTGTCCCAGGACCTTTTCCCAGGGTAGAATCTTAAACCTCTTGGAAATCCTGGCTGATAAACGACACTTTCCCTTACCCGCATGTGGCACGCACCGTCGTGCTTTGAGGCCAGGGAAAAGGAGGCAGCCTTGGGCTCTCAGCTGCCAATGATGGGGCCCCATTATTCTTAGAAAAGGCACAATCGCTTTCTGAGCTAGGACATTTTCCCTGGGAGGAATCTTCATCCGTCTGGAATTCTGAGCTGAAAAACGGCATTTGCCGCACCCGCACTTGGCACGCACCGTCGAGTTTTGCGCCCAGGTTAAAGGAGGCAACCTTGGGCTCTCAGGTGGCAATGACGGGGCCGCATTAACCCTACAAACGGCACAATCGCTTTCTGTCCTGACAGCTTTTCCCTGGGAGGAATTTTCGTCCGTCTGGAATTCTGGGCTGAAAAACGGCACTTCCCGAAACCCGCAACTGGCACGCACCGTCGAGTTTTGCGCCCAGGTAAAAGGAGGCAACCTTGGGCTCTCAGGTGGCAATCACGGGGCCCCATTAAGCCTACAAAAGGAGCAATCGCTTTCTGTCCTGACAGCTTTTTGCTGCGAGGAGTCTTCGTCCGTCTGGAATTCTGGAATGAAAAACGGCACTTTCCCTGACCCCCACATGACACGCAACATCTAGCTTTGCGCCTAGGGAAAAGGTGACACCCTTGGGCTCTCAGGTGCCAATGATGGGGCCCCATTAACACTAGAAAAATAACAATCACTTTCTGTCCTGGCACCTTTTCCCTGGGAGGAATTTTCGTCCGTCTGGAATTCTGGTCTGAAAAACTGCAATTTCCCGGACACACACGTGGCACGCACCGTCGATCTTTATACCCAGGGAAAAGGTGGCAGCCTTGGGCTCTCAGGTGCCAATGAGGGGGTCGCATTAACCCTAGACCTGGAACAATCGCTTTCTATCCTGGCACCTTTTTCTTGGGAGGAATCTTCATCCATCTGGAATTCTGGGATGAAAAACTGCATTTGCCGGACCCGCGCATGGCATGCATCGTCGAGGCTTGAGCCCAGGGAAAAGGTGGCAGCCTTGGGCTCTCAGGTGCCAAAGATGGGGCTGCATTAACCCTAGAAAAGGAACAATCACTTTCTGTCCTGGACCTTTTCCCTGGGAGGAATCATCGTGCGTCTGGAATTCTGGGCTGAAATAACCGCATGTGGCATGCACCAGCGGGCTTTGCGCCCAGGGAAAAGGTGGCAACCTTGGGCTCTCAGGTACCAATGATGGGGCCCCATTACCCCTAGGAAAGGCACAATCGCTTTCTCTCCTGGCTCCTTTTCCCTTGGAGGTATCTGATTCTGTCTGGAATTCTGCGCTGATAAACAGCACTTTCCCTCACCCGCACTTGGCATGATCCATCGAGCTTTGAGCCCAGGGAAAAGGTGGCAGCCTTGGGCTCTCAGGTGCCAATGATGAGGCCTCATTACTCTTAGAAAAGGCACAATCGCTTTCTGTCCCAGGACCTTTTCCCAGGGTAGAATCTTAAACCTCTTGGAAATCCTGGCTGATAACGACACTTTCCCTTACCCGCATGTGGCACGCACCGTCGTGCTTTGAGGCCAGGGAAAAGGAGGCAGCCTTGGGCTCTCAGCTGCCAATGATGGGGCCCCATTATTCTTAGAAAAGGCACAATCGCTTTCTGTCCTAGGACATTTTCCCTGGGAGGAATCTTCATCCGTCTGGAATTCTGAGCTGAAAAACGGCATTTGCCGCACCCGCACTTGGCACGCACCGTCGAGTTTTGCGCCCAGGTTAAAGGAGGCAACCTTGGGCTCTCAGGTGGCAATGACGGGGCCGCATTAACCCTACAAATGGCACAATCGCTTTCTGTCCTGGCAGCTTTTCCCTGGGAGGAATTTTCGTCCGTCTGGAATTCTGGGCTGAAAAACGGCACTTCCCGAAACCCGCAACTGGCACGCACCGTAGAGCTTTGCGCCCAGTTTAAAGGAGGCAACTTTGGGCTCTCAGGTGGCAATCACGGAGCCCCATTAAGCCTACAAAAGGAGCAATCACTTTCTGTCCTGACAGCTTTTTGCTGCGAGGAGTCTTCGTCCGTCTGGAATTCTGGAATGAAAAACGGCACTTTCCCTGACCCCCACATGACACGCAACATCTAGCTTTGCGCCGAGAGAAAAGGTGACACCCTTGGGCTCTCAGGTGCCAATGATGGGGCCCCATTAACACTAGAAAAATAACAATCACTTTCTGTCCTGGCACCTTTTCCCTGGGAGGAATTTTCGTCCGTCTGGAATTCTGGTCTGAAAAACTGCAATTTCCCGGACACACACGTGGCACGCACCGTCGATCTTTATACCCAGGGAAAAGGTGGCAGCCTTGGGCTCTCAGGTGCCAATGAGGGGGTCGCATTAACCCTAGACCTGGAACAATTGCTTTCTGTCCTGGCACCTTTTTCCTGGGAGGAATCTTCATCCATCTGGAATTCTGGGATGAAAACCTGCATTTGCCGGACCCGCGCATGGCATGCATTGTCGAGGCTTGAGCCCAGGGAAAAGGTGGCAGCCTTGGGCTCTCAGGTGCCAAAGATGGGGCTGCATTAACCCTAGAAAAGGAACAATCACTTTCTGTCCTGGCACTTTTCCCAGGGAGGAATCATCGTGCGTCTGGAATTCTGGGCTGAAATAACCGCATGTGGCATGCACCGGCGGGCTTTGCGCCCAGGGAAAAGGTGGCAGCCTTCGGCTCTCAGGTGCCAATGATGGGGCCCCATTACCCCTAGAAAAGGCACAATCGCTTTCTGTGCTAGCACATATTCCCTGGGAGGAATCTCGGTCCGTCTGGAATTCTGGGTTGAAAAACGGTACTATCCCGGATCTGCACTTGGCAAGCTGCGTCGAGCTTTGAGCCCAGGGAAAAGGTGGCAACCTTGGGCTCTCAGGTGCCAAAAGTGCGGCCGCATTAACACTAGAAAAGTAACTATCGCTTTCTGTCCTGGCACGTTTTGCCTGGCAGGAATCTTCATCCGTCTGGAATTCTGGGCTAAAAAACCTGAACTTGGCATGTTCCGTCGAGCTTTGTGCCCAAGGAAAAGGTGGCAGCCTTTGGCTCTCAGCTGCCAAAGACGGAGCCGCATTAACATTAGAAAAGGAACAATCGCTTTCTGTCCTGGCGAGTTTCTCCCAGGGAGAAACCATCGTCTGTCTGGAATTCTGGGCTGAATAAAGGGCATGTGGCAGGCACCGTCAGGCTTTGAGCCCAGGGAAAAGGTGACAGCCTTGGGCTGTCAGGAGCCAATGAGTGTGCCACATTTACCCTAGAAAAGGAACAATCGCTTTCTGTCCTGGCACTTTTTCCCTGGGAGGAATCTTCATCCGTCTGGAATTCTGGGCTAAAAAACCTGAACTTGGCATGTTCCGTCGAACTTTGCGCCCAAGGAAAAGGTGGCAGCCTTTGGCTCTCGGGTGCCAATGATGGGGCCCCATTAACCCAAGAAATGGAACAATCCCTTTCTTTCCTGACACCTTTTCCCAGGGAGGAATCATCGTCCCTCTGGAATTCTGGACGTAAAAAACAGCATGTGGTAGGCAGCGTCGGGCTTTCCGCCCAGGGAAAAGGTGGCAGCCTTGGACTCTCAGGTGCCAATGATGGGGCCCCATTAACCCAGGAAATGTAAAAATCGCTTTCTGTCTTGGCACCTTTTCCCAGGGTGGAATCTTGGTCCATCTTGAATTCTGGGCTGAAAAAAGGCACTTTACCTGACCCGCAGGTGGCACGAACCGTCGATCTTTGAGCCCAGGGTAAAGGTGGCAGCCTTGGGCTCTCAGGTGCCAGTGATGGGGCCCCATTATTCTTAGAAAAAGCACAATGGCTTTCTGCCCTAGCACCTTTTTCCTGGGAGGAATCTCCATCCATCTGGAATTCTGGGATGAAAAACGGCATTTGCCAGACCCGCACATGGCATGCACCGTGGAGGTTTGAGCCCAGGGAAAAGGCGGCAACCTTGGGCTCTCAGTTGCCAAAGATGGGGCTGCATTAACCCAAGAAAGGGAGCAATCCCATTCTGTCCTGGCATTTTTTACCAGGGAGGAATCATCGTTAGTCTGGAATTCTGGGCTTAAAATACAGCATGTGGCATGCACTGTCCGGCTTTGCGGCAAAGGAAAAGGTGGCGGCCTTGGACTCTCTGGTGCCAATGATGGGGCCCCATTAACCCAAGAAATGTAAAAATCGCTTTCTGTCCTGGCACATTGTCCCTGGAAGGAATCTTCATCTGTCTGGAATTCTGGGCTGATAAAAGGCACGTACCCTGACCCGCACCTGGCACACTCCGACGAGCTTTGCGCCCAGGGAAAAGGTGGCAGCCTTGGGCTCTCAGGTGCCAATGATGGGTCCCCGTTAACACTAGATAAATAACAATCGCTTTCTGTCCTGGCACCTTTTCCCTGGGAGGAATTTTCGTCCGTCTGGAATTCTGGACTGAAAAACGGCACTTCCCTGGACCTGCAAGTGGAACGCACTGTCGAGCTTTGTACCCAGGGAAAAGGTGGCAGCCTTGGGCTCTCAGGTGCCAATGATGTGGCCCCATTACCCCTAGAAAAAGGCACAATCGCTTTCTGTCCTGGCACATTTTCCCTGCGAGGAATCTTCATCAGTCTCGAATTCTGGGCTAAAAAACCCGCAAGTGGCACACACCGTCGGACATTGCGCCCAGGGAAAAAGTGGCAGCCTTCGGCTCTCATGTGCCAATAATGGGGCCCCATTATTCTTAGAAACGGCACAATCGCTTTCTGTCCTGGCATGTTTTCCCTGGGAGGAATCTTGATTCATCTGGAATTCTGGGATGAAAAACGTCATTTGCCAAACCCGCGCATGGCATTCACCATCGAGGTTTGAGCCCGGGGAAAAAATGGTAGCCTTGGGCTCTCAGCTGCCAAAGATGGGGCTGCATTGACACTAGAAAAGGAACAATCGCTTTCTGTCCTGGCACCTTTTCCCTGGGAGGAATCATCATCCGTCTGGACTTCTGGGCTGAAAAACCAGCAAGTGGCTCACACCGTCGGGCATTGCGCCCAGGGAAAAGGTGGCAGTCTTGGGTTGTCCGGTGCCAATGAGGGGGTCGCATTTATCCTAGAATTGGAAAAATCGCTTTCTGTCCTGGCACCTTTTCCCTGGGAGGAATCATCGTCCGTCTGGAATACTGGGCTGAAAAACTGCAGGTTCCCGGACCCGCACTTGGCACGCTCCGTCGAGCTTTGAGCCCAGGGAAAAGATGGCAGCCTTGGGCTCTCAGGTGCCAAAGGTGTGGCCGCATTAACACTAGAAAAGTAACTATCGCTTTCTGTCCTGGCACATTTTCCCTGGCAGGAATCTTCATCTGTCTGGAATTCTGGGATAAAAAACTAGCACTTTGCACGCTCCGTCGATCTTTGAGCCCAGGCAAAAGGTGGCAGCCTTGGGCTCTCAGGTGCCAATGATGGGGCCCCATTAACCCAAGAAATGGAACATACCCTTTCTGTCCTGGCACCTTTTCCCAGGGAGGAATCATCGTCCCTCTGGAATTCTGGGCTTTAAAAACTGCATGTGGTAGGCACCGTCAGGCTTTCCGCCCAGGGAAAAGGTGGCAGCCTTGGACTCTCAGGTTCCAGTGATGGGGCCCCATTAACCCAGGAAATGTAAAAATCGCTTTCTGTCTTGGCACCTTTTCCCAGGGTGGAACCTTCCTCTGTCCGGGAATCTGGGCTGAAAAACTACACTTTCCCTGGCACGAATGTGGCACGCTCCATCGAGGTTTGAGCCCAGGGAAAAGGTGGCAGTCTTGGGCTCTCAGGTGTCAATGATGGGTCCGCATTAACCCTAGAAATTGAACAATCGCTTTCTCCCCTGGCGCTTTATCCCATGGTACAATCTTAAACCGCCTGGTATTCTGGGCTGATAAACGGCACTTTCCCTAAACCGCATGTGGCACACTCCGTCGTGCTTTGAGCCCAGGAAAAAGGTGGCACCCTTGAGCTCTCAGGTGTCAAAAGTGGGCTCGCATTAACACTAGAAAAAGAACAATCGCATTCTGTCCAGGCACATTTTCCCTGGCAGGAATCTTCACCCATCTGGAATTCTGGGCTGAATAACCCGCAAGTGGCATGCGCCGTCAGGCTTTGATCCCAGGGAAAAGGTGACAGCCTTGGGCTCTCAGGTGCCAATGAGGGGCCGCATTTACCCTAGAACTTGAACAATCGCTTCCTGTCCTGGCACTTTGTCCCTGGGAGGAATCTTCTTCCGTCTGGAAATCTGGGCTGAAAAACGGCACGTACCCTAACCCGCACCTCGCACACTCCATCGACTTTTGAGCCGAGGGAAAAGGTGGCAGCCTTGGGCTCTCAGGTGCCAGTGATGGGGCCCAATTACCCCTAGGAAAGGCACAATCACTTTCTGTCTTGGCACCTTTTCCCTGGGAGGAATCATCGTCCGTCTGGAATTCTGGGCTGAAAAACGGCAGGTTTCCGGACCCGCACATGGCACGCTCCGTCGAGCTTTGAGCCCAGGGAAAAGGTGGCAGCCTTGGGCTCTCAGGTGCCAATGATGGGGCCCCATTAACCCAAGAAATGGAACAATCCCTTTCTTTCCTGACAACTTTTCACAGGGAGGAATTATCGTCCCTCTGGAATTCTGGGCTTTAAAAACTGCATGTGGTAGGCACCGTCAGGCTTTCCGCCCAGGGAAAAGGTGGCAGCCTTGGACTCTCAGGTTCCAGTGATGGGGCCCCATTAACCCAGGAAATGTAAAAATCGCTTTCTGTCTTGGCACCTTTTCCCAGGGCGGAATCTTCTTCTGTCCGGAAATCTGGGCTGAAAAACTACACTTTCCCTGGCACGAATGTGGCACGCTCCGTCGAGGTTTGAGCCCAGGGAAAAGGTGGCAGTCTTGGGCTCTCAAGTGTCAATGATGGGTCCGCATTAACCCTAGAAATTGAACAATCGCTTTCTCCCCTGGCGCTTTATCCCATGGTACAATCTTAAACCGTCTGGTATTCCGGGCTGATAAACGGCACTTTCCCTAAACCGCACGTGGCACACTCCGTCGTGCTTTGAGCCCAGGAAAAAGGTGGCACCCTTGAGCTCTCAGGTGTCAAAAGTAGGCTCGCATTAACACTAGAAAAAGAACAATCGCATTCTGTCCAGGCACATTTTCCCTGGCAGGAATCTTCATCCATCTGGAATTCTGGGCTGAATAACCCGCAAGTGGCACGCACCGTCGGGCTTTGATCCCAGGGAAAAGGTGACAGCCTTGGGCTGTCAGGTGCCAATGAGGGGGCCGCATTTACCCTAGAACTTGAACAATCGCTTCCTGTTCTGGCACTTTGTCCCAGGGAGGAATCTTCTTCTGTCTGGAAATCTGGGCTGAAAAACGGCACATACCCTAACCCGCACCTCGCACACTTCATTGAGTTTTGAGCCGAGGGAAAAGGTGGCAGCCTTGGGCTCTCAGGTGCCAGTGATGGGGCCCCATTATTCTTAGAAAAGGAAAAATGGCTTTCTGCCCTGGCACCTTTTTCCTGGGAGGAATCTCCATCCATCTGGAATTCTGGGATGAAAAACGGCATTTGCCGGAGCAGCACATGGCATGCACCGTCGAGGTTTGCGCCCAGGGAAAAGGTGGCAGCCTTGGGCTCTCAGGTGCCAATGATGGGGCCCCATTACCCCTACAAAAGGCACAATGACTTTCTGTCCTGGCACCTTTTCCCAGGGAGGAATCTTCATCGGTTTGGAATTCTGGTCTGAGAATCGGCACTTTCCTGGACCCGCAAGTGGAACGCACCATCGAGCTTTGCGTCCAGGGAAAAGGTGGCAGTCTTGGGCTCTCAGGTGCCAATGATGGGGCCCAATAAGCATTACAAAATACACAATGGCTTTGTCTCCTGGTACCTTTTTCCTCTGAGGAGTCTTCATAGGTCTGGAATTCTGGGCTGAAAAATGGCACTTTCCCGGACCCGCACGAGAAACGCTCCGTCGAGCTTTGCGCCCAGGGAAAAGGTGGCAGCCTTGGGCTCTCGGGTGTCAATTTTGGGGCCCCATTAACCCTAGGAAAGGCACAATTGCGTTCTGTCCTGACAACTTTTCCCGGGAGAAATCTTCATCAGCCTCGAATTCTGGGATAAGAAACAGCACATTCCTGGACCCGCAAGTGGCACGCACCGTCGAGCTTTGCGCTCAGGGAAAAGGTGGCAGCCTTCGGCTCTCAGGTGTCAGTGATGGAGCCCCATTAACCCTAGAAAAGGAACAATGGCTTTCTGTCCTGACACCTTTTCCCAGGGAGGAATCTGCATCGGTCTGGAATTCTGGAATGAGAAACGGCAATTTCCCGGACCCTCACGTAGCACGCATGGTCGAGCTTTGCGCCCAGGGTATAGGAGGCAACCTTCGGCTCTCAGGTGCCAATGATGGGGCCCGATTAACCCTAGAAATGGAACAATCGCTTTCTTTCCTGGGAGCCTCTTCCCTGTGAGGAGTCTTCATCCGTCTGGAATTCAGGGCTGAAAAACGGCACTTTCCCGGACAAGAAAGTGGGATGCGCCGTTGATGTTTGCGCCCACGGAAAAGGTGGCAGCCTTGAACTCTCAGGTGCCAATGATGGGGCACCATTGACCCTAGAAAAGGACAATTCGATTTCTGACCTGGCACCTTTTCCCTGGGAGGTGTCTTCATCCGACTGCAATTCTGGGCTGAAAAATGGCACTTCCCCGGACCCGCAAGTGGCACGCGCAATCGCCATTTGCGCCCAGGCAAAAGGTGGCAGCCTTGGGCTCTCAGGTGCCAAGGATGGGGCCCCGTTAACACTAGAAAAATAACACTTGCTTTCTGTCCTGGCACCTTTTCCCAGGGAGGAATCTTCGTCCGTCTGGAAATCTGGGTTCAAAAATGGCACTGCCCCAAACCCGCACAAGGTACACACCGTCGAGCTTTGCGCCCAGGGAAAAGGGGGCAGCCTTGGGCTCTCAGGTGCCAATGATGGTGCCCCATTACCCCTACAAAAGGCACAATGGCTTTCTGTCCTGGCACCTTTTCCCAGGGAGGAATCTTCATCGGTTTGGAATTCTGGTCTGAGAATCGGCACTTTCCTGGGGCCGCAAGTGGAACGCACCATTGAGCTTTGCGTCCAGGGAAAAGGTGGCAGTCTTGGGCTCTCAGGTGCCAATGATGGGGCCCCATTACCTTTACAAAAAGCACAATGGCTTTCTGTCCTTACACCTTTTCCCTGGGAGGAGTCTTCATTGGTCTGGAATTCTGGGCTGTAAAATGGCACTTTCTGGGACCAGCACGTGGCACGCACTGTCATGCTTTGCGCCCAGGGAAAAGGAGGCAACCTCTGGCTCTCAGATGCCAATGACGGGCCCCCATTAACACTAGAAATGGAACAATCGCTTTCTGTCCTGGGAGCCTTTTCCCTGGGAGGAGTCGTCATCCGCCTGGAATGCTGGGCTGAACAAAGGTCTTTCTCTGACCGGCACGTGGCAGGCACCATCTAGCTTTGCGCCCAGGGAAAAGGTGGCAGCCTTGGGCTCTCAGGTGCCAATGATGGGTCCCCGTTAAGACTAGATAAATAACACTTGCTTTCTGTCCTGGCACCTTTTCCCAGGGAGGAATCTTCGTCCGTCTGAAATTTTGGGTTCAAAAATGGCACTGCCCCAAACCCGCACAAGGTACACACCGTCGAGCTTTGCGCCCAGGGAAAAGGGGGCAGCCTTGGGCTCTCAGGTGCCAATGATGGCGCCCCATTACCCCTACAAAAGGCACAATGGCTTTCTGTCCTGGCACCTTTTCCCAGGGAGGAATCTTCATCGGTTTGGAATTCTGGTCTGAGTATCGGCACTTTCCTGGGGCCGCAAGTGGAACGCACCATCGAGCTTTGCGTCCAGGGAAAAGGTGGCAGTCTTGGGCTCTCAGGTGCCAATGATGGGGCCCCATTACCTTTACAAAAAGCACAATGGCTTTCTGTCCTTACACCTTTTCCCTGGGAGGAGTCTTCATTGGTCTGGAATTCTGGGCTGTAAAATGGCACTTTCTGGGACCAGCACGTGGCACGCACTGTCATGCTTTGCGCCCAGGGAAAAGGAGGCAACCTCTGGCTCTCAGATGCCAATGACGGGCCCCCATTAACACTAGAAATGGAACAATCGCTTTCTGTCCTGGGAGCCTTTTCCCTGGGAGGAGTCGTCATCCGCCTGGAATGCTGGGCTGAACAAAGGTCTTTCTCTGACCTGCACGTGGCAGGCACCATCTAGCTTTGCGCCCAGGGAAAAGGTGGCAGCCTTGGGCTCTCAGGTGCCAAAGATGGAGCCCCATTACCCCTAGAAAAGGCACAATGGCTTTCTGTCCTGACACCTTTTCTCTGGGAGGAATCTTCATCCGTCTGAAATTCTGGAATGAGAAACGGCAATTTCCCGGACCCTCACGTAGCACGCATGGTCGAGCTTTGCGCCCAGGGTATAGGTGGCAACCTTGGGCTCTCAGGTGCATATAAAGGAGCCCCATTAACCCTAGAAATGGAACAATCGCTTTCTTTCCGGGGAGCCTCTTCCCTGTGAGGAGTCTTCATCCGTCTGGAATTCAGGGCTGAAAAACGGCACTTTCCCTGACAAGAAAGTGGTACGTGCCGTTGATGTGTGCGCCCACGGAAAAGGTGGCAGCCTTGAACTCTCAGGTGCCAATGATGGGGCACCATTGACCCTAGAAAAGGAGAATTCGATTTCTGACCTGGCACCTTTTCCCTGGGAGGTGTCTTCATCCGACTGGAATTCAGGCCTGAAAAATGGCACTTCCCCGGACCCGCAAGTGGCACGCGCCGTCAACATTTGTGCCCAGGCAAAAGGTGGCAGCCTTGGGCTCTCAGGTGCCAATGATGGGGCCCCGTTAACACTAGAAAAATAACACTTGCTTTCTGTCCTGGCACCTTTTCCCTGGGAGGAATTTTCGTCCGTCTGGAATTCTGGGCTGAAAAACGGCACTTCCCCGGACCCGCAAGTGGAACGCACCGTCGAGCTTTGTGCCCAGGCAAAAGGTGGCAGCCTTGGGCTCTCAGGTGCCAAAGATGGAGCCCCATTACCCCTAGAAATAGAACAATCGCTTTCTGTCCTGGCACCTTTTCCCTGGGCGGAATCTTCATTGGTCTGGAATTCTGGGCTGAAAACGGCTCTTTCCCTTACCCGCATGCGGCACGCACCGTCGAGCTTTGCGCCCAGGGAAAAGGTGGCAGCCCTGGGCTCTCAGCTGCCAATTTTGGGGCCCCATTAACCCTAGAAAAAGCACAATCGCTTTCTGTCCTGGCACCTTTTCCCAGGGAGAAATCTTTGCTGGCCTGGAATTCTGGGATGAGAAACGGCACATTCCCGGACTTGCAAGTGGCACGCGCCGTCGACATTTGCGCCCAGGCAAAAGGTGGCAGCCTTGGGCTCTCAGGTGCCAAAGATGGGGCCCCATTACCCCTAGAAAAGGCACAATGGCTTTCTGTCCTGACACCTTTTCCCAGAGAGGAATCGACTTCCGTCTGAAATTCTGGGCTGATAAACGGCCCTTTCCCGGACCCGCACAGGGTGTGCACCGTCGAGCTTTGCACCTAGGGAAAAGGTGGCAGCCTTGGGCTCTCAGGTGCAAATGATGGGGTCCAATTTGCATTACAAAATACACAATGACTTTGTCTCCTGGTACATATTCCTTCTGAGGAATCTTCATTGGTCTGGAATTCTGGGCTGAAAAATGGCACTTTCCCGGACCCGCACGTGAAACGCTCTGTCGAGCTTTGCGCCCAGGCAAAAAGTGGCAGCCTTGGGCTCTCAGGTGTCAATTTTGGGGCCCCATTAATTTTGGAAAAGGCACAATTGCTTTCTGTCCTGGCACCTTTTCCCTGGGAGAAATCTTCATCGGCCTGGAATTCTGGGATGAGAAACAGCAAATTCCTGGACCCGCAAGTGGCACGCACCGTCGAGCTTTGCGCTCAGGGAAAAGGTTGCAGCCTTCGGCTCTCAGGTGTCAATGATGGAGCCCCATTAACCCTAGAAAAGGAACAATCGCTTTCTGTCCTCGCACCTTTTCCCAGGGAGGAATCTTCATCGGTCTGGAATTCTGGAATGAGAAACGGCAATTTCCCGGACCCTCACGTAGCACGCATGGTCGAGCTTTGCGCCCAGGGTATAGGAGGCAACCTTGGGCTCTCAGGTCCCAATGATGGGGCCCGATTAACCCTAGAAATGGAACAATCGCTTTCTGTCCTGGGAGCCTCTTCCCTGTGAGGAGTCTTCATCCGTCTGGAATTCAGGGCTGAAAAACGGCACTTTCCCGGACAAGAAAATGGTTCGTCCCGTTGATGTTTCTGCCCACAAAAAAGGTGGCAGCCTTGAACTCTGAGGTGCCAATGATGGGGCACCATTGACCCTAGAAAAGGACAATTCGATTTCTGACCTGGCACCTTTTCCCTGGGAGGTGTCTTCGTCCGTCTGGAATTCTGGGCTGAAAAATGGCACTTCCCCGGACCCGCAAGTGGCACGCGCCGTCGCCATTTGCGCCCAGGGAAAAGGTGGCAGCCTTGGGCTCTCAGGTGCCAATGATGGGGCCCCGTTAACACTTGAAAAATAACACTTGCTTTCTGTCCTGGCACCTTTTCCCTGGGAGGAATCTTCGTCCGTCTGGAAATCTGGGTTCAAAAATGGCACTGCCCCAAACCCGCACAAGGTACACACTGTCGAGCTTTGCGCCCAGGGAAAAGGGGGCAGCCTTGGGCTCTCAGGTGCCAATGATGGCGCCCCATTACCCCTACAAAAGGCACAATGGCTTTCTGTCCTGGCACCTTTTCCCAGGGAGGAATCTTCATCGGTTTGGAATTCTGGTCTGAGAATCGGCACTTTCCTGGACCCGCAAGTGGAACGCACCATCGAGCTTTGCGTCCAGGGAAAAGGTGGCAGTGTTGGGCTCTCAGGTGCCAATGATGGGGCCCAATAAGCATTACAAAATACACAATGGCTTTGTCTCCTGGTACCTTTTTCCTCTGAGGAATCTTCATAAGTCTGGAATTCTGGGCTGAAAAATGGCACTTTCCCGGACCCGCACGTGAAACGCTCCGTCGAGCTTTGCGCCCAGGCAAAAGGTGGCAGCCTTGGGCTCTCAAGTGTCAATTTTGTGGCCCCATTAACCCTAGAAAAGGCACAATTGCGTTCTGTCCTGACAACTTTTCCCGGGAGAAATCTTCGCTGGCCTGGAATTCTGGGATAAGAAACAGCACATTCCTGGACTCGCAAGTGGCACGCACCGTCGAGGTTTGCGCTCAGGGAAAAGGTTGCAGCCTTGGGCTCTCAGGTGTCAATGATGGAGCCCCATTAACCCTAGAAAAGGAACAATCGCTTTCTGTCCTGACACCTCTTCCCAGGGAGGAATCTTCAACGGTCTGGAATTCTGGAATGAGAAACGGCAATTTCCCGGACCCTCACGTAGCACGCATGGTCGAGCTTTGCGCCCAGGGTATAGGAGGCAACCTTCGGCTCTCAGGTGCCAATGATGGGGCCCCATTACCTTTACAAAAAGCACAATGGCTTTCTGTCCTTACACCTTTTCCCTGGGAGGAGTCTTCATTGGTCTGGAATTCTGGGCTGTAAAATGGCACTTTCTGGGACCAGCACGTGGCACGCACTGTCATGCTTTGCGCCCAGGGAAAAGGAGGCAACCTCTGGCTCTCAGATGCCAATGACGGGCCCCCATTAACACTAGAAATGGAACAATCGCTTTCTGTCCTGGGAGCCTTTTCCCTGGGAGGAGTCGTCATCCGCCTGGAATGCTGGGCTGAACAAAGGTCTTTCTCTGACCTGCACGTGGCAGGCACCATCTAGCTTTGCGCCCAGGGAAAAGGTGGCAGCCTTGGGCTCTCAGGTGCCAAAGATGGAGCCCCATTACCCCTAGAAAAGGCACAATGGCTTTCTGTCCTGACACCTTTTCCCTGGGAGGAATCTTCGTCGGTCTGAAATTCTGGAATGAGAAACAGCAATTTCCCGGACCCTCACGTAGCACGCATGGTCGAGCTTTGCGCCCAGGGTATAGGAGGCAACCTTGGGCTCTCAGGTGCATATAAAGGAGCCCCATTAACCCTAGAAATGGAACAATCGCTCTCTGTCCTGGGAGCCTCTTCCCTGTGAGGAGTCTTCATCCGTCTGGAATTCAGGGCTGAAAAACGGCACTTTCCCTGACAAGAAAGTGGTACGTGCCGTTGATGTGTGCGCCCACGGAAAAGGTGGCAGCCTTGAACTCTCAGGTGCCAATGATGGGGCACCATTGACCCTAGAAAAGGACAATTCGATTTCTGACCTGGCACCTTTTCCCTGGGAGGTGTCTTCGTCCGTCTGGAATACTGGGCTGAAAAATGGCACTTCCCCGGACCCGCAAGTGGCACGCGTCGTCGACATTTGCGCCCAGGCAAAAGGTGGCAGCCTTGGGCTCTCAGGTGCCAAGGATGGGGCCCCGTTAACACTAGAAAAATAACACTTGCTTTCTGTCCTGGCACCTTTTCCCAGGGAGGAATCTTCGTCCGTCTGGAATTTTGGGTTCAAAAATGGCACTGCCCCAAACCCGCACAAGGTACACACCGTCGAGCTTTGCGCCCAGGGAAAAGGAGGCAGCCTTGGGCTCTCAGGTGCCAATGATGGTGCCCCATTACCCCTACAAAAGGCACAATGGCTTTCTGTCCTGGCACCTTTTCCCAGGGAGGAATCTTCATCGGTTTGGAATTCTGGTCTGAGAATCGGCACTTTCCTGGACCCGCAAGTGGAACGCACCATCGAGCTTTGCGTCCAGGGAAAAGGTGGCAGTCTTGGGCTCTCAGGTGCCAATGATGGGGCCCCATTACCTTTACAAAAAGCACAATGGCTTTCTGTCCTGGCACCTTTTCCCTGGGAGGAGTCTTCATTGGTCTGGAATTCTGGGCTGTAAAATGGCACTTTCTGGGACCTGCACGTGGCACGCACTGTCATGCTTTGCGCCCAGGGAAAAGGAGGCAACCTCTGGCTCTCAGATGCCAATGACGGGCCCCCATTAACACTAGAAATGGAACAATCATTTCTGTCCTGGGAGCCTTTTCCCTGGGAGGAGTCGTCATTCATCTGGAATTCTGGTTTGAAAAATGGCACTTTGTCTGACCTGCACGTGGCAGGCACCATCTAGCTTTGCGCCCAGGGAAAAGGTGGCAGCCTTGGGCTCTCAGGTGCCAATGATGGGTGCCCGTTAACACTAGATAAATAACAATCGCTTTCTGTCCTGGCACCTTTTCCCTGGGAGGAATTTTCGTCCGTCTGGAATTCTGGACTGAAAAACGGCACTTCCCTGGACCTGCAAGTGGAACGCACCGTCGAGCTTTGTGCCCAGGCAAAAGGTGGCAGCCTTGGGCTCTCAGGTGCCAATGATGGGGCCCCATTACCCCTAGAAAAAGAACAATCGCTTTCTGTCCTGGCACCTTTTCCCTGGGAGGAATCTTCATTGGTCTGGAATTCTGGGCTGAAAACGGCTCTTTCCCTCACCCGCATGTGGCACGCACCGTCGAACCTTGCGCCCAGGGAAAAGGTGGCAGCCCTGGGCTCTCAGCTGCCAATTTTGGGGCCCCATTAACCCTAGAAAAGGCACAATCGCTTTCTGTCCTGGCACTTTTTCCCAGGGAGATATCTTTGCTGGCCTGGAATTCTGGGATGAGAAACGGCACATTCCCGGACTTGCAAGTGGCACGCGCCGTCGACATTTGCGCCCAGGGAAAAGGTGTGTCCTAGTTCAGCAGGAGGGACCAGCTAACCCTGTGTGGGGGTGATGAAAGCTGTGTATTCTACCCCCTCTATTCATTCCCCAAGGACAATGGGCCATTAGCAGCAGCTGCCCAGGGAGCCATTATCACCTTCACACCCAGCCTGAGGGGGCGGATCTGCTAATGAGCCATCAACAGCTCAACACCCCCTGGCTCCCAGAGTCAATCACCCATTGTGTGAGTCCCCGCCCAGGGGGAGGGACTGAGTGCTCCCTGAGGGTACATAAGTGGTGAGTAAGAAGACCTCGGGTACTTCTTGTCGGATCCAGAGCAGCAGCAGGACCTCGACAGCAGGAGATCACCGCTCTCGCCCAGACCACAGCCCTCGCCTGCACCAACAGGTTTTCCTTTTCCTTTTGCTCTGGACTTGGGGGAGCCACAGGGGTCTCAGCACAAGGGCAAACAAACCCCCTTGGGTTTGTGCCCCAGGACACTGGGTTATACTGCTGGGGTATTGTGAGTTGAAAGCAATTTCCCTTGTGTGTCAGTGTTGTTATAATAATATTATTATTAAATTTTAGCTCTGACTTATAATCTCTCTTGTGGTGAGTTCATTTTCCCTTGCTGGTTCACCTTCAAACCAGCACATCTTTTGGCGCCCAACGTGGGGCCACGAGAGAGAAGTCAGAACTACAATTTCATTTTGTGTATTTGGGTACAGAAACTCCCTGACTACCATGTTGCTTGATGTATTCATGTGGATGGTATATCTGGGCCTGTTCATATTTCGACACATGGGGAACCATGTGCCTGTTTTGATGCTCTCTTTAATACCAGGGAGAAGGATCAAAATTGCTTTATTAATATACTATGTTTATGTTGTCATAACATCAGAAGCAATGAATTTCATTGTGAATGTATATTCAGTCTGGTGTGCCTGTCCTGGTTTGGGTTGTTACCTCTGGGGTCTCATTAAAAATAGCACCCAGACTGTGGGGAAAACAGGCGGAGATGGTTACTTCCACCTTTTCACCTCTGCTACAACAATCACTGAAAATATTGAGCTTCCTTTTGATGTTAGGGACAGCATAATCTTGCTGTTAGTGTTGCTTTGTCTCCTCTGTACTGTATACACCATGTTTAGGGTCAGAACTGGGCTCTCTAAGGAGACTTGCTGGAGGCCTGCCCTGGGAGCGGATGATGTTGAGTGGCACGGGAAGTGGGAAGATATGGGCCAGTATTTGGAGACCTTCTCTCCTCAAATGATCTGGAAATTCACCCCGGAACAACTGCAGGACCCTGCCAAAATGCTAAGCTATGTGAAAGGAAGATGCTCTGGTAGTCCCAGAGATGTGCAGCTCACAGCAACCTGCTGGGCCCTGGCCACTGCCTACCGCACACTGCTTGGTGTGGTACAGCATCATCAGGAGGAGGAGAAAAGGAGCAAATCCACAGGCACCATGTCCACCCAGACCATGACTGAGCCAGAGAGGAAGAGAGATACATCAACTAGCGCCATGTCCACCCAGACCATGACTGAGCCAGAGAGGAAGAGAGATACATCAACCAGCGCCATGTCCACACAAACCATGGAGGAGCCAGAAGGACAACAGAAACCGATAGCAGTTGCCCCTGTCCAGAAAAGAAAATCAAAGACCAAATCAGTTCGTATAGTGCATGACGAGGAAGAGTCAGGACCTTCATCTCAAACAGAAGAAATGGAGCCAGAAATAATCACCCGGTCCCTATCCCTGGGAGAGCTGCGTGAGCTCCGGAGAGAGTTCACACGACAGGCAAATGAGTCCATCTTGACCTGGCTACTTCGAATCTGGGATGCTGCAGCCAATGATATAATTCTAGATGGGAGTGAGGCAAGGCAGCTGGGATCCCTGTCTCGAGATGTTGTCATTGATCAGGGCATTGGAAAGAGACAGGAAACTCTCAGCCTCTGGCGGCGACTGTTGTCAAGCGTGAGGGAGAGATATCTTTGTAAGGAGGACCTCCACGTACAGCAAGGACAGTGGAACACGATGGAACAAGGTATCCGGTGCTTAAGGGAATTAGCCGTACTGGAGATAATCTTTTCAGAGGATGAGAGATTCCCTAAAAGTCCAGATGGTGTCCAGTGCACATCCCAGATGTGGTTAAAATTTGCACGACTTGGGCCAGAAATGTATTCTCGCTACCTTGCAACATTGCAGTGGAGAGAGGGAGAAGACAAGGTGGGTGCCCTGGTCAGCAAACTCAGGATTTATGAAGACACTGTCACTGCTCCATTACGAGCCCACGTCTCAGCTGTGGAAACAAAACTGGCTGAACTGGAAGAGAAGATTAAGGAAGGACTCTTCCATATCTCTCCAGAACAAACGAGAGTCTCTGCCATCAGAAGCAGGCGTCTTCCAGCTAAGGAGAAAGGGTACACTCCACGCGGCAATCTGTGGTTTTCCCTCCATGAGCATGGAGAAGATATGAGGAAGTGGGATGGGAAACCCACCTCTTCCTTAGCAGCTCGGGTACGTGAATTGCAAAGAGGCACAACTAACACAGGGAATTCTTCAAGGTTGAAGGCTGCTCCGGTCTCTCGTGGGCAAGGCTCCAGACAGTATAGGAATGATGATGTTATGCCCAATCCTCTTGAAGGAACCTCCCGGTCATATTCACAGGGAGAGCGCAGTGAATACCATGACCAGAACTAGGGGGGCCCTGCCTCTAGCCAGGTAGAGGAGAGGGACAATCGGGTTTATTGGACTGTGTGGATTCGGTGGCCTGCCTCATCAGACCCACAGAAATACAAAGCTTTAGTGGACACTGGCGCACAATGCACGCTGATGCCATCAGGATACGTTGGGGCAGAATCCATCTCTATTTCTGGGGTAACAGGGGGATCCCAACAGCTGACTGTACTGGAAGCTGAAGTCAGCTTGACTGGCAAGGAATGGCATAGACACCCCATTGTGACTGGTCCAGAAGCCCCGTGTATCCTTGGCATAGACTACCTGAGGAATGGATATTTCAAAGACCCAAAGGGACTGCGTTGGGCCTTTGGCATAGCTGCTGTGGAGACAGAGGAAATCAGACAGCTGAGCACCTTGCCTGGCCTCTCAGAGGACCCTTCTGCTGTAGGACTGCTGAAAGTTGAAGAACAATTGGTACCGCTGGCCACAGCCACAGTGCACCGTCGGCAATACCGCACTGACCGAGACTCTGTGACCCCCATACACAAGATGATTCGTGAGCTGGAGAGCCAAGGGGTGGTCAGCAAGACTCACTCACCCTTTAATAGCCCCATATGGCCAGTACGAAAGTCCAGTGGAGAGTGGAGGCTGACGGTGGATTACCGTGGTCTCAATGAGGTCACACCCCCCCTGAGTGCCGCTGTGCCGGACATGCTGGAGCTTCAGTATGAGCTGGAGTCCAAGGCAGCCAAGTGGTATGCCACCATCGACATTGCCAATGCCTTTTTCTCCATTCCGTTGGAAGCAGAGTGCAGGCCGCAGTTCGCTTTCACCTGGAAGGGGTGCAGTACACCTGGAATCGACTGCCCCAGGGGTGGAAACACAGTCCCACCATTTGCCATGGACTGATCCAGACTGCATTGGAAAAGGGTGAGGCTCCAGAACATCTACAGTACATCGATGACATCATTGTATGGGGGAACACAGCAGGGGAGGTTTTTGAGAAAGGAAAGAAGATAATCCAGATTCTCCTAAGAGCTGGTTTTGCCATTAAATGAAGTAAGGTCAAGGGACCTGCTCAGGAAATTCAGTTCCTAGGAGTGAAGTGGCAAGACGGGCGTCGTCAGATTCCAACAGAGGTGATCAACAAAATAGCAGCTATGTCCCCACCGACCAGCAAGAAGGAAACTCAGGCTTTCCTAGGCGCCGTGGGCTTTTGGAGGATGCATATCCCTGAGTACAGTCAGATTGTAAGCCCTCTCTACCTTGTGACACGGAAGAAAAATGATTTCCAGTGGGGCCCTGAACAACAACAAGCCTTTGAGCAGATTAAACAGGAGATTACCCATGCAGTAGCCCTTGGGCCAGTCAGGACAGGACAGGATGTGAAGAATGTGCTCTACACTGCAGCCGGGGAGAATGGCCCATCCTGGAGCCTCTGGCAGAAAGTACCTGGGGAGACTCGAGGACGACCGCTGGGATTCTGGAGCCGGGGATACAAAGGATCTGAGGCCAGCTACACCCCAACTGAGAAAGAGATCCTGGCAGCTTATGAAGGAGTTCGAGCTGCCTCAGAAGTGATTGGCACTGAGGCACAGCTCATCCTGGCACCCCGACTACCAGTGTTGGGCTGGATGTTCAAAGGAAAAGCTCCTTCTACCCATCACGCCACTGATGCCACATGGAGTAAGTGGATCGCTCTGATCACGCAGCGAACCCGGATAGGGAATCCTAATCGCCCTGGGATTTTGGAAATCATCACCAACTGGCCGGAAGGTGAGAGTTTCGGATTGTCCTCTGAAGAAGAAGAGGAGCAGGTGACACGAGCTGAGGAGGCCCCACCATATAACCAGCTACCAGAAGAGGAGAAGCGATATGCTTTCTTCACAGATGGCTCTTGCCGCATTGTAGGGACAAGCCGGAAATGGAAAGCAGCTGTATGGAGTCCTACATGTCGAGTTGCAGAAGCGACTGAAGGACAAGGTGGATCAAGTCAGGTCGCAGAGCTGAAAGCTGTTCAGCTGGCTTTGGATATCGCCGAACGAGAGAAGTGGCCAAGACTCTACCTTTACACTGACTCGTGGATGGTGGCCAATGCTCTGTGGGGATGGCTGGAGCGCTGGAGAAAGGCCGGCTGGCAGCGCAAAGGGAAACCCATCTGGGCGGCTGAGATGTGGCAGGACATCGCTGCCCGGGTAGAGAAGCTGAGTGTGAAGGTCCGTCACGTAGATGCTCATGTACCCAAGAGCCGGGCTAATGAGGAGCATCGTAACAACGATCAGGTGGATCGAGCTGCCAAGATTGAAGTCTCTCAGGTAGATCTGGATTGGCAGCATAAAGGTGAATTGTTTCTAGCCCAATGAGCCCATGATGCCTCTGGTCATCAAGGCAGAGATGCAACATACAGATGGGCTCGTGACCGAGGGGTGGATCTAACCATGGACAGTGTCTCACAGGTTATCCATGACTGTGACACATGTGCTGCCATCAAGCAGGCCAAGCGGGTGAAGCCTCTATGGTATGGTGGACGGTGGTCGAAATACAGGTATGGGGAAGCCTGGCAAGTTGACTACATCACACTTCCCCAAACACGCCAAGGCAAGCGCTATGTGCTGACCATGGTAGAGGCAACCACTGGATGGCTGGAGACATACCCCGTATCTCACGCCACTGCCCGGAATACCATCCTGGGCCTTGAGAAACAAGTCCTGTGGAGACACGGCACCCCAGAGAGAATAGAGTCTGACAACGGCACCCACTTCAAGAACAGCCTCATAGACACCTGGGCCAGAGAGCACGGCATTGAGTGGATGTATCATATCCCCTACCATGCTCCAGCTGCCGGGAAAGTTGAGCGATGTAATGGACTGCTGAAAACAACCTTGAAGGCGTTGGCTGGGGGAACTTTCAAACACTGGGAGCTGCATTTGGCAAAGGCCACCTGGTTGGTCAACACTCGGGGCTCCATCAATCGAGCTGGCCCTGCCCAATCAGAACTCTTGAATACTGTAGATGGAGATAAAGTCCCTGTGGTCCATATGAGAGGTATGTTAGGAAAGACTGTTTGGGTTAGTCCCACCTCAAACAAAGGCAAACCCATCCGAGGGATTGTCTTTGCTCAAGGACCTGGTTGCACTTGGTGGGTAATGCAAAAAGATGGAGAGACACGTTGTGTACCACAAGGGGACCTAATTTTGAGCGAGAAGAGTTTGTAATGTTTCATTGCATATATGTGTATATATATATATGTATAGGTAAAAAGGGGATTAATTTGGGAATGACTAGATGGAGTAGAATAAGGGGTGGATAATGTCCTAGTTCAGCAGGAGGGACCAGCTAACCCTGTGTGGGGGTGATGAAAGCTGTGTATTCTACCCCCTCTATTCATTCCCCAAGGACAATGGGCCATTAGCAGCAGCTGCCCAGGGAGCCATTATCACCTTCACACCCAGCCTGAGGGGGCGGATCTGCTAATGAGCCATCAACAGCTCAACACCCCCTGGCTCCCAGAGTCAATCACCCATTGTGTGAGTCCCCGCCCAGGGGGAGGGACTGAGTGCTCCCTGAGGGTACATAAGTGGTGAGTAAGAAGACCTCGGGTACTTCTTGTCGGATCCAGAGCAGCAGCAGGACCTCGACAGCAGGAGATCACCGCTCTCGCCCAGACCACAGCCCTCGCCTGCACCAACAGGTTTTCCTTTTCCTTTTGCTCTGGACTTGGGGGAGCCACAGGGGTCTCAGCACAAGGGCAAACAAACCCCCTTGGGTTTGTGCCCCAGGACACTGGGTTATACTGCTGGGGTATCGTGAGTTGAAAGCAATTTCCCTTGTGTGTCAGTGTTGTTATAATAATATTATTATTAAATTTTAGCTCTGACTTATAATCTCTCTTGTGGTGAGTTCATTTTCCCTTGCTGGTTCACCTTCAAACCAGCACAAGGTGGCAGCCTTGGGCTCTCAGGTGCCAAAGATGGGGCCCCATTACCCCTAGAAAAGGCACAATGGCTTTCTGTCCTGACACCTTTTCCCAGAGAGGAATCGACTTCCGACTGAAATTCTGGGCTGAAAAACGGCCCTTTCCCGGACCCGCACAGGGTATGCACCGTCGAGCTTTGCGCCCAGGGAAAAGGAGGCAACCTTGGGCTCTCAGGTGCATATAAAAAAGCCCCATTAACCCTAGAAATGGAACAATCGCTTTCTGTCCTGGGAGCCTCTTCCCTGTGAGGAGTCTTCATCCGTCTGGAATTCAGGGCTGAAAAACGGCACTTTCCTGGACAAGAAAGTGGGACGCGCCGTTGATGTTTGCGCCCACGGAAAAGGTGGCAGCTTTGAACTCTCAGGTGCCAATGATGGGGCACCATTGACCCTAGAAAAGGACAAGTCGATTTCTGACCTGGCACCTTTTCCCTGGGAGGTGTCTTCGTCCATCTGGAATTCTGGGCTGAAAAATGGCACTTCCCCGGACCCGCAAGTGGCACGCGCCGTCGACATTTGCGCCCAGGCAAAAGGTGGCAGCCTTGGGCTCTCAGGTGCCAAGGATGGGGCCCCGTTAACACTAGAAAAATAACACTTGCTTTCTGTCCTGGCACCCTTTCCCAGGGAGGAATCTTCGTCCGTCTGGAAATCTGGGTTCAAAAATGGCACTGCCCCAAACCCGCCCAAGGTACACACCGTCGAGCTTTGCGCCCAGGGAAAAGGGGGCAGCCTTGGGCTCTCAGGTGCCAATGATGGTGCCCCATTACCCCTACAAAAGGCACAATGGCTTTCTGTCCTGGCACCTTTTCCCAGGGAGGAATCTTCATCGGTTTGGAATTCTGGTCTGAGAATCGGCACTTTCCTGGACCCGCAAGTGGAACGCACCATCGAGCTTTGCGTCCAGGGAAAAGGTGGCAGTCTTGGGCTCTCAGGTGCCAATGATGGGGCCCCATTACCTTTACAAAAAGCACAATGGCTTTCTGTCCTTACACCTTTTCCCTGGGAGGAGTCTTCATTGGTCTGGAATTCTGGGCTGTAAAATGGCACTTTCTGGGACCAGCACGTGGCAGGCACCATCTAGCTTTGAGCCCAGGGAAAAGGTGGCAGCCTTGGGCTCTCAGGTGCCAATGATGGGTCCCCGTTAACACTAGATAAATAACAATCGCTTTCTGTCCTGGCACCTTTTCCCTGGGAGGAATTTTCGTCCGTCTGAAATTCTGGACTGAAAAACGGCACTTCCCTGGACCTGCAAGTGGAACGCACTGTCGAGCTTTGCACCCAGGCAAAAGGTGGCAGCCTTGGGCTCTCAGGTGCCAATGATGGTGCCCCATTACCCCTACAAAAGGCAGAATGGCTTTCTGTCCTGGCACCTTTTCCCAGGGAGGAATCTTCATCGGTTTGGAATTCTGGTCTGAGAATCGGCACTTTCCTGGGGCCGCAAGTGGAACGCACCATCGAGCTTTGCGTCCAGGGAAAAGGTGGCAGTCTTGGGCTCTCAGGTGCCAATGATGGGGCCCCATTACCTTTACAAAAAGCACAATGGCTTTCCGTCCTGGCACCTTTTCCCTGGGAGGAGTCTTCATTGGTCTGGAATTCTGGGCTGTAAAATACACTTTCTGGGACCAGCACGTGGCACGCACTGTCGTGCTTTACGCCCAGGGAAAAGGAGGCAACCTCTGGCTCTCAGATGCCAATGACGGGCCCCCATTAAAACTAGAAATGGAACAATCACTTTCTGTCCTGGGAGCCTTTTCCCTGGGAGGAGTCGTCATCCGCCTAGAATGCTGGGCTGAACAAAGGTCTTTCTCTGACCTACAAGTGGACTGAAAAACGGCTCTTTCCCTTACCCGCACGTGGCACGCACCGTCGAGCTTTGCGCCCAGGGAAAAGGTGGCAGCCCTGGGCTCTCAGCTGCCAATTTTGGGGCCCCATTAACCCTAGAAAAAGCACAATGGCTTTCTGTCCTGGCACCTTTTCCCAGGGAGAAATCTTTGCTGGCCTGGAATTCTGGGATGAGAAACGGCACATTCCCGGACTTGCAAGTGGCACGCGCCGTCGCCATTTGCGCCCAGGCAAAAGGTGGCAGCCTTGGGCTCTCAGGTGCCAATGATGGGGCCCCGTTAACACTAGAAAAATAACACTTGCTTTCTGTCCTGGCACCTTTTCCCAGGGAGGAATCTTTGTCCGTCTGGAAATCTGGGTTCAAAAATGGCACTGCCCCAAACCCGCCCAAGGTACACACCGTCGAGCTTTGCGCCCAGGGAAAAGGGGGCAGCCTTGGGCTCTCAGGTGCCAATGATGGTGCCCCATTACCCCTACAAAAGGCACAATGGCTTTCTGTCCTGGCACGTTTTCCCAGGGAGGAATCTTCATCGGTTTGGAATTCTGGTCTGAGAATCTGCACTCTCCTGGACCCGCAAGTGGAACGCACCATCGAGCTTTGCGTCCAGGGAAAAGGTGGCAGTCTTGGGCTCTCAGGTGCCAATGATGGGGCCCCATTACCTTTGCAAAAAGCACAATGGCTTTCTGTCCTGGCACCTTTTCCCTGGGAGGAGTCTTCATTGGTCTGGAATTCTGGGCTGTAAAATGGCACTTTCTGGGACCAGCACGTGGCACGCACTGTCGTGCTTTGCGCACATGGAAAAGGAGGCAACCTCTGGCTCTCAGATGCCAATGACGGGCCCCCATTAACACTAGAAATGGAACAATCGCTTTCTGTTCTGGGAGCCCTTTCCCTGGGAGGAGTCGTCATCCGTCTGGAATGCTGGGCTGAACAAAGCACTTTCTCTGACCTGCACGTGGCAGGCACCATCTAGCTTTGCGCCCAGGGAAAAGGTGGCAGCCTTGGGCTCTCAGGTGCCAATGATGGGTCCCCGTTAACACTAGAAAAATAACACTTGCTTTCTGTCCTGACACCTTTTCCCAGGGAGGAATCTTCGTCCGTCTGGAAATTTGGGTTCAAAAATGGCACTGCCCCAAACCCGCACAAGGTACACACCGTCGAGATTTGCGCCCAGGGAAAAGGGGACAGCCTTGGGCTCTCAGGTGCCAATGATGGTGCCCCATTACCCCTACAAAAGGCACAATGGCTTTCTGTCCTGGCACCTTTTCCCAGGGAGGAATCTTCATCGGTTTGGAATTCTGGTCTGAGAATCGGCACTTTCCTGGACCCGCAAGTGGAACGCACCATCGAGCTTTGCGTCCAGGGAAAAGGTGGCAGTCTTGGGCTCTCAGGTGCCAATGATGGGGCCCCATTACCTTTACAAAAAGCACAATGGCTTTCTGTCCTGGCACCTTTTCCCTGGGAGGAATCTTCATTGGTCTGGAATTCTGGGCTGTAAAATGGCACTTTCTGGGACCAGCACGTGGCACGCACTGTCATGCTTTGCGCCCAGGGAAAAGGAGGCAACCTCTGGCTCTCAGATGCCAATGACGGGCCCCCATTAACACTAGAAATGGAACAACCGCTTTCTGTCCTGGGAGCCTTTTCCCTGGGAGGAGTCGTCATCCGTCTGGAATCCTGGGCTGAACAAAGCACTTTCTCTGACCTGCACATGGCAGGCACCATCTAGCTTTGCGCCCAGGGAAAAGGTGGCAGCCTTGGGCTCTCAGGTGCCAATGATGGGTCCCCGTTAACACTAGAAAAATAACACTTGCTTTCTGTCCTGGCACCTTTTCCCTGGGAGGAATTTTTGTCCCTCTGGAATTCTGGGCTGAAAAATGGCACTTCCCCGGACCTGCAAGTGGAACGCACCATCGAGCTTTGTGCCCAGGCAAAAGGTGGCAGCCTTGGGCTCTCAGGTGCCAATGATGGGGCCCCATTACCCCTAGAAAAAGAACAATCGTTTCCTGTCCTGGCACCTTTTCCCTGGGAGGAATCTTCATTGGTCTGGAATTCTAGGCTGAAAACGGCTCTTTCCCTTACCCGCATGCGGCACGCACCGTCGAGCTTTGCGCCCAGGGAAAAGGTGGCAGCCCTGGGCTCTCAGCTGCCAATTTTGGGGCCCCATTAACCCTAGAAAAGGCACAATCGCTTTCTGTCCTGGCACCTTTTCCCAGGGAGAAATCTTCGCTGGCCTGGAATTCTGGGATGAGAAACGACACATTCCCGGACTTGCAAGTGGCATGCGCCGTCGACATTTGCGCCCAGGGAAAAGGTGGCAGCCTTGGGCTCTCAGGTGCCAAAGATGAAGTCCCATTACTCCTAGAAACGGCACAATGGCTTTCTGTCCCGACACCTTTTCCCAGAGAGGAATCGACTTCCGTCTGGAATTCTGGGCTGAAAATCGGCCCTTTCCCGGACCTGCACAGGGTATGCACCGTCGAGCTTTGCGCCCAGGCAAAAGGTGGTAGCCTTGGGCTCGCAGGTGTCAATTTTGGGGCCCCATTACCCCTAGAAAAGGCACAATTGCTTTCTGCCCTGGCACCTTTTCCCTGGGAGAAATCTTCATTGGCCTCGAATTCTGGGATGAGAAACAGCACATTCCTGGACCCGCAAGTGGCACGCACCGTCGAGCTTTGCGCTCAGGGAAAAGGTTGCAGCCTTGGGCTCTCAGGTGTCAATGATGGAGCCCCATTAACCCTAGAAAAGGAACAATCGCTTTCTGTCCTGACACCTTTTCCCAGGGAGGAATCTTCATCGGTCTGGAATTCTGGAAATGAGAAACGGCAATTTCCCGGACCCTCACGTAGCACGCATGGTCGAGCTTTGCGCCCAGGGTATAGGAGGCAACCTTGGGCTCTCAGGTGCATATAAAGGAGCCCCATTAACCCTAGAAATGGAACAATCGCTTTCTGTCCTGGGAGCCTCTTCCCTGTGAGGAGTCTTCATCCGTCTGGAATTGAGGGCTGAAAAACGGCACTTTCCCGGACAAGAAAGTGGGATGCGCCGTTGATGTTTGCGCCCACGGAAAAGGTGGCAGCCTTGAACTCTCAGGTGCCAATGATGGGGCACCATTGACCCTAGAAAAGGACAATTCGATTTCTGACCTGGCACCTTTTTCCTGGGAGGTGTCTTCATCCGACTGGAATTCTGGGCTGAAAAATGGCACTTCCCCGGACCCGCAAGTGGCACGCGCCGTCGCCATTTGCGCCCAGGGAAAAGGTGGCAGCCTTGGGCTCTCAGGTGCCAAGGATGGGGCCCCGTTAACACTAGAAAAATAACACTTGCTTTCTGTCCTGGCACCTTTTCCCAGGGAGGAATCTTCGTCCGTCTGGAAATCTGGGTTCAAAAATGGCACTGCCCCAAACCCGCACAAGGTACACACCGTCGAGCTTTGCGCCCAGGGAAAAGGGGGCAGCCTTGGGCTCTCAGGTGCCAATGATGGTGCCCCATTACCCCTACAAAAGGCAGAATGGCTTTCTGTCCTGGCACCTTTTCCCAGGGAGGAATCTTCATCGGTTTGGAATTCTGGTCTGAGAATCGGCACTTTCCTGGACCCGCAAGTGGAACGCACCATCGAGCTTTGCGCCCAGAGAAAAGGTGGCAGTCTTGGGCTCTCAGGTGCCAATGATGGGGCCCCATTACCTTTACAAAAAGCACAATGGCTTTCTGTCCTTACACCTTTTCCCTGGGAGGAGTCTTCATTGGTCTGGAATTCTGGGCTGTAAAATGGCACTTTCTGGGACCAGCACGTGGCACGCACTGTCATGCTTTGCGCCCAGGGAAAAGGAGGCAACCTCTGGCTCTCAGATGCCAATGACGGGCCCCTATTAACACTAGAAATGGAACAATCGCTTTCTGTCCTGGGAGCCTTTTCCCTGGGAGGAGTCGTCATCCGCCTGGAATGCTGGGCTGAACAAAGGTCTTTCTCTGACCGGCACGTGGCAGGCACCATCTAGCTTTGCGCCCAGGGAAAAGGTGGCAGCCTTGGGCTCTCAGGTGCCAATGATGGGTCCCCGTTAACACTAGATAAATAACAATCGCTTTCTGTCCTGGCAACTTTTCCCTGGGAGGAATTTTCGTTCGTCTGGAATTCTGGACTGAAAAACGGCACTTAACCGCACCTGCAAGTGGAACGCACTGTCGAGCTTTGCACCCAGGGAAAAGGTGGCAGCCTTGGGCTCTCAGGTGCCAATGATGGTGCCCCATTACCCCTACAAAAGGCAGAATGGCTTTCTGTCCTGGCACCTTTTCCCAGGGAGGAATCTTCATCGGTTTGGAATTCTGGTCTGAGAATCGGCACTTTCCTGGGGCCGCAAGTGGAACGCACCATCGAGCTTTGCGTCCAGGGAAAAGGTGGCAGTCTTGGGCTCTCAGGTGCCAATGATGGGGCCCCATTACCTTTACAAAAAGCACAATGGCTTTCTGTCCTTACACCTTTTCCCTGGAAGGAGTCTTCATTGGTCTGGAATTCTGGGCTGTAAAATGGCACTTTCTGGGACCAGCACGTGGCACGCACTGTCATGCTTTGCGCCCAGGGAAAAGGAGGCAACCTCTGGCTCTCAGATGCCAATGACGGGCCCCCATTAACACTAGAAATGGAACAATCGCTTTCTGTCCTGGGAGCCTTTTCCCTGGGAGGAGTCGTCATCCGCCTGGAATGCTGGGCTGAACAAAGGTCTTTCTCTGACCTGCACGTGGCAGGCACCATCTAGCTTTGCGCCCAGGGAAAAGGTGGCAGCCTTGGGCTCTCAGGTGCCAAAGGTGGAGCCCCATTACCCCTAGAAAAGGCACAATGGCTTTCTGTCCTGACACCTTTTCCCTGGGAGGAATCTTCATCGGTCTGGAATTCTGGAATGAGAAACAGCAATTTCCCGGACCCTCACGTAGCACGCATGGTCGAGCTTTGCGCCCAGGGTATAGGAGGCAACCTTGGGCTCTCAGGTGCATATAAAGGAGCCCCATTAACCCTAGAAATGGAACAATCGCTTTCTGTCCTGGGAGCCTCTTCCCTGTGAGGAGTCTTCATCCGTCTGGAATTCAGGGCTGAAAAACGGCACTTTCCCTGACAAGAAAGTGGTACGTGCCGTTGATGTGTGCGCCCACGGAAAAGGTGGCAGCCTTGAACTCTGAGGTGCCAATGATGGGGCACCATTGACCCTAGAAAAGGACAAGTCGATTTCTGACCTGGCACCTTTTCCCTGGGAGGTGTCTTCGTCCGTCTGGAATACTGGGCTGAAAAATGGCACTTCCCCGGACCGGCAAGTGGCACGCGCCGTCGACATTTGCGCCCAGGCAAAAGGTGGCAGCCTTGGGCTCTCAGGTGCCAATGATGGGGCCCCGTTAACACTAGAAAAATAACACTTGCTTTCTGTCCTGGCACCTTTCCCCAGGGAGGAATCTTCGTCCGTCTGGAAATTTGGGTTCAAAAATGGCACTGCCCCAAACCCGCACAAGGTACACACCGTCGAGCTTTGCGCCCAGGGAAAAGGTGGCAGCCTTCGTCTCTCAGGTGCCAATGATGGGTCCCCATTACTCCTAGAAAAGGAGAAATCCATTCCTGTCCTGGCACCTTTTCCCAGGGAGGAATCTTCATCGGTCTGGAATTCTGGAATGAGAAACGGCAATTTCCCGGACCCTCACGTAGCACGCATGGTCGAGCTTTGCGCCCAGGGTATAGGAGGCAACCTTGGGCTCTCAGGTGCCAATGATGGGGTCCGATTAACCCTAGAAATGGAACAATCGCTTTCTGTCCTGGGAGCCTCTTCCCTGTGAGGAGTCTTCATCCGTCTGGAATTGAGGGCTTAAAAACGGCACTTTCCTGGACAAGAAAGTGGGACGCGCCGTTGATGTTTGCGCCCACGGAAAAGGTGGCAGCCTTGAACTCTCAGGTGCCAATGATGGGGCACCATTGATCCTAGAAAAGGACAATTCGATTTCTGACCTGGCACCTTTTCCCTGGGAGGTGTCTTCATCCGACTGGAATTCTGGGCTGAAAAATGGCACTTCCCCGGACCCGCAAGTGGCACGCGCCGTCGACATTTGCGCCCGGGCAAAAGGTGGCAGCCTTGGGCTCTCAGGTGCCAATGATGGGGCCCCGTTAACACTAGAAAAATAACACTTGCTTTCTGTCCTGGCACCTTTTCCCAGGGAGGAATCTTCGTCCGTCTGGAATTTTGGGTTCAAAAATGGCACTGCCCCAAACCCGCACAAGGTACACACCGTCGAGCTTTGCGCCCAGGGAAAAAGGGACAGCCTTGGGCTCTCAGGTGCCAATGATGGTGCCCCATTACCCCTACAAAAGGCACAATGGCTTTCTGTCCTGGCACCTTTTCCCAGGGAGGAGTCTTCATCGGTTTGGAATTCTGGTCTGAGAATCGGCACTTTCCTGGACCCGCAAGTGGAACGCACCATCGAGCTTTGCGTCCAGGGAAAAGGTGGCAGTCTTGGGCTCTCAGGTGCCAATGATGGGGCCCCATTACCTTTACAAAAAGCACAATGGCTTTCTGTCCTGGGAGCCTCTTCCCTGGGAGGAGTCTTCATCCGTCTGGAATCCTGGGCTCTAAAATGGCACTTTCTGGGACAAGCACGTGGCACGCACTGTCATGCTTTGCGCCCAGGGAAAAGGAGGCAACCTCTGGCTCTCAGATGCCAATGACGGGCCCCCATTAACACTAGAAATGGAACAATCGCTTTCTGTCCTGGGAGCCTTTTCCCTGGGAGGAGTCGTCATCCGTCTGGAATTCTGGGCTGAAAAATGGCACTTTCTCTGACCTGCACGTGGCAGGCACCATCTAGCTTTGGTCCCAGGGAAAAGGTGGCCGCCTTGGGCTCTCAGGTGCCAATGATGGGTCCCCGTTAACACTAGATAAATAACAATCGCTTTCTGTCCTGGCACCTTTTCCCTGGGAGGAATTTTCGTCCGTCTGGAATTCTGGACTGAAAAACGGCACTTCCCTGGACCTGCAAGTGGAACGCACTGTCGAGCTTTGTACCCAGGGAAAAGGTGGCAGCCTTGGGCTCTCAGGTGCCAATGATGGGGCCCCATTACCTTTACAAAAAGGACAATGGCTTTCTGTCCTTACACCTTTTCCCTGGGAGGAGTCTTCATTGGTCTGGAATTCTGGGCTGTAAAATGGCACTTTCTGGGACCAGCACGTGGCACGCACTGTCATGCTTTGCGCCCAGGGAAAAGGAGGCAACCTCTGGCTCTCAGATGCCAATGACGGGCCCCCATTAACACTAGAAATGGAACAATCACTTTCTGTCCTGGGAGCCTTTTCCCTGGGAGGAGTCGTCATCCGCCTGGAATGCTGGGCTGAACAAAGGTCTTTCTCTGACCGGCACGTGGCAGGCACCATCTAGCTTTGCGCCCAGGGAAAAGGTGGCAGCCTTGGGCTCTCAGGTGCCAATGATGGGTCCCCGTTAACACTAGATAAATAACAATCGCTTTCTGTCCTGGCACCTTTTCCCTGGGAGGAATTTTCGTCCATCTGGAATTCTGGACTGAAAAACGGCACTTAACCGGACCTGCAAGTGGAACGCTCCGTCGAGCTTTGCACCCAGGGAAAAGGGGACAGCCTTGGGCTCTCAGGTGCCAATGATGGTGCCCCATTACCCCTACAAAAGGCAGAATGGCTTTCTGTCCTGGCACCTTTTCCCAGGGAGGAATCTTCATCGGTTTGGAATTCTGGTCTGAGAATCGGCACTTTCCTGGGGCCGCAAGTGGAACGCACCATCGAGCTTTGCGTCCAGGGAAAAGGTGGCAGTCTTGGGCTCTCAGGTGCCAATGATGGGGCCCCATTACCTTTACAAAAAGCATAATGGCTTTCTGTCCTGGCACCTTTTCCCTGGGAGGAGTCTTCATTGGTCTGGAATTCTGGGCTGTAAAATACACTTTCTGGGACCAGCATGTGGCACGCACTGTCGTGCTTTACGCCCAGGGAAAAGGAGGCAACCTCTGGCTCTCAGATGCCAATGACGGGCCCCCATTAAAACTAGAAATGGAACAATCACTTTCTGTCCTGGGAGCCTTTTCCCTGGGAGGAGTCGTCATCCGCCTGGAATGCTGGGCTGAACAAAGGTCTTTCTCTGACCTGCACGT
Source organism: Pithys albifrons albifrons (assembly GCF_047495875.1). NCBI lineage: Eukaryota > Metazoa > Chordata > Aves > Passeriformes > Thamnophilidae > Pithys > Pithys albifrons. The sequence continues at coordinate 182,696 of NC_092494.1, forward strand.
GGCAGGCACCATCTAGCTTTGTGCCCAGGGAAAAGGTGGCAGCCTTGGGCTCTCAGGTGCCAATGATGGGGCCCCGTTAACACTAGATAAATAACACTTGCTTTCTCTCCTGGCACCTTTTCCCTGGGAGGAATTTTCGTCCGTCTGGAATTCTGGGCTGAAAAACGGCACTTCCCCGGACCTGCAAGTGGAACGCACCGTCGAGCTTTGTGCCCAGGCAAAAGGTGGCAGCCTTGGGCTCTCAGGTGCCAATGACGGGCCCCATTACCCCTAGAAATAGAACAATCGTTTTCTGTCCTGGCACCTTTTCCCTGGGCGGAATCTTCATTGGTCTGGAATTCTGGGCTGAAAACGGCTCTTTCCCTTACCCGCATGCGGCACGCACCGTCGAGCTTTGCGCCCAGGGAAAAGGTGGCAGCCCTGGGCTCTCAGCTGCCAATTTTGGGGCCCCATTAACCCTAGAAAAAGCACAATCGCTTTCTGTCCTGGCACCTTTTCCCAGGGAGAAATCTTTGCTGGCCTGGAATTCTGGGATGAGAAACGGCACATTCCCGGACTTGCAAGTGGCACGCGCCGTCGACATTTGCGCCCAGGGAAAAGGTGGCAGCCTTGGGCTCTCAGGTGCCAAAGATGGGGCCCCATTACCCCTAGAAAAGGCACAATGGCTTTCTGTCCTGACACCTTTTCCCAGAGAGGAATCGACTTCCGTCTGAAATTCTGGGCTGATAAACGGCCCTTTCCCGGACCCGCACAGGGTGTGCACCGTTGAGCCTTGCACCTAGGGAAAAGGTTGCAGCCTTGGGCTCTCAGGTGCCAATGATGGGGTCCAATTAGCATTACAAAATACACAATGACTTTGTCTCCTGGTACATATTCCTTCTGAGGAATCTTCATAGGTCTGGAATTCTGGGCTGAAAAATGGCACTTTCCCGGACCCGCACGTGGAACGCTCCGTCGAGCTTTGCGCCCAGGCAAAAGGTGGCAGCCTTGGGCTCTCAGGTGTCAATTTTGGGGCACCATTAATTTTAGAAAAGGCACAATTGCTTTCTGCCCTGGCACCTTTTCCCTGGGAGAAATCTTCATCGGCCTCGAATTCTGGGATGAGAAACAGCACATTCCTGGACCCGCAAGTGGCACGCACCGTCGAGCTTTGCGCTCAGGGAAAAGGTTGCAGCCTTGGGCTCTCAGGTGTCAATGATGGAGCCCCATTAACCCTAGAAAAGGAACAATCGCTTTCTGTCCTGACACCTTTTCCCTGGGAGGAATCTTCATCGGTCTGGAATTCTGGAATGAGAAACGGCAATTTCCCGGACCCTCACGTAGCACGCATGGTCGAGCTTTGCGCCCAGGGTATAGGAGGCAACCTTGGGCTCTCAGGTGCCAATGATGGAGCCCGATTAACCCTAGAAATGGAACAATCGCTTTCTGTCCTGGGAGCCTCTTCCCTGTGAGGAGTCTTCATCCATCTGGAATTGAGGGCTGAAAAACGGCACTTTCCCGGACAAGAAAGTGGGATGCGCCGTTGATGTTTGCGCCCACGGAAAAGGTGGCAGCCTTGAACTCTCAGGTGCCAATGATGGGGCACCATTGACCCTAGAAAAGGACAATTCGATTTCTGACCTGGCACCTTTTCCCAGGGAGATGTGTCCGTCCGTCTGGAATTCTGGGCTGAAAAATGGCACTTCCCCGGACCCGCAAGTGGCACGCGCCGTCGCCATTTGCGCCCAGGCAAAAGGTGGCAGCCTTGGGCTCTCAGGTGCCAATGATAGGGCCCCGTTAACACTAGAAAAATAACACTTGCTTTCTGTCCTGGCACCTTTTCCCAGGGAGGAATCTTTGTCCGTCTGGAAATCTGGGTTCAAAAATGGCACTGCCCCAAACCCGCCCAAGGTACACACCGTCGAGCTTTGCGCCAGGGAAAAGGGGGCAGCCTTGGGCTCTCAGGTGCCAATGATGGTGCCCCATTACCCCTACAAAAGGCACAATGGCTTTCTGTCCTGGCACCTTTTCCCAGGGAGGAATCTTCATCGGTTTGGAATTCTGGTCTGAGAATCGGCACTTTCCTGGACCCGCAAGTGGAACGCACCATCGAGCTTTGCGTCCAGGGAAAAGGTGGCAGTCTTGGGCTCTCAGGTGCCAATGATGGGGCCCCATTACCTTTACAAAAAGCACAATGGCTTTCTGTCCTGGCACCTTTTCCCTGGGAGGAGTCTTCATTGGTCTGGAATTCTGGGCTGTAAAATGGCACTTTTTAGGACCAGCACGTGGCACGCACTGTCGTGCTTTGCGCACATGGAAAAGGAGGCAACCTCTGGCTCTCAGATGCCAATGACGGGCCCCCATTAACACTAGAAATGGAACAATCACTTTCTGTTCTGGGAGCCCTTTCCCTGGGAGGAGTCGTCAGCCGTCTGGAATCCTGGGCTCAACAAAGCACTTTCTCTGACCTGCACGTGGCAGGCACCATCTAGCTTTGCGCCCAGGGAAAAGGTGGCAGCCTTGGGCTCTCAGGTGCCAATGATGGGTCCCCGTTAACACTAGAAAAATAACACTTGCTTTCTGTCCTGGCACCTTTTCCCTGGGAGGAATCTTCGTCCGTCTGGAAATCTGGGTTCAAAAATGGCACTGCCCCAAACCCGCACAAGGTACACACCGTCGAGCTTTGCGCCCAGGGAAAAGGGGGCAGCCTTGGGCTCTCAGGTGCCAATGATGGTGCCCCATTACCCCTACAAAAGGCACAATGGCTTTCTGTCCTGGCACCTTTTCCCAGGGAGGAATCTTCATCGGTTTGGAATTCTGGTCTGAGAATCGGCACTTTCCTGGGGCCGCAAGTGGAACGCACCATCGAGCTTTGCGTCCAGGGAAAAGGTGACAGTCTTGGGCTCTCAGGTGCCAATGATGGGGCCCCATTACCTTTACAAAAAGCACAATGGCTTTCTGTCTTGGCACCTTTTCCCTGGAAGGAGTCTTCATTGGTCTGGAATTCTGGGCTGTAAAATGGCACTTTCTGGGACCAGCACGTGGCACGCACTGTCGAGCTTTGTGCCCAGGGAGAAGGAGTCAACCTCTGGCTCTCAGATGCCAATGACGGGCCTCCATTAACCCTAGAAATGGAACAATCGCTTTCTGTCCTGGGAGCCTTTTCCCTGGGAGGAGTCGTCATCCGTCTGGAATTCTGGGCTGAAAAATGGCACTTTCTCTGACCTGCACGTGGCAGGCACCATCTAGCTTTGGTCCCAGGGAAAAGGTGGCAGCCTTGGGCTCTCAGGTGCCAATGATGGGTCCCCGTTAACACTAGATAAATAACAATCGCTTTCTGTCCTGGCACCTTTTCCCTGGGAGGAATTTTCGTCCATCTGGAATTCTGGACTGAAAAACGGCACTTCCCTGGACCTGCAAGTGGAACGCACTGTCGAGCTTTGTGCCCAGGCAAAAGGTGGCAGCCTTGGGCTCTCAGGTGCCAATGATGGGGCCCCATTACCCCTAGAAAAAGAACAATCGCTTTCTGTCCTGGCACCTTTTCCCTGGGAGGAATCTTCATTGGTCTGGAATTCTGGGCTGAAAACGGCTCTTTCCCTCACCCGCATGTGGCACGCACCGTCGAGCCTTGCGCCCACGGAAAAGGTGGCAGCCCTGGGCTCTCAGCTGCCAATTTTGGGGCCCCATTAACCCTAGAAAAGGCACAATCGCTTTCTGTCCTGGCACTTTTTCCCAGGGAGATATCTTCGCTGGCCTGGAAGTCTGGGATGAGAAACGGCACATTCCCGGACTTGCAAGTGGCATGCGCCGTCGACATTTGCGCTCAGGGAAAAGGTGGCAGCCTTGGGATCTCAGGTGCCAAAGATGGGGCCCCATTACCACTAGAAAAGGCACAATGGCTTTCTGTCCTGACGCCTTTTCCCAGAGAGGAATTGACTTCCGTCTGGAATTCTGGGCTGAAAAACGGCCCTTTCCCGGACCCGCACAGGGTATGCACCGTCGAGCTTTGCGCCCAGGGTATAGGAGGCAACCTTGGGCTCTCAGGTGCATATAAAGGAGCCCCATTAACCCTAGAAATGGAACAATCGCTTTCTGTCCTGGGAGCCTCTTCCCTGTGAGGAGTCTTCATCCGTCTGGAATTCAGGGCTGAAAAACGGCACTTTCCCTGACAAGAAAGTGGTACGTGCCGTTGATGTGTGCGCCCACGGAAAAGGTGGCAGCCTTGAACTCTCAGGTGCCAATGATGGGGCACCATTGACCCTAGAAAAGGACAAGTCGATTTCTGACCTGGCACCTTTTCCCTGGGAGGTGTCTTCGTCCATCTGGAATTCTGGGCTGAAAAATGGCACTTCCCCGGACCCGCAAGTGGCACGCGCCGTCGACATTTGCGCCCAGGCAAAAGGTGGCAGCCTTGGGCTCTCAGGTGCCAATGATGGTGCCCCATTACCCCTACAAAAGGCACAATGGCTTTCTGTCCTGGCACCTTTTCCCAGGGAGGAATCTTCATCGGTTTGGAATTCTGGTCTGAGAATCGGCACTTTCCTGGACCCGCAAGTGGAACGCACCATCGAGCTTTGCGTCCAGGGAAAAGGTGGCAGTCTTGGGCTCTCAGGTGCCAATGATGGGGCCCCATTACCTTTACAAAAAGCACAATGGCTTTCTGTCCTGACACCTTTTCCCTGGGAGGAGTCTTCATTGGTCTGGAATCCTGGGCTCTAAAATGGCACTTTCTGGGATAAGCACGTGGCACGCACTGTCATGCTTTGCGCCCAGGGAAAAGGAGGCAACCTCTGGCTCTCAGATGCCAATGACGGGCCCCCATTAACACTAGAAATGGAACAATCGCTTTCTGTCCTGGGAGCCTTTTCCCTGGGAGGAGTCGTCATCCGTCTGGAATTCTGGGCTGAAAAATGGCACTTTCTCTGACCTGCACGTGGCAGGCACCATCTAGCTTTGGTCCCAGGGAAAAGGTGGCAGCCTTGGGCTCTCAGGTGCCAATGATGGGTCCCCGTTAACACTAGATAAATAACAATCGCTTTCTGTCCTGGCACCTTTTCCCTGGGAGGAATTTTCGTCCGTCTGGAATTCTGGACTGAAAAACGGCACTTCCCTGGACCTGCAAGTGGAACGCACTGTCGAGCTTTGTACCCAGGGAAAAGGTGGCAGCCTTGGGCTCTCAGGTGCCAATGATGGGGCCCCATTACCCCTAGAAAAAGAACAATCGCTTTCTGTCCTGGCACCTTTTCTCTGGGAGCAATCTTCATTGGTCTGGAGTTCTGGGCTGGAAACGGCTCTTTCCCTTACCCGCATGTGGCACGCACGGTCGAGCTTTGCGCCCAGGGAAAAGGTGGCAGCCCTGGACTCTCAGCTGCCAATTTTGGGGCCCCATTCACCCTAGAAAAAGCACAATCGCTTTCTGTCCTGGCACCTTTTCCCAGGGAGAAATCTTTGCTGGCCTGGAATTCTGGGATGAGAAACGGCACATTCCCGGACTTGCAAGTGGCACGCGACGTCGACATTTGTGCGCAGGGAAAAGGTGGCAGCCTTGGGCTCTCAGGTGCCAAAGATGGGGCCCCATTACCCCTAGAAAAGGCACAATGGCTTTCTGTCCTGACACCTTTTCCCAGAGAGGAATCGACTTCCGTCTGGAATTCTGGGCTGAAAAGCGGCCCTTTCCCGGACCTGCACAGGGTATGCACCGTCGAGCTTTGCACCCAGGGAAAAGGTGGCAGCCTTGGGCTCTCAGGTGCCAATGATGGGGCCCAATTAGCATTACAAAATACACAATGGCTTTGTCTCCTGGTACCTTTTCCCTCCGAGGAATCTTCATAGGTCTGGAATTCTGGGCTGAAAAATGGCACTTTCCCGGACCCGCACGTGGAACGCTCCGTCGAGCTTTGCGCCCAGGCAAAAGGTGGCAGCCTTGGGCTCTCAGGTGTCAATTTTGGGGCCACATTAACTCTAGAAAAGGCACAATTGCTTTCTGTCCTGGCACCTTTTCCCTGGGAGAAATCTTCATCGGCCCCGAATTCTGGGATGAGAAACAGCACATTCCTGGACCCGCAAGTGGCACGCACCGTGGAGCTTTGCGCTCAGGGAAAAGGTTGCAGCCTTCGTCTCTCAGGTGCCAATGATGGGTCCCCATTACTCCTAGAAAAGGAGAAATCCATTCCTGTCCTCGCACCTTTTCCCAGGGAGGAATCTTCATCGGTCTGGAATTCTGGAATGAGAAACGGCAATTTCCTGGACCCTCACGTAGCACGCATGGTCGAGCTTTGCGCCCAGGGTATAGGAGGCAACCTTGGGCTCTCAGGTGCCAATGATGGGGTCCGATTAACCCTAGAAATGGAACAATCGCTTTCTGTCCTGGGAGCCTCTTCCCTGTGAGGAGTCTTCATCCGTCTGGAATTCAGGGCTGAAAAACGGCACTTTCCCTGAAGAGAAAGTGGTACGTGCCGTTGATGTGTGCGCCCACGGAAAAGGTGGCAGCCTTGAACTCTCAGGTGCCAATGATGGGGCACCATTGACCCTAGAAAAGGACAAGTCGATTTCTGACCTGGCACCTTTTCCCTGGGAGGTGTCTTCGTCCGTCTGGAATACTGGGCTGAAAAATGGCACTTCCCCGGACCCGCAAGTGGCACGCGCCGTCGACATTTGCGCCCAGGCAAAAGGTGGCAGCCTTGGGCTCTCAGGTGCCAATGATGGGGCCCCGTTAACACTAGAAAAATAACACTTGCTTTCTGTCCTGGCACCTTTCCCCAGGGAGGAATCTTCGTCCGTCTGGAATTTTGGGTTCAAAAATGGCACTGCCCCAAACCCGCACAAGGTACACACCGTCGAGCTTTGCGCCCAGGGAAAAGGTGGCAGCCTTGGGCTCTCAGGTGCCAATGATGGTGCCCCATTACCCCTACAAAAGGCACAATGGCTTTCTGTCCTGGCACCTTTTCCCAGGGAGGAATCTTCATCGGTTTGGAATTCTGGTCTGAGAATCGGCACTTTCCTGGACCCGCAAGTGGAACGCACCATCGAGCTTTGCGTCCAGGGAAAAGGTGGCAGTCTTGGGCTCTCAGGTGCCAATGATGGGGCCCCATTACCTTTACAAAAAGCACAATGGCTTTCTGTCCTGGCACCTTTTCCCTGGGAGGAGTCTTCATTGGTCTGGAATTCTGGGCTGTAAAATGGAACTTTCTGGGACAAGCACGTGGCACGCACTGTCATGCTTTGCGCCCAGGGAAAAGGAGGCAACCTCTGGCTCTCAGATGCCAATGACGGGCCCCCATTAACACTAGAAATGGAACAATCGCTTTCTGTCCTGGGAGCCTTTTCCCTGGGAGGAGTCGTCATCCGTCTGGAATTCTGGGCTGAAAAATGGCACTTTCTCTGACCTGCACGTGGCAGGCACCATCTAGCTTTGGTCCCAGGGAAAAGGTGGCAGCCTTGGGCTCTCAGGTGCCAATGATGGGTCCCCGTTAACACTAGATAAATAACAATCGCTTTCTGTCCTGGCACCTTTTCCCTGGGAGGAATTTTCGTCCATCTGGAATTCTGGACTGAAAAACGGCACTTCCCTGGACCTGCAAGTGGAACGCACTGTCGAGCTTTGTGCCCAGGCAAAAGGTGGCAGCCTTGGGCTCTCAGGTGCCAATGATGGGGCCCCATTACCCCTAGAAAAAGAACAATCGCTTTCTGTCCTGGCACCTTTTCCCTGGGAGGAATCTTCATTGGTCTGGAATTCTGGGCTGAAAACGGCTCTTTCCCTCACCCGCATGTGGCACGCACCGTCGAGCCTTGCGCCCACGGAAAAGGTGGCAGCCCTGGGCTCTCAGCTGCCAATTTTGGGGCCCCATTAACCCTAGAAAAGGCACAATCGCTTTCTGTCCTGGCACTTTTTCCCAGGGAGATATCTTCGCTGGCCTGGAAGTCTGGGATGAGAAACGGCACATTCCCGGACTTGCAAGTGGCATGCGCCGTCGACATTTGCGCTCAGGGAAAAGGTGGCAGCCTTGGGATCTCAGGTGCCAAAGATGGGGCCCCATTACCACTAGAAAAGGCACAATGGCTTTCTGTCCTGACGCCTTTTCCCAGAGAGGAATTGACTTCCGTCTGGAATTCTGGGCTGAAAAACGGCCCTTTCCCGGACCCGCACAGGGTATGCACCGTCGAGCTTTGCGCCCAGGGTATAGGAGGCAACCTTGGGCTCTCAGGTGCATATAAAGGAGCCCCATTAACCCTAGAAATGGAACAATCGCTTTCTGTCCTGGGAGCCTCTTCCCTGTGAGGAGTCTTCATCCGTCTGGAATTCAGGGCTGAAAAACGGCACTTTCCCTGACAAGAAAGTGGTACGTGCCGTTGATGTGTGCGCCCACGGAAAAGGTGGCAGCCTTGAACTCTCAGGTGCCAATGATGGGGCACCATTGACCCTAGAAAAGGACAAGTCGATTTCTGACCTGGCACCTTTTCCCTGGGAGGTGTCTTCGTCCATCTGGAATTCTGGGCTGAAAAATGGCACTTCCCCGGACCCGCAAGTGGCACGCGCCGTCGACATTTGCGCCCAGGCAAAAGGTGGCCGCCTTGGGCTCTCAGGTGCCAATGATGGGGCCCCGTTAACACTAGAAAAATAACACTTGCTTTCTGTCCTGGCACCTTTTCCCAGGGAGGAATCTTCGTCCGTCTGGAATTTTGGGTTCAAAAATGGCACTGCCCCAAACCTGCACAAGGTACACACCGTCGAGCTTTGCGCCCAGGGAAAAGGGGGCAGCCTTGGGCTCTCAGGTGCCAATGATGGTGCCCCATTACCCCTACAAAAGGCACAATGGCTTTCTGTCCTGGCACCTTTTCCCAGGGAGGAATCTTCATCGGTTTGGAATTCTGGTCTGAGAATCGGCACTTTCCTGGACCCGCAAGTGGAACGCACCATCGAGCTTTGCGTCCAGGGAAAAGGTGGCAGTCTTGGGCTCTCAGGTGCCAATGATGGGGCCCCATTACCTTTACAAAAAGCACAATGGCTTTCTGTCCTGACACCTTTTCCCTGGGAGGAGTCTTCATTGGTCTGGAATCCTGGGCTCTAAAATGGCACTTTCTGGGACAAGCACGTGGCACGCACTGTCATGCTTTGCGCCCAGGGAAATGGAGGCAACCTCTGGCTCTCAGATGCCAATGACGGGCCCCCATTAACACTAGAAATGGAACAATCGCTTTCTGTCCTGGGAGCCTTTTCCCTGGGAGGAGTCGTCATCCGTCTGGAATTCTGGGCTGAAAAATGGCACTTTCTCTGACCTGCACGTGGCAGGCACCATCTAGCTTTGGTCCCAGGGAAAAGGTGGCAGCCTTGGGCTCTCAGGTGCCAATGATGGGTCCCCGTTAACACTAGATAAATAACAATCGCTTTCTGTCCTGGCACCTTTTCCCTGGGAGGAATTTTCGTCCGTCTGGAATTCTGGACTGAAAAACGGCACTTCCCTGGACCTGCAAGTGGAACGCACTGTCGAGCTTTGTACCCAGGGAAAAGGTGGCAGCCTTGGGCTCTCAGGTGCCAATGATGGGGCCCCATTACTCCTAGAAAAAGAACAATCGCTTTCTGTCCTGGCACCTTTTCTCTGGGAGCAATCTTCATTGGTCTGGAGTTCTGGGCTGGAAACGGCTCTTTCCCTTACCCGCATGTGGCACGCACGGTCGAGCTTTGCGCCCAGGGAAAAGGTGGCAGCCCTGGGCTCTCAGCTGCCAATTTTGGGGCCCCATTCACCCTAGAAAAAGCACAATCGCTTTCTGTCCTGGCACCTTTTCCCAGGGAGAAATCTTTGCTGGCCTGGAATTCTGGGATGAGAAACGGCACATTCCCGGACTTGCAAGTGGCACGCGACGTCGACATTTGTGCGCAGGGAAAAGGTGGCAGCCTTGGGCTCTCAGGTGCCAAAGATGGGGCCCCATTACCCCTAGAAAAGGCACAATGGCTTTCTGTCCTGACACCTTTTCCCAGAGAGGAATCGACTTCCGTCTGAAATTCTGGGCTGATAAACGGCCCTTTCCCGGACCCGCACAGGGTGTGCACCGTCGAGCTTTGCACCTAGGGAAAAGGTGGCAGCCTTGGGCTCTCAGGTGCCAATGATGGGGCCCAATTAGCATTACAAAATACACAATGGCTTTGTCTCCTGGTACCTTTTCCCTCCGAGGAATCTTCATAGGTCTGGAATTCTGGGCTGAAAAATGGCACTTTCCCGGACCCGCACGTGGAACGCTGCGTCGAGCTTTGCGCCCAGGCAAAAGGTGGCAGCCTTGGGCTCTCAGGTGTCAATTTTGGGGCCCCATTAATTTTAGAAAAGGCACAATTGCTTTCTGCCCTGGCACCTTTTCCCTGGGAGAAATCTTCATCGGCCCCGAATTCTGGGATGAGAAACAGCACATTCCTGGACCCGCAAGTGGCACGCACCGTCGAGCTTTGCGCTCAGGGAAAAGGTTGCAGCCTTCGTCTCTCAGGTGCCAATGATGGGTCCCCATTACTCCTAGAAAAGGAGAAATCCATTCCTGTCCTGGCACCTTTTCCCAGGGAGGAATCTTCATCGGTCTGGAATTCTGGAATGAGAAACGGCAATTTCCCGGACCCTCACGTAGCACGCATGGTCGAGCTTTGCGCCCAGGGTATAGGAGGCAACCTTGGGCTCTCAGGTGCCAATGATGGGGTCCGATTAACCCTAGAAATGGAACAATCGCTTTCTGTCCTGGGAGCCTCTTCCCTGTGAGGAGTCTTCATCCGTCTGGAATTGAGGGCTTAAAAACGGCACTTTCCTGGACAAGAAAGTGGGACGCGCCGTTGATGTTTGCGCCCACGGAAAAGGTGGCAGCCTTGAACTCTCAGGTGCCAATGATGGGGCACCATTGATCCTAGAAAAGGACAATTCGATTTCTGACCTGGCACCTTTTCCCTGGGAGGTGTCTTCATCCGACTGGAATTCTGGGCTGAAAAATGGCACTTCCCCGGACCCGCAAGTGGCACGCGCCGTCGACATTTGCGCCCAGGCAAAAGGTGGCAGGCTTGGGCTCTCAGGTGCCAATGATGGGGCCCCGTTAACACTAGAAAAATAACACTTGCTTTCTGTCCTGGCACCTTTTCCCAGGGAGGAATCTTCGTCCGTCTGGAAATCTGGGTTCAAAAATGGCACTGCCCCAAACCCGCACAAGGTACACACCGTCGAGCTTTGCGCCCAGGGAAAAGGGGGCAGCCTTGGGCTCTCAGGTGCCAATGATGGTGCCCCATTACCCCTACAAAAGGCACAATGGCTTTCTGTCCTGGCACCTTTTCCCAGGGAGGAATCTTCATCGGTTTGGAATTCTGGTCTGAGAATCGGCACTTTCCTGGACCCGCAAGTGGAACGCACCATCGAGCTTTGCGTCCAGGGAAAAGGTGGCAGTCTTGGGCTCTCAGGTGCCAATGATGGGGCCCCATTACCTTTACAAAAAGCACAATGGCTTTCTGTCCTGGCACCTTTTCCCTGGGAGGAGTCTTCATTGGTCTGGAATTCTGGGCTGTAAAATGGCACTTTCTGGGACCAGCACGTGGCACGCACTGTCATGCTTTGCGCCCAGGGAAAAGGAGGCAACCTCTGGCTCTCAGATGCCAATGACGGGCCCCCATTAACACTAGAAATGGAACAATCACTTTCTGTCCTGGGAGCCTTTTCCCTGGGAGGAGTCGTCATCCGCCTGGAATGCTGGGCTGAACAAAGGTCTTTCTCTGACCGGCACGTGGCAGGCACCATCTAGCTTTGCGCCCAGGGAAAAGGTGGCAGCCTTGGGCTCTCAGGTGCCAAAGATGGAGCCCCATTACCCCTAGAAAAGGCACAATGGCTTTCTGTCCTGACACCTTTTCCCTGGGAGGAATCTTCATCGGTCTGGAATTCTGGAATGAGAAACGGCAATTTCCCGGACCCTCACGTAGCACGCATGGTCGAGCTTTGCGCCCAGGGTATAGGAGGCAACCTTGGGCTCTCAGGTGCATATAAAGGAGCCCCATTAACCCTAGAAATGGAACAATCGCTTTCTGTCCTGGGAGCCTCTTCCCTGTGAGGAGTCTTCATCCGTCTGGAATTCAGGGCTGAAAAACGGCACTTTCCCTGACAAGAAAGTGGTACGTGCCGTTGATGTGTGCGCCCACGGAAAAGGTGGCAGCCTTGGGCTCTCAGGTGCCAAAGATGGGGCCCCATTACCCCTAGAAAAGGCACAATGGCTTTCTGTCCTGACACCTTTTCCCAGAGAGGAATCGACTTCCGTCTGAAATTCTGGGCTGATAAACGGCCCTTTCCCGGACCCGCACAGGGTGTGCACCGTCGAGCTTTGCACCTAGGGAAAAGGTGGCAGCCTTGGGCTCTCAGGTGCCAATGATGGGGCCCAATTAGCATTACAAAATACACAATGGCTTTGTCTCCTGGTACCTTTTCCCTCCGAGGAATCTTCATAGGTCTGGAATTCTGGGCTGAAAAATGGCACTTTCCCGGACCCGCACGTGGAACGCTGCGTCGAGCTTTGCGCCCAGGCAAAAGGTGGCAGCCTTGGGCTCTCAGGTGTCAATTTTGGGGCCCCATTAATTTTAGAAAAGGCACAATTGCTTTCTGCCCTGGCACCTTTTCCCTGGGAGAAATCTTCATCGGCCCCGAATTCTGGGATGAGAAACAGCACATTCCTGGACCCGCAAGTGGCACGCACCGTCGAGCTTTGCGCTCAGGGAAAAGGTTGCAGCCTTCGTCTCTCAGGTGCCAATGATGGGTCCCCATTACTCCTAGAAAAGGAGAAATCCATTCCTGTCCTGGCACCTTTTCCCAGGGAGGAATCTTCATCGGTCTGGAATTCTGGAATGAGAAACGGCAATTTCCCGGACCCTCACGTAGCACGCATGGTCGAGCTTTGCGCCCAGGGTATAGGAGGCAACCTTGGGCTCTCAGGTGCCAATGATGGGGTCCGATTAACCCTAGAAATGGAACAATCGCTTTCTGTCCTGGGAGCCTCTTCCCTGTGAGGAGTCTTCATCCGTCTGGAATTGAGGGCTTAAAAACGGCACTTTCCTGGACAAGAAAGTGGGACGCGCCGTTGATGTTTGCGCCCACGGAAAAGGTGGCAGCCTTGAACTCTCAGGTGCCAATGATGGGGCACCATTGATCCTAGAAAAGGACAATTCGATTTCTGACCTGGCACCTTTTCCCTGGGAGGTGTCTTCATCCGACTGGAATTCTGGGCTGAAAAATGGCACTTCCCCGGACCCGCAAGTGGCACGCGCCGTCGACATTTGCGCCCAGGCAAAAGGTGGCAGGCTTGGGCTCTCAGGTGCCAATGATGGGGCCCCGTTAACACTAGAAAAATAACACTTGCTTTCTGTCCTGGCACCTTTTCCCAGGGAGGAATCTTCGTCCGTCTGGAAATCTGGGTTCAAAAATGGCACTGCCCCAAACCCGCACAAGGTACACACCGTCGAGCTTTGCGCCCAGGGAAAAGGGGGCAGCCTTGGGCTCTCAGGTGCCAATGATGGTGCCCCATTACCCCTACAAAAGGCACAATGGCTTTCTGTCCTGGCACCTTTTCCCAGGGAGGAATCTTCATCGGTTTGGAATTCTGGTCTGAGAATCGGCACTTTCCTGGACCCGCAAGTGGAACGCACCATCGAGCTTTGCGTCCAGGGAAAAGGTGGCAGTCTTGGGCTCTCAGGTGCCAATGATGGGGCCCCATTACCTTTACAAAAAGCACAATGGCTTTCTGTCCTGGCACCTTTTCCCTGGGAGGAGTCTTCATTGGTCTGGAATTCTGGGCTGTAAAATGGCACTTTCTGGGACCAGCACGTGGCACGCACTGTCATGCTTTGCGCCCAGGGAAAAGGAGGCAACCTCTGGCTCTCAGATGCCAATGACGGGCCCCCATTAACACTAGAAATGGAACAATCACTTTCTGTCCTGGGAGCCTTTTCCCTGGGAGGAGTCGTCATCCGCCTGGAATGCTGGGCTGAACAAAGGTCTTTCTCTGACCGGCACGTGGCAGGCACCATCTAGCTTTGCGCCCAGGGAAAAGGTGGCAGCCTTGGGCTCTCAGGTGCCAAAGATGGAGCCCCATTACCCCTAGAAAAGGCACAATGGCTTTCTGTCCTGACACCTTTTCCCTGGGAGGAATCTTCATCGGTCTGGAATTCTGGAATGAGAAACGGCAATTTCCCGGACCCTCACGTAGCACGCATGGTCGAGCTTTGCGCCCAGGGTATAGGAGGCAACCTTGGGCTCTCAGGTGCATATAAAGGAGCCCCATTAACCCTAGAAATGGAACAATCGCTTTCTGTCCTGGGAGCCTCTTCCCTGTGAGGAGTCTTCATCCGTCTGGAATTCAGGGCTGAAAAACGGCACTTTCCCTGACAAGAAAGTGGTACGTGCCGTTGATGTGTGCGCCCACGGAAAAGGTGGCAGCCTTGAACTCTCAGGTGCCAATGATGGGGCACCATTGACCCTAGAAAAGGACAATTCGATTTCTGACCTGGCACCTTTTCCCTGGGAGGTGTCTTCGTCCGTCTGGAATTCTGGGCTGAAAAATGGCACTTCCCCGGACCGGCAAGTGGCACGCGCCGTCGACATTTGCGCCCAGGCAAAAGGTGGCAGCCTTGGGCTCTCAGGTGCCAATGATGGGGCCCCGTTAACACTAGAAAAATAACACTTGCTTTCTGTCCTGGCACCTTTTCCCTGGGAGGAATCTTCGTCCGTCTGGAAATTTGGGTTCAAAAATGGCACTGCCCTAAACCCGCACAAGGTACACACCGTCGAGATTTGCGCCCAGGGAAAAGGTGGCAGCCTTGGGCTCTCAGGTGCCAATGATGGTGCCCCATTACCCCTACAAAAGGCACAATGGCTTTCTGTCCTGGCACGTTTTCCCAGGGAGGAATCTTCATCGGTTTGGAATTCTGGTCTGAGAATCGGCACTTTCCTGGACCCTCAAGTGGAACGCACCATCGAGCTTTGAGTCCAGGGAAAAGGTGACAGTCTTGGGCTCTCAGGTGCCAATGATGGGGCCCCATTACCTTTACAAAAAGCACAATGGCTTTCTGTCTTGGCACCTTTTTCCTTGGAAGGAGTCTTCATTGGTCTGGAATTCTGGGCTGTAAAATGGCACTTTCTGGGACCAGCACGTGGCACGCACTGTCATGCTTTGCGCCCAGGGAGAAGGAGTCAACCTCTGGCTCTCAGATGCCAATGACGGGCCCCCATTAACCCTAGAAATGGAACAATCGCTTTCTGTCCTGGGAGCCTCTTCCCTGTGAGGAGTCTTCATCCGTCTGGAATTCAGGGCTGAAAAACGGCACTTTCCCGGACAAGAAAGTGGTATGTGCCGTTGATGTTTGCGCCCACGGAAAAGGTGGCAGCCTTGGAGCCTCAGGTGCCAATGATGGGGCACCATTGACCCTAGAAAAGGACAATTCGATTTCTGACCTGGCACCTTTTCCCTGGGAGGTGTCTTCGTCCGTCTGGAATTCTGGGCTGAAAAATGGAACTTCCCCGGACCCGCAAGTGGCACGCGCCGTCGACATTTGCGCCCGGGCAAAAGGTGGCAGCCTTGGGCTCTCAGGTGCCAATGATGGGGCCCCGTTAACACTAGAAAAATAACACTTGCTTTCTGTCCTGGCACCTTTTCCCTGGGAGGAATCTTCGTCCGTCTGGAAATTTGGGTTCAAAAATGGCACTGCCCCAAACCCGCACAAGGTACACACCGTCGAGATTTGCGCCCAGGGAAAAGGTGGCAGCCTTGGGCTCTCAGGTGCCAATGATGGTGCCCCATTACCCCTACAAAAGGCACAATGGCTTTCTGTCCTGGCAACTTTTCCCAGGGAGGAGTCTTCATCGGTTTGGAATTCTGGTCTGAGAATCGGCACTTTCCTGGACCCGCAAGTGGAACGCACCATCGAGCTTTGCGTCCAGGGAAAAGGTGGCAGTCTTGGGCTCTCAGGTGCCAATGATGGGGCCCCATTACCTTTACAAAAAGCACAATGGCTTTCTGTCCTGGCACCTTTTCCCTGGGAGGAGTCTTCATTGGTCTGGAATTCTGGGCTGTAAAATGGCACTTTCTGGGACCAGCATGTGGCACGCACTGTCATGCTTTGCGCCCAGGGAAAAGGAGGCAACCTCTGGCTCTCAGATGCCAATGACGGGCCCCCATTAACACTAGAAATGGAACAATCGCTTTCTGTCCTGGGAGCCTTTTCCCTGGGAGGAGTCGTCATCCGTCTGGAATCCTGGGCTGAACAAAGCACTTTCTCTGACCTGCACATGGCAGGCACCATCTAGCTTTGCGCCCAGGGAAAAGGTGGCAGCCTTGGGCTCTCAGGTGCCAATGATGGGGCCCCGTTAACACTAGAAAAATAACACTTGCTTTCTGTCCTGGCACCTTTTCCCAGGGAGGAATTTTCATCCCTCTGGAATTCTGGGCTGAAAAACGGCACTTCCCCGGACCTGCAAGTGGAACGCACCGTCGAGCTTTGTGCCCAGGCAAAAGGTGGCAGCCTTGGGCTCTCAGGTGCCAATGACGGGCCCCATTACCCCTAGAAAAAGAACAATCGTTTCCTGTCCTGGCACATTTTCCCTGGGAGGAATCTTCATTGGTCTGGAATTCTAGGCTGAAAACGGCTCTTTCCCTTACCCGCATGCGGCACGCACCGTCGAGCTTTGCGCCCAGGGAAAAGGTGGCAGCCCTGGGCTCTCAGCTGCCAATTTTGGGGCCCCATTAACCCTAGAAAAGGCACAATCGCTTTCTGTCCTGGCACCTTTTCCCAGGGAGAAATCTTCGCTGGCCTGGAATTCTGGGATGAGAAACGACACATTCCCGGACTTGCAAGTGGCATGCGCCGTCGACATTTGCGCCCAGGGAAAAGGTGGCAGCCTTGGGCTCTCAGGTGCCAAAGATGAAGTCCCATTACTCCTAGAAAAGGCACAATGGCTTTCTGTCCTGACACCTTTTCCCAGAGAGGAATCGACTTCCGTCTGGAATTCTGGGCTGAAAAGCGGCCCTTTCCCGGACCTGCACAGGGTATGCACCGTCGAGCTTTGCACCCAGGGAAAAGGTGGCAGCCTTGGGCTCT
Source organism: Pithys albifrons albifrons (assembly GCF_047495875.1). Taxonomy (NCBI): domain Eukaryota; kingdom Metazoa; phylum Chordata; class Aves; order Passeriformes; family Thamnophilidae; genus Pithys; species Pithys albifrons. The sequence goes on from NC_092494.1 coordinate 199,764, forward strand.
CATGTGCCAAGGATGGGGCCCAATTAGCATTACAAAATACACAATGGCTTTGTCTCCTGGTACATATTCCCTCTGAGGAATCTTCATAGGTCTGGAATTCTGGGCTGAAAAATGGCACTTTCCCGGACCCGCACGTGGAACGCTCCGTCGAGCTTTGCACCCAGGGAAAAGGGGACAGCCTTGGGCTCTCAGGTGCCAATGATGGTGCCCCATTACCCCTACAAAAGGCAGAATGGCTTTCTGTCCTGGCAACTTTTCCCAGGGTGGAGTCTTCATCGGTTTGGAATTCTGGTCTGAGAATCGGCACTTTCCTGGACCCGCAAGTGGAACGCACCGTCGAGCTTTGTGCTCAGGGAAAAGGTTGCAGCCTTGGGCTCTCAGGTGTCAATGATGGAGCCCCATTAACCCTAGAAAAGGAACAATCGCTTTCTGTCCTGACACCTTTTCCCAGGAAGGAATCTTCATCGGTCTGGAATTCTGGAATGAGAAACGGCAATTTCCCGGACCCTCACGTAGCACGCATGGTCGAGCTTTGCGCCCAGGGTATAGGAGGCAACCTTGGGCTCTCAGGTGCCAGTGATGGAGCCCGATTAAACCTAGAAATGGAACAATCGCTTTCTGTAGTGGGAGCCTCTTCCCTGTGAGGAGTCTTCATCCGTCTGGAATTCAGGGCTGAAAAACGGCACTTTCCCGGACAAGAAAGTGGTATGTGCCGTTGATGTTTGCGCCCACGGAAAAGGTGGCAGCCTTGAACTCTCAGGTGCCAATGATGGGGCACCATTGACCCTAGAAAAGGACAATTCAATTTCTGACCTGGCACCTTTTCCCTGGGAGGTGTCTTCGTCCGTCTGGAATTCTGGGCTGAAAAATGGCACTTCCCCGGACCGGCAAGTGGCACGCGCCGTCGACATTTGCGCCCAGGCAAAAGGTGGCAGCCTTGGGCTCTCAGGTGCCAATGATGGGGCCCCGTTAACACTAGAAAAATAACACTTGCTTTCTGTCCTGGCACCTTTTCCCTGGGAGGAATCTTCGTCCGTCTGGAAATTTGGGTTCAAAAATGGCACTGCCCTAAACCCGCACAAGGTACACACCGTCGAGCTTTGCGCCCAGGGAAAAGGTGGCAGCCTTGGGCTCTCAGGTGCCAATGATGGTGCCCCATTACCCCTACAAAAGGCACAATGGCTTTCTGTCCTGGCACCTTTTCCCAGGGAGGAATCTTCATCGGTTTGGAATTCTGGTCTGAGAATCGGCACTTTCCTGGACCCGGAAGTGGAACGCACCATCGAGCTTTGCGTCCAGGGAAAAGGTGGCAGTCTTGGGCTCTCAGGTGCCAATGATGGGGCCCCATTACCTTTACAAAAAGCACAATGGCTTTCTGTCCTGGCACCTTTTCCCTGGGAGGAGTCTTCATTGGTCTGGAATTCTGGGCTGTAAAATGGCACTTTCTGGGACAAGCACGTGGCACGCACTGTCATGCTTTGCGCCCAGGGAAAAGGAGGCAACCTCTGGCTCTCAGATGCCAATGACGGGCCCCCATTAACACTAGAAATGGAACAATCGCTTTCTGTCCTGGGAGCCTTTTCCCTGGGAGGAGTCGTCATCCGTCTGGAATTCTGGGCTGAAAAATGGCACTTTCTCTGACCTGCACGTGGCAGGCACCATCTAGCTTTGGTCCCAGGGAAAAGGTGGCAGCCTTGGGCTCTCAGGTGCCAATGATGGGTCCCCGTTAACACTAGATAAATAACAATCGCTTTCTGTCCTGGCACCTTTTCCCTGGGAGGAATTTTCGTCCATCTGGAATTCTGTACTGAAAAACGGCACTTCCCTGGACCTGCAAGTGGAACGCACTGTCGAGCTTTGTGCCCAGGCAAAAGGTGGCAGCCTTGGGCTCTCAGGTGCCAATGATGGGGCCCCATTACCCCTAGAAAAAGAACAATCGCTTTCGGTCCTGGCACCTTTTCCCTGGGAGGAATCTTCATTGGTCTGGAATTCTGGGCTGAAAACGGCTCTTTCCCTCACCCGCATGTGGCACGCACTGTCGAGCCTTGCGCCCAGGTAAAAGGTGGCAGCCCTGGGCTCTCAGCTGCCAATTTTGGGGCCCCATTAACCCTAGAAAAGGCACAATCGCTTTCTGTCCTGGCACTTTTTCCCAGGGAGATATCTTTGCTGGCCTGGAAGTCTGGGATGAGAAACGGCACATTCCCGGACTTGCAAGTGGCACGCGTCGTCGACATTTGCGCCCAGGGAAAAGGTGGCAGCCTTGGGCTCTCAGGTGCCAAAGATGGGGCCCCATTACCCCTAGAAAAGGCACAATGGCTTTCTGTCCTGACACCTTTTCCCAGAGAGGAATCGACTTCCGTCTGGAATTCTGGGCTGAAAAACGGCCCTTTCCCGGACCCGCACAGGGTATGCACCGTCGAGCTTTGCACCCAGGGAAAAGGAGGCAGCCTTGGGCTCTCAGGTGCCAATGATGGGGCCCAATAAGCATTACAAAATACACAATGGCTTTGTCTCCTGGTACCTTTTCCCTCCGAGGAATCTTCATAGGTCTGGAATTCTGGGCTGAAAAATGGCACTTTCCCGGACCCGCACATGAAACGCTCCGTCGAGCTTTGCGCCCAGGGAAAAGGTGGCAGCCTTGGGCTCTCAGGTGTCAATTTTGGGACCCCATTAACCCTAGAAAAGGCACAATTGTGTTCTGTCCTGAACTCTTTTCCCGAGAGAAATCTTCATCAGCCTCGATTTCTGGGATAAGAAACAGCACATTCCGGGACCCGCAAGTGGCACGCACCGTCGAGCTTTGCGCTCAGGGAAAAGGTTGCAGCCTTCGGCTCTCAGGTGTCAATGATGGAGCCCCATTAACCCTAGAAAAGGAACAATCGCTTTCTGTCCTGACACCTTTTCCCAGGGAGCAATCATCATCGGTCTGGAATTCTGGAAATGAGAAACGGCAATTTCCCGGACCCTCACGTAGCACGCATGGTCGAGCTTTGCGCCCAGGGTATAGGAGGCAACCTTGGGCTCTCAGGTGCATATAAAGAAGCCCCATTAACCCTAGAAATGGAACAATCGCTTTCTGTCCTGCCACCTTTTCCCTGGGAGGAATCTTCATTGGTCTGGAATTGAGGGCTGAAAAACGGCACTTTCCTAGACAAGAAAGTGGGACGCGCCGTTGATGTTTGCGCCCACGGAAAAGGTGGCAGCCTTGAACTCTCAGGTGCCAATGATGGGGCACCATTGACCCTAGAAAAGGACAATTCGATTTCTGACCTGGCACCTTTTCCCTGGGAGGTGTCTTCATCCGACTGGAATTCTGGGCTGAAAAATGGCACTTCCCCGGACCCGCAAGTGGCACGCGCCGTCGCCATTTGCGCCCAGGCAAAAGGTGGCAGCCTTGGGCTCTCAGGTGCCAAGGATGGGGCCCCGTTAACACTAGAAAAATAACACTTGCTTTCTGTCCTGGCACCTTTTCCCTGGGAGGAATCTTCGTCCGTCTGGAAATCTGGGTTCAAAAATGGCACTGCCCCAAACCCGCACAAGGTACACACCGTCGAGCTTTGCGCCCAGGGAAAAGGGGGCAGCCTTGGGCTCTCAGGTGCCAATGATGGTGCCCCATTACCCCTACAAAAGGCACAATGGCTTTCTGTCCTGGCACGTTTTCCCAGGGAGGAATCTTCATCGGTTTGGAATTCTGGTCTGAGAATCGGCACTTTCTTGGACCCGCAAGTGGAACGCACCATCGAGCTTTGCGTCCAGGGAAAAGGTGGCAGTCTTGGGCTCTCAGGTGCCAATGATGGGGCCCCATTACCTTTACAAAAAGCACAATGGCTTTCTGTCCTGGCACCTTTTCCCTGGGAGGAGTCTTCATTGGTCTGGAATTCTGGGCTGTAAAATGGCACTTTCTGGGACCAGCACGTGGCACGCACTGTCATGCTTTGCGCCCAGGGAAAAGGAGGCAACCTCTGGCTCTCAGATGCCAATGACGGGCCCCCATTAACACTAGAAATGGAACAATCGCTTTCTGTCCTGGGAGCCTTTTCCCTGGGAGGAGTCGTCATCCGCCTGGAATGCTGGGCTGAACAAAGGTCTTTCTCTGACCGGCACGTGGCAGGCACCATCTAGCTTTGCGCCCAGGGAAAAGGTGGCAGCCTTGGGCTCTCAGGTGCCAAAGATGGAGCCCCATTACCCCTAGAAAAGGCACAATGGCTTTCTGTCCTGACACCTTTTCCCTGGGAGGAATCTTCATCGGTCTGGAATTCTGGAATGAGAAACGGCAATTTCCCGGACCCTCACGTAGCACGCATGGTCGAGCTTTGCGCCCAGGGTATAGGAGGCAACCTTGGGCTCTCAGGTGCATATAAAGGAGCCCCATTAACCCTAGAAATGGAACAATCGCTTTCTGTCCTGGGAGCCTCTTCCCTGTGAGGAGTCTTCATCCGTCTGGAATTCAGGGCTGAAAAACGGCACTTTCCCTGACAAGAAAGTGGTACGTGCCGTTGATGTTTGCGCCCACGGAAAAGGTGGCAGCCTTGAACTCTCAGGTGCCAATGATGGGGCACCATTGACCCTAGAAAAGGACAATTCGATTTCTGACCTGGCACCTTTTCCCTGGGAGGTGTCTTCGTCCGTCTGGAATTCTGGGCTGAAAAATGGCACTTCCCCGGACCGGCAAGTGGCACGCGCCGTCGACATTTGCGCCCAGGCAAAAGGTGGCAGCCTTGGGCTCTCAGGTGCCAATGATGGGGCCCCGTTAACACTAGAAAAATAACACTTGCTTTCTGTCCTGGCACCTTTTCCCTGGGAGGAATCTTCGTCCGTCTGGAAATTTGGGTTCAAAAATGGCACTGCCCTAAACCCGCACAAGGTACACACCGTCGAGATTTGCGCCCAGGGAAAAGGTGGCAGCCTTGGGCTCTCAGGTGCCAATGATGGTGCCCCATTACCCCTACAAAAGGCACAATGGCTTTCTGTCCTGGCACGTTTTCCCAGGGAGGAATCTTCATCGGTTTGGAATTCTGGTCTGAGAATCGGCACTTTCCTGGACCCTCAAGTGGAACGCACCATCGAGCTTTGCGTCCAGGGAAAAGGTGACAGTCTTGGGCTCTCAGGTGCCAATGATGGGGCCCCATTACCTTTACAAAAAGCACAATGGCTTTCTGTCCTGGCACCTTTTCCCTGGGAGGAGTCTTCATTGGTCTGGAATTCTGGGCTGTAAAATGGCACTTTCTGGGACCAGCACGTGGCACGCACTGTCATGCTTTGCGCCCAGGGAGAAGGAGTCAACCTCTGGCTCTCAGATGCCAATGACGGGCCCCCATTAACCCTAGAAATGGAACAATCGCTTTCTGTCCTGGGAGCCTCTTCCCTGTGAGGAGTCTTCATCCGTCTGGAATTGAGGGCTGCAAAACGGCACTTTCCCGGACAAGAAAGTGGTATGTGCCGTTGATGTTTGCGCCCACGGAAAAGGTGGCAGCCTTGGAGCCTCAGGTGCCAATGATGGGGCACCATTGACCCTAGAAAAGGACAATTCGATTTCTGACCTGGCACCTTTTCCCTGGGAGGTGTCTTCGTCCGTCTGGAATTCTGGGCTGAAAAATGGCACTTCCCCGGACCCGCAAGTGGCACGCGCCGTCGACATTTGCGCCCGGGCAAAAGGTGGCAGCCTTGGGCTCTCAGGTGCCAATGATGGGGCCCCGTTAACACTAGAAAAATAACACTTGCTTTCTGTCCTGGCACCTTTTCCCTGGGAGGAATCTTCGTCCGTCTGGAAATTTGGGTTCAAAAATGGCACTGCCCCAAACCCGCACAAGGTACACACCGTCGAGATTTGCGCCCAGGGAAAAGGTGGCAGCCTTGGGCTCTCAGGTGCCAATGATGGTGCCCCATTACCCCTACAAAAGGCACAATGGCTTTCTGTCCTGGCAACTTTTCCCAGGGAGGAGTCTTCATCGGTTTGGAATTCTGGTCTGAGAATCGGCACTTTCCTGGACCCGCAAGTGGAACGCACCATCGAGCTTTGCGTCCAGGGAAAAGGTGGCAGTCTTGGGCTCTCAGGTGCCAATGATGGGGCCCCATTACCTTTACAAAAAGCACAATGGCTTTCTGTCCTGGCACCTTTTCCCTGGGAGGAGTCTTCATTGGTCTGGAATTCTGGGCTGTAAAATGGCACTTTCTGGGACCAGCATGTGGCACGCACTGTCATGCTTTGCGCCCAGGGAAAAGGAGGCAACCTCTGGCTCTCAGATGCCAATGACGGGCCCCCATTAACACTAGAAATGGAACAATCGCTTTCTGTCCTGGGAGCCTTTTCCCTGGGAGGAGTCGTCATCCGTCTGGAATCCTGGGCTGAACAAAGCACTTTCTCTGACCTGCACATGGCAGGCACCATCTAGCTTTGCGCCCAGGGAAAAGGTGGCAGCCTTGGGCTCTCAGGTGCCAATGATGGGGCCCCGTTAACACTAGAAAAATAACACTTGCTTTCTGTCCTGGCACCTTTTCCCAGGGAGGAATTTTCATCCCTCTGGAATTCTGGGCTGAAAAACGGCACTTCCCCGGACCTGCAAGTGGAACGCACCATCGAGCTTTGTGCCCAGGCAAAAGGTGGCAGCCTTGGGCTCTCAGGTGCCAATGACGGGCCCCATTACCCCTAGAAAAAGAACAATCGTTTCCTGTCCTGGCACATTTTCCCTGGGAGGAATCTTCATTGGTCTGGAATTCTAGGCTGAAAACGGCTCTTTCCCTTACCCGCATGCGGCACGCACCGTCGAGCTTTGCGCCCAGGGAAAAGGTGGCAGCCCTGGGCTCTCAGCTGCCAATTTTGGGGCCCCATTAACCCTAGAAAAGGCACAATCGCTTTCTGTCCTGGCACCTTTTCCCAGGGAGAAATCTTCGCTGGCCTGGAATTCTGGGATGAGAAACGACACATTCCCGGACTTGCAAGTGGCATGCGCCGTCGACATTTGCGCCCAGGGAAAAGGTGGCAGCCTTGGGCTCTCAGGTGCCAAAGATGAAGTCCCATTACTCCTAGAAAAGGCACAATGGCTTTCTGTCCTGACACCTTTTCCCAGAGAGGAATCGACTTCCGTCTGGAATTCTGGGCTGAAAAGCGGCCCTTTCCCGGACCTGCACAGGGTATGCACCGTCGAGCTTTGCACCCAGGGAAAAGGTGGCAGCCTTGGGCTCTCATGTGCCAAGGATGGGGCCCAATAAGCATTACAAAATACACAATGGCTTTGTCTCCTGGTACATATTGCCTCTGAGGAATCTTCATAGGTCTGGAATTCTGGGCTGAAAAATGGCACTTTCCCGGACCCGCACGTGGAACGCTCCGTCGAGCTTTGCACCCAGGGAAAAGGGGACAGCCTTGGGCTCTCAGGTGCCAATGATGGTGCCCCATTACCCCTACAAAAGGCAGAATGGCTTTCTGTCCTGGCACCTTTTCCCTGGGAGAAATCTTCATCGGCCTCGAATTCTGGGATGAGAAACAGCACATTCCTGGACCCGCAAGTGGCACGCACCGTCGAGCTTTGCGCTCAGGGAAAAGGTTGCAGCCTTGGGCTCTCAGGTGTCAATGATGGAGCCCCATTAACCCTAGAAAAGGAACAATCGCTTTCTGTCCTGACACCTTTTCCCAGGGAGGAATCTTCATCGGTCTGGAATTCTGGAATGAGAAACGGCAATTTCCCGGACCCTCACGTAGCACGCATGGTCGAGCTTTGCGCCCAGGGTATAGGAGGCAACCTTGGGCTCTCAGGTGCCAGTGATGGAGCCCGATTAAACCTAGAAATGGAACAATCGCTTTCTGTCCTGGGAGCCTCTTCCCTGTGAGGAGTCTTCATCCGTCTGGAATTCAGGGCTGAAAAACGGCACTTTCCCGGACAAGAAAGTGGTATGTGCCGTTGATGTTTGCGCCCACGGAAAAGGTGGCAGCCTTGAACTCTCAGGTGCCAATGATGGGGCACCATTGACCCTAGAAAAGGACAATTCAATTTCTGACCTGGCACCTTTTCCCTGGGAGGTGTCTTCGTCCGTCTGGAATTCTGGGCTGAAAAATGGCACTTCCCCGGACCCGCAAGTGGCACGCGCCGTCGCCATTTGCGCCCAGGCAAAAGGTGGCAGCCTTGGGCTCTCAGGTGCCAATGATGGGGCCCCGTTAACACTAGAAAAATAACACTTGCTTTCTGTCCTGGCACCTTTTCCCTGGGAGGAATCTTCGTCCGTCTGGAAATCTGGGTTCAAAAATGGCACTGCCCCAAACCCGCACAAGGTACACACCGTCGAGCTTTGCGCCCAGGGAAAAGGTGGCAGCCTTGGGCTCTCAGGTGCCAATGATGGTGCCCCATTACCCCTACAAAAGGCACAATGGCTTTCTGTCCTGGCACCTTTTCCCAGGGAGGAATCTTCATCGGTTTGGAATTCTGGTCTGAGAATCGGCACTTTCCTGGACCCGCAAGTGGAACGCACCATCGAGCTTTGCGTCCAGGGAAAAGGTGGCAGTCTTGGGCTCTCAGGTGCCAATGATGGGGCCCCATTACCTTTACAAAAAGCACAATGGCTTTCTGTCCTGGCACCTTTTCCCTGGGAGGAGTCTTCATTGGTCTGGAATTCTGGGCTGTAAAATGGCACTTTCTGGGACCAGCACGTGGCACGCACTGTCATGCTTTGAGCCCAGGGAAAAGGAGGCAACCTCTGGCTCTCAGATGCCAATGACGGGCCCCCATTAACACTAGAAATGGAACAATCGCTTTCTGTCCTGGGAGCCTTTTCCCTGGGAGGAGTCGTCATCCGTCTGGAATTCTGGGCTGAAAAATGGCACTTTCTCTGACCTGCACGTGGCAGGCACCATCTAGCTTTGGTCCCAGGGAAAAGGTGGCAGCCTTGGGCTCTCAGGTGCCAATGATGGGTCCCCGTTAACACTAGATAAATAACAATCGCTTTCTGTCCTGGCACCTTTTCCCTGGGAGGAATTTTCGTCCATCTGGAATTCTGTACTGAAAAACGGCACTTCCCTGGACCTGCAAGTGGAACGCACTGTCGAGCTTTGTGCCCAGGCAAAAGGTGGCAGCCTTGGGCTCTCAGGTGCCAATGATGGGGCCCCATTACCCCTAGAAAAAGAACAATCGCTTTCGGTCCTGGCACCTTTTCCCTGGGAGGAATCTTCATTGGTCTGGAATTCTGGGCTGAAAACGGCTCTTTCCCTCACCCGCATGTGGCACGCACTGTCGAGCCTTGCGCCCAGGTAAAAGGTGGCAGCCCTGGGCTCTCAGCTGCCAATTTTGGGGCCCCATTAACCCTAGAAAAGGCACAATCGCTTTCTGTCCTGGCACTTTTTCCCAGGGAGATATCTTTGCTGGCCTGGAAGTCTGGGATGAGAAACGGCACATTCCCGGACTTGCAAGTGGCACGCGCCGTCGACATTTGCGCCCAGGGAAAAGGTGGCAGCCTTGGGCTCTCAGGTGCCAAAGATGGGGCCCCATTACCCCTAGAAAAGGCACAATGGCTTTCTGTCCTGACACCTTTTCCCAGAGAGGAATCGACTTCCGTCTGGAATTCTGGGCTGAAAAACGGCCCTTTCCCGGACCCGCACAGGGTATGCACCGTCGAGCTTTGCACCCAGGGAAAAGGAGGCAGCCTTGGGCTCTCAGGTGCCAATGATGGGGCCCAATAAGCATTACAAAATACACAATGGCTTTGTCTCCTGGTACCTTTTCCCTCCGAGGAATCTTCATAGGTCTGGAATTCTGGGCTGAAAAATGGCACTTTCCCGGACCCGCACGTGAAACGCTCCGTCGAGCTTTGCGCCCAGGGAAAAGGTGGCAGCCTTGGGCTCTCAGGTGTCAATTTTGGGACCCCATTAACCCTAGAAAAGGCACAATTGTGTTCTGTCCTGAACTCTTTTCCCGAGAGAAATCTTCATCAGCCTCGATTTCTGGGATAAGAAACAGCACATTCCTGGACCCGCAAGTGGCACGCACCGTCGAGCTTTGCGCTCAGGGAAAAGGTTGCAGCCTTCGGCTCTCAGGTGTCAATGATGGAGCCCCATTAACCCTAGAAAAGGAACAATCGCTTTCTGTCCTGACACCTTTTCCCAGGGAGCAATCTTCATCGGTCTGGAATTGTGGAAATGAGAAACGGCAATTTCCCGGACCCTCACGTAGCACGCATGGTCGAGCTTTGCGCCCAGGGTATAGGAGGCAACCTTGGGCTCTCAGGTGCATATAAAGGAGCCCCATTAACCCTAGAAATGGAACAATCGCTTTCTGTCCTGGCACCTTTTCCCTGGGAGGAATCTTCATTGGTCTGGAATTGAGGGCTGAAAAACGGCACTTTCCTAGACAAGAAAGTGGGACGCGCCGTTGATGTTTGCGCCCACGGAAAAGGTGGCAGCCTTGAACTCTCAGGTGCCAATGATGGGGCACCATTGACCCTAGAAAAGGACAATTCGATTTCTGACCTGGCACCTTTTCCCTGGGAGGTGTCTTCATCCTACTGGAATTCTGGGCTGAAAAATGGCACTTCCCCGGACCCGCAAGTGGCACGCGCCGTCGACATTTGCGCCCAGGCAAAAGGTGGCAGCCTTGGGCTCTCAGGTGCCAAGGATGGGGCCCCGTTAACACTAGAAAAATAACACTTGCTTTCTGTCCTGGCACCTTTTCCCTGGGAGGAATCTTCGTCCGTCTGGAAATCTGGGTTCAAAAATGGCACTGCCCCAAACCCGCACAAGGTACACACCGTCGAGCTTTGTGCCCAGGGAAAAGGGGGCAGCCTTGGGCTCTCAGGTGCCAATGATGGTGCCCCATTACCCCTACAAAAGGCACAATGGCTTTCTGTCCTGGCACGTTTTCCCAGGGAGGAATCTTCATCGGTTTGGAATTCTGGTCTGGGAATCGGCACTTTCTTGGACCCGCAAGTGGAACGCACCATCGAGCTTTGCGTCCAGGGAAAAGGTGGCAGTCTTGGGCTCTCAGGTGCCAATGATGGGGCCCCATTACCTTTACAAAAAGCACAATGGCTTTCTGTCCTGGCACCTTTTCCCTGGGAGGAGTCTTCATTGGTCTGGAATTCTGGGCTGTAAAATGGCACTTTCTGGGACCAGCACGTGGCACGCACTGTCATGCTTTGCGCCCAGGGAAAAGGAGGCAACCTCTGGCTCTCAGATGCCAATGACGGGCCCCCATTAACACTAGAAATGGAACAATCGCTTTCTGTCCTGGGAGCCTTTTCCCTGGGAGGAGTCGTCATCCGCCTGGAATGCTGGGCTGAACAAAGGTCTTTCTCTGACCGGCACGTGGCAGGCACCATCTAGCTTTGCGCCCAGGGAAAAGGTGGCAGCCTTGGGCTCTCAGGTGCCAAAGATGGAGCCCCATTACCCCTAGAAAAGGCACAATGGCTTTCTGTCCTGACACCTTTTCCCTGGGAGGAATCTTCATCGGTCTGGAATTCTGGAATGAGAAACGGCAATTTCCCGGACCCTCACGTAGCACGCATGGTCGAGCTTTGCGCCCAGGGTATAGGAGGCAACCTTGGGCTCTCAGGTGCATATAAAGGAGCCCCATTAACCCTAGAAATGGAACAATCGCTTTCTGTCCTGGGAGCCTCTTCCCTGTGAGGAGTCTTCATCCGTCTGGAATTGAGGGCTGAAAAACGGCACTTTCCCTGACAAGAAAGTGGTACGTGCCGTTGATGTGTGCGCCCACGGAAAAGGTGGCAGCCTTGAACTCCCAGGTGCCAATGATGGGGCACCATTGACCCTAGAAAAGGACAATTCGATTTCTGACCTGGCACCTTTTCCCTGGGAGGTGTCTTCGTCCGTATGGAATACTGGGCTGAAAAATGGCACTTCCCCGGACCCGCAAGTGGCACGCGCCGTCGACATTTGCGCCCAGGGAAAAGGTGGCAGCCTTGGGCTCTCAGGTGCCAATGATGGGGCCCCGTTAACACTAGAAAAATAACACTTGCTTTCTGTCCTGGCACCTTTTCCCAGGGAGGAATCTTCGTCCGACTGGAATTTTGGGTTCAAAAATGGCACTGCCCCAAACCCGCACAAGGTACACACCGTCGAGCTTTGCGCCCAGGGAAAAGGTGGCAGTCTTGCGCTCTCAGGTGCCAATGATGGGGCCCCATTACCTTTACAAAAAGCACAATGGCTTTCTGTCCTGGCACCTTTTCCCTGGGAGGAGTCTTCATTGGTCTGGAATTCTGGGCTGTAAAATGGCACTTTCTGGGACCAGCACGTGGCACGCACTGTCATGCTTTGCGCCCAGGGAAAAGGAGGCAACCTCTGGCTCTCAGATGCCAATGACGGGCCCCCATTAACACTAGAAATGGAACAATCGCTTTCTGTCCTGGGAGCCTTTTCCCTGGGAGGAGTCTTCATTGGTCTGGAATTCTGGGCTGAAAAATGGCACTTTCTCTGACCTGCACGTGGCAGGCACCATCTAGCTTTGCGCCCAGGGAAAAGGTGGCAGCCTTTGGCTCTCAGGTGCCAATGATGGGTCCCCGTTAACACTAGATAAATAACAATCGCTTTCTGTCCTGGCACCTTTTCCCTGGGAGGAATTTTCGTCCGTCTGGAATTCTGGACTGAAAAACGGCACTTCCCTGGACCTGCAAGTGGAACGCACTGTCGAGCTTTGTGCCCAGGCAAAAGGTGGCAGTCTTGGGCTCTCAGGAGCCAATGATGGGGTCCCATTACCCCTAGAAAAAGAACAATCGCTTTCTGTCCTGGCACCTTTTCCCTGGGAGGAATCTTCATTGGTCTGGAATTCTGGGCTGAAAACGGCTCTTTCCCTCACCCGCATGTGGAACGCACCGTCGAGCCTTGCGCCCAGGGAAAAGGTGGCAGCCCTGGGCTCTCAGCTGCCAATTTTGGGGCCCCATTAACCCTAGAAAAAGCACAATGGCTTTCTGTCCTGGCACCTTTTCCCAGGGAGAAATCTTTGCTGGCCTGGAATTCTGGGATGAGAAACGGCACATTCCCGGACTTGCAAGTGGCACGCGCCGTCGACATTTGCACCCAGGGAAAAGGTGGCAGCCTTGGGCTCTCAGGTGCCAAAGATGGGGCCCCATTACCCCTAGAAAAGGCACAATGACTTTCTTTCCTGACACCTTTTCCCAGAGAGGAATCGACTTCCGTCTGAAATTCTGGGCTGATAAACGGCCCTTTCCCGGACCCGCACAGGGTGTGCACCGTCGAGCTTTGCACCTAGGGAAAAGGTGGCAGCCTTGGGCTCTCAGGTGCCAATGATGGGGACCAATTAGCATTACAAAATACACAATGGCTTTGTCTCCTGGTACCTTTTCCCTCCGAGGAATCTTCATAGGTCTGGAATTCTGGGCTGAAAAATGGCACTTTCCCGGACCCGCACGTGGAACGCTCCGTCGAGCTTTGCGCCCAGGCAAAAGGTGGCAGCCTTGGGCTCTCAGGTGTCAATTTTGGGGCACCATTAATTTTAGAAAAGGCACAATTGCTTTCTGCCCTGGCACCTTTTCCCTGGGAGAAATCTTCATCGGCCTCGAATTCTGGGATGAGAAACAGCACATTCCTGGACCCGCAAGTGGCACGCACCGTCGAGCTTTGCGCCCAGGGAAACGGTTGCAGCCTTCGGCTCTCAGGTGGCAATGATGGGTCCCCATTACCCCTAGAAAAGGAACAATCGCTTTCTGTCCTGACACCTTTTCCCAGGGAGGAATCTTCATCGGTCTGGAATTCTGGAATGAGAAACGGCAATTTCCCGGACCCTCATGTAGCACGCATGGTCGAGCTTTGCGCCCAGGGTATAGGAGGCAACCTTGGGCTCTCAGGTGCCAATGATGGAGCCCGATTAAACCTAGAAATGGAACAATCGCTTTCTGTCCTGGGAGCCTCTTCCCTGTGAGGAGTCTTCATCCGTCTGGAATTGAGGGCTGAAAAACGGCACTTTCCCGGACAAGAAAGTGGTATGTGCCGTTGATGTTTGCGCCCACGGAAAAGGCGGCAGCCTTGAACTCTCAGGTGCCAATGATGGGGCACCATTGACCCTAGAAAAGGACAATTCGATTTCTGACCTGGCACCTTTTCCCTGGGAGGTGTCTTCGTCCGTCTGGAATTCTGGGCTGAAAAATGGCACTTCCCCGGACCCGCAAGTGGCAGGCGCCGCCGCCATTTGTGCCCAGGGAAAAGGTGGCAGCCTTGGGCTCTCAGGTGCCAATGATCGGGCCCCGTTAACACTAGAAAAATAACACTTGCTTTCTGTCCTGGCACCTTTTCCCAGGGAGGAATCTTCGTCCGTCTGGAAATTTGGGTTCAAAAATGGCACTGCCCCAAACCCGCACAAGGTACACACCGTCGATCTTTGCGCCCAGGGAAAAGGGGACAGCCTTGGGCTCTCAGCTGCCAATGATGGTGCCCCATTACCCCTACAAAAGGCACAATGGCTTTCTGTCCTGGCACCTTTTCCCAGGGAGGAGTCTTCATCGGTTTGGAATTCTGGTCTGGGAATCGGCACTTTCCTGGACCCGCAAGTGGAACGCACCATCGAGCTTTGCGTCCAGGGAAAAGGTGGCAGTCTTGGGCTCTCAGGTGCCAATGATGGGGCCCCATTACCTTTACCAAAAGCACAATGGCTTTCTGTCCTGGCACCTTTTCCCTGGGAGGAGTCTTCATTGGTCTGGAATTCTGGGCTGTAAAATGGCACTTTCTGGGACCAGCACGTGGCACGCACTGTCATGCTTTGCGCCCAGGGAAAAGGAGGCAACCTCTGGCTCTCAGATGCCAATGACGGGCCCCCATTAACACTAGAAATGGAACAATCGCTTTCTGTCCTGGGAGCCTTTTCCCTGGGAGGAGTCGTCATCCGTCTGGAATCCTGGGCTGAACAAAGCACTTTCTCTGACCTGCACATGGCAGGCACCATCTAGCTTTGCGCCCAGGGAAAAGGTGGCAGCCTTGGGCTCTCAGGTGCCAATGATGGGTCCCCGTTAACACTAGAAAAATAACACTTGCTTTCTGTCCTGGCACCTTTTCCCAGGGAGGAATTTTCGTCCCTCTGGAATTCTGGGCTGAAAAACGGCACTTCCCCGGACCTGCAAGTGGAACGCACCGTCGAGCTTTGTGCCCAGGCAAAAGGTGGCAGCCTTGGGCTCTCAGGTGCCAATGATGGGGCCCCATTACCCCTAGAAAAAGAACAATCGTTTCCTGTCCTGGCACCTTTTCCCTGGGAGGAATCTTCATTGGTCTGGAATTCTAGGCTGAAAACGGCTCTTTCCCTTACCCGCATGCGGCACGCACCGTCGAGCTTTGCGCCCAGGGAAAAGGTGGCAGCCCTGGGCTCTCAGCTGCCAATTTTGGGGCCCCATTAACCCTAGAAAAGGCACAATCGCTTTCTGTCCTGGCACCTTTTCCCAGGGAGAAATCTTCGCTGGCCTGGAATTCTGGGATGAGAAACGACACATTCCCGGACTTGCAAGTGGCACGCGCCGTCGACATTTGCGCCCAGGGAAAAGGTGGCAGCCTTGGGCTCTCAGGTGCCAAAGATGAAGTCCCATTACTCCTAGAAAAGGCACAATGGCTTTCTGTCCTGACACCTTTTCCCAGAGAGGAATCGACTTCCGTCTGGAATTCTGGGCTGAAAAACGGCCCTTTCCTGGACCTGCACAGGGTATGCACCGTCGATCTTTGCACCCAGGCAAAAGGTGGCAGCCTTGGGCTCTCAGGTGCCAAGGATGGGGCCCAATTAGCATTACAAGATACACAATGGCTTTGTCTCCTTTTACCTTTTCCCTCTGAGGAATCTTCATAGGTCTGGAATTCTGGGCTGAAAAATGGCACTTTCCCGGACCCGCACGTGGAACGCTCCGTCGAGCTTTGCGCCCAGGCAAATGTGGCAGCCTTGGGCTCTCAGGTGTCAATTTTGGGGCCCCATTACCCCTAGAAAAGGCACAATTGCTTTCTGCCCTGGCACCTTTTCCCTGGGAGAAATCTTCATTGGCCTCGAATTCTGGGATGAGAAACAGCACATTCCTGGACCCGCAAGTGGCACGCACCGTCGAGCTTTGCGCTCAGGGAAAAGGTTGCAGCCTTGGGCTCTCAGGTGTCAATGATGGAGCCCCATTACTCCTAGAAAAGGAACAATCGCTTTCTGTCCTGACACCTTTTCCCAGGAAGGAATCTTCATCGGTCTGGAATTCTGGAATGAGAAACGGCAATTTCCCGGACCCTCACGTAGCACGCATGGTCGAGCTTTGCGCCCAGGGTATAGGAGGCAACCTTGGGCTCTCAGGTGCCAATGATGGAGCCCGATTAAACCTAGAAATGGAACAATCGCTTTCTGTCCTGGGAGCCTCTTCCCTGTGAGGAGTCTTCATCCGTCTGGAATTCAGGGCTGAAAATCGGCACTTTCCCGGACAAGAAAGTGGTATGTGCCGTTGATGTTTGCGCCCACGGAAAAGGTGGCAGCCTTGAACTCTGAGGTGCCAATGATGGGGCACCATTGACCCTAGAAAAGGACAATTCGATTTCTGACCTGGCACCTTTTCCCTGGGAGGTGTCTTCGTCCGTCTGGAATTCTGGGCTGAAAAATGACACTTCCCCGGACCCGCAAGTGGCACGCGCCGTCGCCATTTGCACCCAGGCAAAAGGTGGCAGCCTTGGGCTCTCAGGTGCCAATGATGGGGTCACGTTAACACTAGAAAAATAACACTTGCTTTCTCTCCTGGCACCTTTTCCCAGGGAGGAATCTTCGTCCGTCTGGAAATCTGGGTTCAAAAATGGCACTGCCCCAAACCCGCACAAGGTACACACCATCGAGCTTTGCGCCCAGGGAAAAGGGGGCAGCCTTGGGCTCTCAGGTGCCAATGATGGGGCCCCATTACCTTTACAAAAAGCACAATGGCTTTCTGTCCTGGCACCTTTTCTCTGGGAGGAGTCTTCATTGGTCTGTAATTCTGGGCTGTAAAATGGCACTTTCTGGGACCAGCACGCGCACGCATTGTCGAGCTTTGCGCCCAGGGAAAAGGAGGCAACCTCTGGCTCTCAGATGCCAATGACGGGCCCCCATTAACACTAGAAATGGAACAATCGCTTTCTGTCCTGGGAGCCTTTTCCCTGGAAGGAGTCGTCATCCATCTGGAATCCTGGGCTGAACAAAGGTCTTTCTCTGACCTACAAGTGGCAGGCACCATCTAGCTTTGTGCCCAGGCAAAAGGTTGCAGCCTTGGGCTCTCAGGTGCCAATGATGGGTCCCCGCTAACACTAGATAAATAACAATCGCTTTCTGTCCTGGCACCTTTTCCCTGGGAGGAATTTTCGTCTGTCTGGAATTCTGGTCTGAAAAACGGCACTTCCCCGGACCTGCAAGTGGAACGCACCGTCGAGCTTTGTGCCCAGGCAAAAGGTGGCAGCCTTGCACTCTAAGGTGCCAAGGATGGGCCCCATTACTCCTAGAAAAAGAACAATCGTTTCCTGTCCTGGCACCTTTTCCCTGGGAGGAATCTTCATTGGTCTGGAATTCTAGGCTGAAAACGGCTCTTTCCCTTACCCGCATGCGGCACGCACCGTCGAGCTTTGCGTCCAGGGAAAAGGTGGCAGCCCTGGGCTCTCAGCTGCCAATTTTGGGGCCCCTTTAACCCTAGAAAAAGTACAATCGCTTTCTGTCCTGGCACCTTTTCCCAGGGAGAAATCTTTGCTGGCCTGGAATTCTGGGATGAGAAACGGCACATTCCCGGAGTTGCAAGTGGCACTCGCCGTCGACATTTGCGCCCAGGGAAAAGGTGGCAGCCTTGGGCTCTCAGGTGCCCATTTTGGGGCCCCGTTACCCCTACAAAAGGCACAATGGCTTTCTGTCCTGACACCTTTTCCTAGAGAGGAATCGACTTCCGTCTGGAATTCTGGGCTGAAAAACGGCCCTTTCCTGGACCAGCACAGGGTATGCACCGTCGAGATTTGCACCCAGGGAAAAGGTGGCAGCCTTGGGCTCTCTGGTGCCAATGATGGGGCCCAATTAGCATTACAAAATACACAATGGCTTTGTCTCCTGGTACCTTTTCCCTCTGAGGAATCTTCATAGGTCTGGAATTCTGGGCTGAAAAATGGAACTTTCCCGGACCCGCACGTGGAACGCTCCGTCGAGCTTTGCGCCCAGGGAAAAGGTGGCAGCCTTGGGCTCTCAGGTGTCAAATTTGGGGTCCCATTAATCCTAGAAAAGGCACAATTGCTTTCTGCCCTGGCACCTTTTCCCTGGGAGAAATCTTCATCGGCCCCGAATTCTGGGATGAGAAACAGCACATTCCTGGACCCGCAAGTGGCACGCACCGTCGAGCTTTGCGCCCAGGGAAACGGTTGCAGCCTTCGGCTCTCAGGTGCCAATGATGGGTCCCCATTACTCCTAGAAAAGGAGAAATCCATTCCTGTCCTGGCACCTTTTCCCAGGGAGGAATCTTCATCTGTCTGGAATTCTGGAATGAGAAACGGCAATTTCCCGGACCCTCACGTAGCACGCATGGTCGAGCTTTGCGCCCAGGGTATAGGAGGCAACCTTGGGCTCTCAGGTGCCAATGATGGGGCCCGATTAACCCTAGAAATGGAACAATCGCTTTCTGTCCTGGGAGCCTCTTCCCTGTGAGGAGTCTTCATCCGTCTGGAATTGAGGGCTGAAAAACGGCACTTTCCCGGACAAGAAAGTGGTACGCGCCGTTGATGTTTGCGCCCACGGAAAAGGTGGCAGCCTTGAACTCTCAGGTGCCAATGATGGGGCACCATTGACCCTAGAAAAGGACAATTCGATTTCTGACCTGGCACCTTTTCCCTGGGAGGTGTCTTCGTCCGTCTGGAATTCTGGGCTGAAAAATGGCACTTCCCCGGACCCGGAAGTGACACGCGCCGTCGACATTTGTGCCCAGGCAAAAGGTGGCAGCCTTGGGCTCTCAGGTGCCAATGATGGGGCCCCGTTAACACTAGATAAATAACACTTGCTTTCTGTCCTGGCACCTTTTCCCAGGGAGGAATCTTCATCCGTCTGGAAATCTGGGTTCAAAATGGCACTTCCCCAAACCCGCACAAGGTACACACCGTCGAGCTTTGCGCCCAGGGAAAAGGGGGCAGCCTTGGGCTCTCAGGTGCCAATGATGGTGCCCCATTACCCCTACAAAAGGCACAATGGCTTTCTGTCTGTGCTGGTTTGAAGGTGAACCAGCAGGGGAAATGAAGTCACCACGAGAGAGATTATAAGTCAGACCTTAAATTTAATAATAATATTACAAAATCGACACTGACACACAAGGGAAATTGCTTTCATCTCACAAAACCCCAGCAGTATAACCCAGTGTCCTGGGGCACAAACCCAAGGGGGTTTGTTTGCCCTTGTGCTGAGACCCCTGTGGTTCCCCCAAGTCCAGAGCAAAAGGAAAAGAAAAACCTGTTGGTGCAGGCGAGGGCTGTGGTCTGGGCGAGAGTGGTGATCTCCTCCTGTCTAGGTCCTGCTGCTGCTCTGGATCCGACGAGAGGTTCCCGAGGTCTTCTTACCCACCACTTATGTACCCTCAGGGAGCACTCAGTCCCTCCCCCTGGGCGGGGACTCACACAATGGGTGATTAACTCTGGGAGCCAGGGGGTATTGAGCAGTTGATGGCCCATTAGCAGCTCTGCCCCCCTCAGGCTGGGTGTGAAGGTGATAGTGGCCCCCTGGGCAGCTGCTGCTAATGGCCCATTGACTTTGGGGAATGAATAAGAGGGTAGAATACACAGCTTTGATCACCCCCACACAGGGTTAGCTGGTCCCTCCTGCTGAACTAGGACATTATCCACCCCTTATTCTACTCCATCTAGTCATTCCCAAATTAATCCCCTTTTTACCTATACATACATATATATACACATATATACAAATACAATGAAACATTACAAACTCGTCTCGCTCAAAATTAGGTCCCCTTGTGGTACACAACGTGTTTCTCCATCTTTTTGCATTATCCACCAAGTGCAACCAGGTCCTTGAGCAAAGACAATCCCTCGGATGGGTTTGCCTTTGTTTGAGGTGGGACTCACCCAAACAGTCTTTCCTAACATACCTCTCATATGGACCACAGGGACTTTATCTCCATCTACAGTATTCAAGAGTTCTGATTGGGCAGGGCCAGCTCGATTGATGGAGCCCCGGGTGTTGACCAACCAGGTGGCCTTTGCCAAATGCAGCTCCCAGTGTTTGAAAGTTCCCCCACCCAATGCCTTCAAGGTTGTTTTCAGCAGTCCATTACATCGCTCAACTTTCCCGGCAGCTGGAGCATGGTAGGGGATATGATACACCCACTCAATGCCGTGCTCTCTGGCCCAGGTGTCTATGAGGCTGTTCTTGAAGTGGGTGCCGTTGTCAGACTCTATTCTCTCTGGGGTGCCGTGTCTCCACAGGACTTGTTTCTCAAGGCCCAGGATGGTATTCCGGGCAGTGGCGTGAGATACGGGGTATGTCTCCAGCCATCCAGTGGTTGCCTCTACCATGGTCAGCACATAGCGCTTGCCTTGGCGTGTTTGGGGAAGTGTGATGTAGTCAACTTGCCAGGCTTCCCCATACCTGTATTTCGACCACCGTCCACCATACCATAGAGGCTTCACCCGCTTGGCCTGCTTGATGGCAGCACACGTGTCACAGTCATGGATAACCTGTGAGACACCGTCCATGGTTAGATCCACCCCTCGGTCACGAGCCCATCTGTATGTTGCATCTCTGCCCTGATGACCAGAGGCATCATGGGCCCATTGAGCTAGAAACAATTCACCTTTATGCTGCCAATCCAGATCTACCTGAGAGACTTCAATCCTGGCAGCTCAATCCACCTGCTCGTTGTTACGATGCTCCTCATTAGCCCGGCTCTTGGGTACATGAGCATCTACGTGACGGACCTTCACACTCAGCTTCTCTACCCGGGCAGCGATGTCCTGCCACATCTCAGCCGCCCAGATGGGTTTCCCTTTGCGCTGCCAGCCGGCCTTTCTCCAACGCTCCAGCCATCCCCACAGAGCATTGGCCACCATCCACGAGTCACTGTAAAGGTGACTCTTGGCCACTTCTCTCGTTCAGCGATATCCAAAGCCAGCTGAACAGCTTTCAGCTCTGCAACCTGACTTGATCCACCTTGTCCTTCAGTCGCTTCTGCAACTCGACGTGTAGGACTCCATACAGCTGCTTTCCATTTCCGGCTTGTCCCTACAATGCGGCAAGAGCCATCTGTGAAGAGAGCATATCGCTTCTCCTCTTCTGGTAGCTGGTTATATGGTGGGGCCTCCTCAGCTCGTGTCACCTGCTCCTCTTCTTCTTCAGAGGACAATCCGAAACTCTCACCTTCCGGCCAGTTGGTGATGATTTCCAAAATCCCAGGGCGATTAGGATTCCCTATCCGGGTTCGCTGCGTGATCAGAGCGATCCACTTACTCCATGTGGCATCAGTGGCATGATGGGTAGAAGGAGCTTTTCCTTTGAACATCCAGCCCAATACTGGTAGTCGGGGTGCCAGGATGAGCTGTGCCTCAGTGCCAATCACTTCTGAGGCGGCTCGAACTCCTTCATAAGCTGCCAGGATCTCTTTCTCAGTTGGGGTGTAGCTGGCCTCAGATCCTTTGTATCCCCGACTCCAGAATCCCAGCGGTCGTCCTCGAGTCTCCCCAGGTACTTTCTGCCAGAGGCTCCAGGATGGGCCATTCTCCCCGGCTGCAGTGTAGAGCACATTCTTCACATCCTGTCCTGTCCTGACTGGCCCAAGGGCTACTGCATGGGTAATCTCCTGTTTAATCTGCTCAAAGGCTTGCTGTTGTTCAGGGCCCCACTGGAAATCATTTTTCTTCCGTGTCACAAGGTAGAGAGGGCTTACAATCTGACTGTACTCTGGGATATGCATCCTCCAAAAGCCCACGGCACCTAGGAAAGCCTGAGTTTCCTTCTTGCTGGTCGGTGGGGACATAGCTGCTATTTTGTTGATCACCTCTGTTGGAATCTGACGACGCCCGTCTTGCCACTTCACTCCTAGGAACTGAATTTCCTGAGCAGGTCCCTTGACCTTACTTCGTTTAATGGCAAAACCAGCTCTTAGGAGAATCTGGATTATCTTCTTTCCTTTCTCAAAAACCTCCCCTGCTGTGTTCCCCCATACAATGATGTCATCGATGTACTGTAGGTGTTCTGGAGCCTCACCCTTTTCCAATGCAGTCTGGATCAGTCCATGGCAAATGGTGGAACTGTGTTTCCACCCCTGGGGCAGTCGATTCCAGGTGTACTGCACCCCCTTCCAGGTGAAAGCGAACTGCGGCCTGCACTCTGCTGCCAACGGAATGGAGAAAAAGGCATTGGCAATGTCGATGGTGGCATACCACTTGGCTGCCTTGGACTCCAGCTCATACTGAAGCTCCAGCATGTCCGGCACAGCGGCACTCGGGGGGGGTGTGACCTCATTGAGACCACGGTAATCCACCGTCAGCCTCCACTCTCCACTGGACTTTCGTACTGGCCATTGGGGCTATTAAATGGTGAGTGAGTCTTGCTGACCACCCCTTGGCTCTCCAGCTCACGAATCATCTTGTGTATGGGGGTCACAGAGTCTCAGTCAGTGTGGTATTGCCGACGGTGCACTGTGGCTGTGGCCAGCGGTACCAATTGTTCTTCAACTTTCAGCAGTCCCACAGCAGAAGGGTCCTCTGAGAGGCCAGGCAAGGTGCTCAGCTGTCTGATTTCCTCTGTCTCCACAGCAGCTATGCCAAAGGCCCAACGCAGTCCCTTTGGGTCTTTGAAATACCCATTCCTCAGGTAGTCTATGCCAAGGATACATGGGGCTTCTGGACCAGTCACAATGGGGTGTCTATGCCATTCCTTCCCAGTCAAGCTGACTTCAGCTTCCAGTACAGTCAGCTGTTGGGATCCCCCTGTCACCCCAGAAATATAGATGGATTCTGTCCCAATGTATCCTGATGGCATCAACGTGCATTGTGCACCAGTGTCCACTAAAGCTTTGTATTTCTGTGGGTCTGATGAGGCAGGCCACCGAATCCACACAGTCCAATAAACCCGATTGTCCCTCTCCTCTACCTGGCTAGAGGCAGGGCCCCCCTAGTTCTGGTCATGGTATTCACTGCGCTCTCCCTGTGAATATGACCGGGAGGTTCCTTCAAGAGGATCGGGCATAACATCATCATTCCTATACTGTCTGGAGCCTTGCCCACGAGAGACCGGAGCAGCCTTCAACCTTGAAGAATTCCCTGTGTTAGTTGTGCCTCTTTGCAATTCACGTACCCGAGCTGCTAAGGAAGAGGTGGGTTTCCCATCCCACTTCCTCATATCTTCTCCATGCTCATGGAGGTAAAACCACAGATTGCTGCGTGGAGTGTACCCTTTCTCCTTAGCTGGAAGACGCCTGCTCCTGATGGAAAAGACTCTCGTTTGTTCTGGAGAGATATGGAAGAGTCCTTCCTTAATCTTCTCTTCCAGTTCAGCCAGTTTTGTTTCCACAGCTGAGACGTGGGCTCTAATGGAGCAGTGACAGTGTCTTCATAAATCCTGAGTTTGCTGACCAGTGCACCCACCTTGTCTTCTCCCTCTCTCCACTGCAATGTTGCAAGGTAGCGAGAATACATTTCTGGCCCAAGTCGTGCAAATTTTAACCACATCTGGGATGTGCACTGGACACCATCTGGACTTTTAGGGAATCTCTCATCCTCTGAAAAGATTATCTCCAGTACGGCTAATTCCCTTAAGCACCGGATACCTTGTTCCATCGTGTTCCATTGTCCTTGCTGTACGTGGAGGTCCTCCTTACAAAGATATCTCTCCCTCACGCTTGACAACAGTCGCCGCCAGAGGCTGAGAGTTTCCTGTCTCTTTCCAATGCCCTGATCAATGACAACATCTCGAGAAAGGGATCCCAGCTGCCTTGCCTCACTCCCATCTAGAATTGTATCATTGGCTGCAGCATCCCAGATTCGAAGTAGCCAGATCAAGATGGACTCATTTGCCTGTCGTGTGAACTCTCTCCGGAGCTCACGCAGCTCTCCCAGGGATAGGGACCGGGTGATTATTTCTGGCTCCATTTCTTCTGCTTGAGATGAAGGTCCTGACTCTTCCTCGTCATGCGCTATACGAACTGATTTGGTCTTTGATTTTCTTTTCTGGACAGGGGCAACTGCTATCGGTTTTTGTTGTCCTTCTGGCTCCTCCATGGTTTGTGTGGACATGGTGCTGGTTGATTTGTTTCCCTTTCTCTCTGGCTCAGCTGTGGTTTGTGTGGGCATGGTGCTGGTTGATGTGTCTCTCTTCCTCTCTGGCTCAGTCATGGTCTGGGTGGACATGCTGCTGGTTGATGTATCTCTCTTCCTCTCTGGCTCAGCCGTGGTTTGGGTGGACATGGTGCCTGTGGATTTGCTCCTTTTCTCCTCCTCCTGATGATGCTGTACCACACCAAGCAGTGTGCGGTAGGCAGTGGCCAGGACCCAGCAGGTTGCTGTGAGCTGCACATCTCTGGGACTACCAGAGCATCTTCCTTTCACATAGCTTAGCATTTTGGCAGGGTCCTGCAGTTGTTCTGGG
Organism: Pithys albifrons albifrons; assembly: GCF_047495875.1. Classification (NCBI taxonomy): domain Eukaryota; kingdom Metazoa; phylum Chordata; class Aves; order Passeriformes; family Thamnophilidae; genus Pithys; species Pithys albifrons. Next base: position 224,303 of record NC_092494.1, read on the forward strand.
GTGAATTTCCAGATCATTTGAGGAGAGGAGGTCTCCAAATACTGGCCCATATCTTCCCACTTCCCGTTCCACTCAACATCATCCGCTCCCGGGGCAGGCCTCCAGCAAGTCTCCTTAGAAAGCCCAGTTCTGACCCTAAACATGGTGTATACAGTACAGAGGAGACAAAGCAACACTAACAGCACTAACAGTAGGATTATGCTGTCCCTAACATCAAAAGGAAGCTCAATATTTTCAATGATTGTTGGAGCAGAGGTGAAAAGGTGGAAGTAACCATCTCCGCCTGTTTTCCCCACAGTCTGGGTGCTATTTTTAATGAGACCCCAGAGGTAACAACCCAAACCAGACCAGGCACACCAGACTGAATATACATTCACAATGAAAGCCATTGTGCTTTTTGTAAAGTTAATGGGGCCCCATCATTCGCACCTGAGAGCCCAAGACTGCCACCTTTTCCCTGGACGCAAAGCTCGATGGTGCGTTCCACTTGCGGGTCCAGGAAAGTGCCGATTCTCAGACCAGAATTCCAAACCGATGAAGATTCCTCCCTGGGAAAAGGTGCCAGGACAGAAAGCCATTGTGCCTTTTGTAGGGGTAATGGGGCACCATCATTGGCACCTGAGAGCCCAAGGCTGCCCCCTTTTCCCTGGGCGCAAAGCTCGACGGTGTGTACCTTGTGCGGGTTTGGGGCAGTGCCATTTTCAACCCAGATTTCCAGGCGGATGAAGATTCCTCCCTGGGAAAAGATGTCAGGACAGAAAGCAAGTGTTATTTTTCTAGTGTTAACGGGGCCCCATCATTGGCACCTGAGAGCCCAAGGCTGCCACCTTTTGCCTGGGCGCAAATGGCGACGGCGCGTGCCACTTGCGGGTCCGGGGAAGTGCCATTTTTAAGCCCAGAATTCCAGACGGACGAAGACACCTCCCAGGGAAAAGGTGCCAGGTCAGAAATCGAATTGTCCTTTTCTAGGGTCAATGGTGCCCCATCATTGGCACCTGAGAGTTCAAGGCTGCCACCTTTTCCGTGGGCACAAACATCAACGGCGCGTACCACTTTCTTGTCCGGGAAAGTGCCGTTTTTCAGCCCTCAATTCCAGACGGATGAAGACTCCTCACAGGGAAGAGGCTCCCAGGACAGAAAGCGATTGTTCCATTTCTAGGGTGAATGGGGCTCCATCATATGCACCTGAGAGCCCAAGGTTGCCTCCTATACCCTGGGCGCAAAGCTCGACCATGCGTGCTACGTGAGGGTCCGGGAAATTGCCGTTTCTCATTCCAGAATTCCAGACGGATGAAGATTCCTCCCTGGGAAAAGGTGCCAGGACAGGAATGGATTTCTCCTTTTCTAGGAGTAATGGGGACCCATCATTGCCACCTGAGAGCCGAAGGCTGCAACCTTTTCCCTGGGCGCAAAGCTCGACGGTGCGTGCCACTTGCGGGTCCAGGAATGTGCTGATTCTCATCCCAGAATTCGGGGCCGATGAAGATTTCTCCCAGGGAAAAGGTGCCAGGGCAGAAAGCAATTGTACCTTTTCTAGGGGTAATGGTGCCCCAAAAATGAAACCTGAGAGCCCAAGGCTGCCACCTTTTCCCTGGGCGCAAAGCTCGACGGAGCGTTCCACGTGCGGGTCCGGGAAAGTGCCATTTTTCAGCCCAGAATTCCAGACCTATGAAGATTCCTCAGAGGGAAAAGGTACCAGGAGACAAAGCCATTGTGTATTTTGTAATGCTAATTGGGCCCCATCATTGGCACCTGAGAGCCCAAGGCTGCCACCTTTTCCCTGGGTGCAAAGCTCGACGGTGCATACCCTGTGCGGGTCTGGGAAATGGCCGTTTTTCAGCCCAGAATTCCAGACGGAAGTCGATTCCCCTCTGGGAAAAGGTGTCAGGACAGAAAGCCATTGTGCCTTTTCTAGGGGTAATGGGGCCTCATCTTTGGCACCTGAGAGCCCAAGGCTGCCACCTTTTCCCTGGGCGCAAATGTCGACGACGCGTGCCACTTGCAAGTCCGGGAATGTGCCGTTTCTCATCCCAGAATTCCAGGCCAGCGAAGATTTCTCCCTGGGAAAATGTGCCAGGACAGAAAGCGATTGTGCTTTTTCTAGGGTTAATGGGGTCCCAAAATTGGCAGCTGAGAGCCCAGGGCTGCCACCTTTTCCCTGGGCGCAAAGCTTGACGGTGGGTGCCGCATGCGGGTAAGGGAAAGAGCTGTTTTCAGCCCAGAATTCCAGACCCATGAAGATTCCTCCCAGGGAAAAGGTGCCAGGACAGGAAGCGATTGTGACTTTTCTAGGGGTAATGGGGCCCGTCATTGGCACCTGAGAGCCCAAGGCTGCCACCTTTTGCCTGGTCACAAAGCTCGACGGTGCGTTCCACTTGCAGGTCCGGGGAAGTGCCGTTTTTCAGCCCAGAATTCCAGACGGACGAAAATTCCTCCCAGGGAAAAGGTGCCAGGACAGAAAGCGATTGTTATTTATCTAGTGTTAACGGGGACCCATCATTGGCACCCGAGAGCCCAAGGCTGCCACCTTTTCCCTGGAACCAAAGCTAGATGGTGCCGGCCACTTGTAGGTCAGAGAAAGACCTTTGTTCAGCCCAGGATTCCAGACGGATGACGACTCCTCCCAGGGAAAAGGCTCCCAGGACAGAAAGCGATTGTTCCATTTCTAGTGTTAATGGGGGCCCGTCATTGGCATCTGAGAGCCAGAGGTTGCCTCCCTTTCCCTGGGTGCAAAGCTCGACGGTGCATACCCTGTGCGGGTCCGGGAAATGGCCGTTTTTCAGCCCAGAATTCCAGACGGAAGTCGATTCCCCTCTGGGAAAAGGTGTCAGGACAGAAAGCCATTGTGCCTTTTCTAGGGGTAATGGGGCCTCATCTTTGGCACCTGAGAGCCCAAGGCTGCCACCTTTTCCCTGGGCGCAAATGTCGACGACGCGTGCCACTTGCAAGTCCGGGAATGTGCCGTTTCTCATCCCAGAATTCCAGGCCAGCGAAGATTTCTCCCTGGGAAAATGTGCCAGGACAGAAAGCGATTGTGCTTTTTCTAGGGTTAATGGGGTCCCAAAATTGGCAGCTGAGAGCCCAGGGCTGCCACCTTTTCCCTGGGCGCAAAGCTTGACAGTGCGTGCCACGTGCTGGTCCAGGAAAGTGCCGATTCTCAGACCAGAACTCCAAACCGATGAAGATTCCTCCCTGGGAAAAGGTGCCAGGACAGAAAGCCATTGTGCCTTTTGTAGGGGTAATGGGGCACCATCATTGGCACCAGAGAGCCCAAGGCTGCCACCTTTTCCCTGGGCGCAAAGCTATATGTTGCCTGCCACTTGTAGGTCAGAGAAAGACCATTGTTCAACCCAGGATTCCAGATGGATGGCGACTCCTCCCAGGGAAATGGCTCCCAGGACAGAAAGCGATTGTTCCATTTCTAGTGTTAATGGGGGCCCGTCATTGGCATCTGAGAGCCAGAGGTTGCCTCCTTTTCCCTGGGCGCAAAGCTCGACAGTGCGTGCCACGTGCTGGTCCCAGAAAGTGCCATTTTACAGCCCAGAATTCCAGACCAATGAAGACTCCTTCCAGGGAAAAGGTGCCAGGACAGAAAGCCATTGTGCTTTTTGTAAAGGTAATGGGGCACCATCATTGTCACCTGAGAGCCCAAGACTGCCACCTTTTCCCTGGACGCAAAGCTCAATGGTGCGTTCCACTTGCGGGTCCAGGAGCGTGCCGATTCTCAGACCAGAATTCCAAACCGATGAAGATTCCTCCCTGGGAAAAGGTGCCAGGACAGAAAGCCATTGTGCCTTTTGTAGGGGTAATGGGCCACCATCATTGGCACCTGAGAGCCCAAGGCTGCCACCTTTTCCCTGTGCGCAAAGCTAGATGGTACCTGCCACGTGCAGGTGAGAGAAAGTGCTTCCTTCAGCCCAGGATTCCAGAGGGATGACGACTCCTCCCAGGGAAAAGTGCTCCCAGGACAGAAAGCGATTGTTCCATTTCTAGTGTTAATGGGGGCCCGTCATTGGCATCTGAGAGCCAGAGGTTGCCTCCTATACCCTGGGCGCTAAGCACGACAGTGCGTGCCACGTGCTGGTCCCAGAAAGTGCCATTTTACAGCCCAGAATTCCAGACCAATGAAGACTCCTCCCAGGGAAAAGGTGCCAGGACAGAAAGCCATTGTGCTTTTTGTAAAGGTAATGGGGCCCCATCATTATCACCTGAGAGCCCAAGACTGCCACCTTTTCCCTGGACGCAAAGCTCGATGGTGCGTTCCACTTGCGGGTCCAGGAAAGTGCCGATTCTCAGACCAGAATTCCAAACCGATGAAGATTCCTCCCTGGGAAAAGGTGCCAGGACAGAAAGCCATTGTGCCTTTTGTAGGGGGAAAGGGGCACCATCATTGGCACCTGAGAGCCCAAGGCTGCCCCCTTTTCCCTGGGCGCAAAGCTCGACGGTGTGTACCTTGTGCGGGTTTGGGGCAGTGCCATTTTTTAACCCAGATTTCCAGATGGACGAAGATTCCTCCCTGGGAAAAGGTGCCAGGACAGAAAGCAAGTGTTATTTATCTAGTGTTAACGTGGCCCCATCCTTGGCACCTGAGAGCCCAAGGCTGCCACCTTTTGCCTGGGTGCATATGTCGACGGCGCGTGCCACTTGCGGGATCCGGGGAAGTGCCATTTTTCAGCCCAGAATTCCAGACGGACGAAGACACCTCCCAGGGAAAAGGTGCCAGGTCAGAAATCGAATTGTCCTTTTCTAGGGTCAATGGTGCCCCATCATTGGCACCTGAGACTTCAAGGCTGCCACCTTTTCCGTGGGCGCAAACATCAACGGCGCGTACCACTTTCTTGTCTGGGAAAGTGCCGTTTTTCAGCCCTGAATTCCAGACGGATGAAGACTCCTCACAGGGAAGAGGCTCCCAGGACAGAAAGCGATTGTTCCATTTCTAGGGTGAATGGGGCTCCATCATATGCACCTGAGAGCCCAAGGTTGCCTCCTATACCCTGGGCGCAAAGCTCGACCATGCGTGCTACGTGAGGGTCCGGGAAATTGCCGTTTCTCATTCCAGAATTCCTGACCGATGAAGATTCCTCCCTGGGAAAAAGTGTCAGGACAGAAAGAGATTGTTCCTTTTCTAGGGTTAATGGGGCTCCATCATTGACACCTTAGAGCCCAAGGCTGCAACCTTTTCCCTGAGCGCAAAGCTCGACGGTGCGTGCCACTTGCGGGTCCAGGAATTTGCTGTTTCTCGTCCCAGAATTCCAGGCCGATGAAGATTTCTCCTAGGGAAAAGGTGCCAGGACAGAAAGAAATTGTGCCTTTTCTAGGGTTAATGGGGCCCCAAATTTGGCAGCTGAGAGCCCAGGGCTGCCCCCTTTTCCCTGGGCGCAAAGCTCAACGGTGTGTACCTTGTGCGGGTTTGGGGCAGTGCCATTTTTTAACCCAGATTTCCAGATGGACGAAGATTCCTCCCTGGGAAAAGGTGCCAGGACAGAAAGCAAGTGTTATTTATCTAATGTTAACGTGGCCCCATCCTTGGCACCTGAGAGCCCAAGGCTGCCACCTTTTGCCTGGGCGCATATGTCGACGGCGCGTGCCACTTGCGGGTTCCGGGGAAGTGCCATTTTTCAGCCCAGAATTCCAGACGGACGAAGACACCTCCCAGGGAAAAGGTGCCAGGTCAGAAATCGAATTGTCCTTTTCTAGGGTCAATGGTGCCCCATCATTGGCACCTCAGAGTTCAAGGCTGCCACCTTTTCCGTGGGCGCAAACATCAACGGCGCGTACCACTTTCTTGTCCGGGAAAGTGCCGTTTTTCAGCCCTCAATTCCAGACGGATGAAGACTCCTCACAGGGAAGAGGCTCCCAGGACAGAAAGCGATTGTTCCATTTCTAGGGTGAATGGGGCTCCATCATATGCACCTGAGAGCCCAAGGTTGCCTCCTATACCCTGGGCGCAAAGCTCGACCATGCGTGCTACGTGAGGGTCCGGGAAATTGCCGTTTCTCATTCCAGAATTCCAGACCGATGAAGATTCCTCCCTGGGAAAAAGTGTCAGGACAGAAAGAGATTGTTCCTTTTCTAGGGTTAATGGGGCTCCATCATTGACACCTTAGAGACCAAGGCTGCAACCTTATCCCTGAGCGCAAAGCTCGACGGTGCGTGCCACTTGCGGGTCCAGGAATTTGCTGTTTCTCGTCCCAGAATTCCAGGCCGATGAAGATTTCTCCCAGGGAAAAGGTGCCAGGACAGAAAGGAATTGTGCCTTTTCTAGGGTTAATGGGGCCCCAAATTTGACACCTGAGAGCCCAAGGCTGCCACCTTTTGCCTGGGCGCAAAGCTCGACAGCGCGTTCCACGTGCGGGTCCGGGAAAGTGCCATTTTTCAGCCCTGAATTCCAGACCTATGAAGATTTCTCAGAGGGAAAAGGTACCAGGAGACAAAGCCATTGTGTATTTTGTAATGCTAATTGGGCCCCATCATTGGCACCTGAGAGCCCAAGGCTGCCACCTTTTCCCTGGGTGCAAAGCTCGACGGTGCATACCCTGTGCGGGTGCGGGAAAGGGCCATTTTTCAGCCCAGAATTCCAGATGGAAGTCGATTCCTCTCTGGGAAAAGGTGTCAGGACAGAAAGCCATTGTGCCTTTTCTAGGGGTAATGGGACCTCATCTTTGGCACCTGAGAGCCCAAGGCTGCCACCTTTTCCCTGGGCGCAAATGTCGACGGCGCGTGCCACTTGCAAGTCCGGGAATGTGCCGTTTCTCATCCCAGAATTCCAGGCCAGCAAAGATTTCTCCCTGGGAAAAGGTGCCAGGACAGAAAGCCATTGTGCCTTTTCTAGGGTTAATGGGGCCCCAAAATTGGCAGCTGAGAGCCCAGGGCTGCCACCTTTTCCCTGAGCGCAAAGCTCGATGGTGCGTGCCACATGCAGGTAAGGGAAAGAGCCGTTTTCAGCCCAGAATTCCAGACCAATGAAGATTCCTCCCAGGGAAAAGGTGCCAGGACAGAAAGCCATTGTTCCTTTTCCAGGGGTAATGGGGCCCCATCATTGGCACCTGAGAGCCCAAGGCTGCCACCTTTTGCCTGGGCGCAAAGCTCGACGGTGCGATCCACTTGCAGGTCCGGGGAAGTGCCGTTTTTCAGACCAGAATTCCAGATGGACGAAAATTCCTCCCAGGGAAAAGGTGCCAGGACAGAAAGCAAGTGTTATTTTTCTAGTGTTAACGGGGACCCATCGTTGGCACCTGAGAGCCCAAGGCTGCCACCTTTTCCCTGGGCGCAAAGCTAGATGGTGCCTGCCACGTGCAGGTCAGAGAAAGTGCTTTGTTCAGCCCAGCATTCCAGACGGATGACGATTCCTCCCGGGGAAAGGGCTCCCAGGACAGAAAGCGATTGTTCCATTTCTAGTGTTAATGGGGGCCCGTCATTGGCATCTGAGAGCCAGAGGTTGCCTCCTATACCCTGGGCGCAAAGCACGACAGTGCGTGCCACGTGCTGGTCCCAGAAAGTGCCATTTTACAGCCCAGAATTTCAGACCAATGAAGACTCCTCCCAGGGAAAAGGTGCCAGGACAGAAAGCCATTGTGCTTTTTGTAAAGGTAATGGGGCCCCATCATTGGCACCTGAGAGCCCAAGACTGCCACCTTTTCCCTGGACGCAAAGCTCGATGGTGCGTTCCACTTGCGGGTCCAGGAAAGTGCCGATTCTCAGACCAGAATTCCAAACCGATGAAGATTCCTCCCTGGGAAAAGGTGCCAGGACAGAAAGCCATTGTGCCTTTTGTAGGGGGAAAGGGGCACCATCATTGGCACCTGAGAGCCCAAGGCTGCCCCCTTTTCCCTGGGCGCAAAGCTCGACGGTGTGTACCTTGTGCGGGTTTGGGGCAGTGCCATTTCTGAACCCAGATTTCCAGACGGACGAAGATTCCTCCCTGGGAAAAGGTGCCAGGACAGAAAGCAAGTGTTATTTTTCTAGTGTTAACGGGGCCCCATCATTGGCACCTGAGAGCCCAAGGCTGCCCCCTTTTGCCTGGGCGCAAATGTCGACAGCGCGTGCCACTTGCGGGTCCGGGATATGCCATTTTTCAGCCCAGAATTCCAGACGGACGAAGACACCTCCCAGGGAAAAGTTGCCAGGTCAAAAATCGAAATGTCCTTTTCTAGGGTCAATGGTGCCCCATCATTGGCACCTGAGAGTTCAAGGCTGCCACCTTTTCCGCGGGCGCAAAGCACGACAGTGCGTGCCACGTGCTGGTCCCAGAAAGTGCCATTTTACAGCCCAGAATTCCAGACCAATGAAGACTCCTCCCAGGGAAAAGGTGCCAGGACAGAAAGCCATTGTGCTTTTTGTAAAGGTAATGGGGCCCCATCATTGGCACCTGAGAACCCAAGACTGCCACCATTTCCCTGGACGCAAAGCTCGATGGTGCGTTCCACTTCCGGGTCCAGGACAGTGCCGATTCTCAGACCAGAATTCCAAACCGATGAAGATTCCTCCCTGGGAAAAGGTGCCAGGACAGAAAGCCATTGTGCCTTTTCTAGGGGTAATGGGGCACCATCATTGGCACCTGAGAGCCCAAGGCTGCCCCCTTTTCCCTGGGCACAAAGCTCAACGATGTGTTACTTGTGCGGGTTTGAGGCAGTGCCATTTTTGAACCCAGATTTCCAGATGGACGAAGATTCCTCCCTGGGAAAAGGTGCCAGGACAGAAAGCAAGTGTTATTTTTCTAGTGTTAACGGGGCCCCATCATTGGCACCTGAGAGCCCAAGGCTGCCACCTTTTCCCTGGGCGCAAAGCTAGATGGTACCTGCCACGTGCAGGTGAGAGAAAGTGCTTCCTTCAGCCCAGGATTCCAGAGGGATGACGACTCCTCCCAGGGAAAAGTGCTCCCAGGACAGAAAGCGATTGTTCCATTTCTAGTGTTAATGGGGGCCCGTCATTGGCATCTGAGAGCCAGAGGTTGCCTCCTATACCCTGGGCGCTAAGCACGACAGTGCGTGCCACGTGCTGGTCCCAGAAAGTGCCATTTTAGAGCCCAGAATTCCAGACCAATGAAGACTCCTCCCAGGGAAAAGGTGCCAGGACAGAAAGCCATTGTGCTTTTTGTAAAGGTAATGGGGCCCCATCATTATCACCTGAGAGCCCAAGACTGCCACCTTTTCCCTGGACGCAAAGCTCGATGGTGCGTTCCACTTGCGGGTCCAGGAAAGTGCCGATTCTCAGACCAGAATTCCAAACCGATGAAGATTCCTCCCTGGGAAAAGGTGCCAGGACAGAAAGCCATTGTGCCTTTTGTAGGGGGAAAGGGGCACCATCATTGGCACCTGAGAGCCCAAGGCTGTCCCCTTTTCCCTGGGCGCAAAGCTCGACGGTGTGTACCTTGTGCGGGTTTGGGGCAGTGCCATTTTTTAACCCAGATTTCCAGATGGACGAAGATTCCTCCCTCGGAAAAGGTGCCAGGACAGAAAGCAAGTGTTATTTATCTAGTGTTAACGTGGCCCCATCCTTGGCACCTGAGAGCCCAAGGCTGCCACCTTTTGCCTGGGTGCATATGTCGACGGCGCGTGCCACTTGCGGGATCCGGGGAAGTGCCATTTTTCAGCCCAGAATTCCAGACGGACGAAGACACCTCCCAGGGAAAAGGTGCCAGGTCAGAAATCGAATTGTCCTTTTCTAGGGTCAATGGTGCCCCATCATTGGCACCTCAGAGTTCAAGGCTGCCACCTTTTCCGTGGGCGCAAACATCAACGGCGCGTACCACTTTCTTGTCTGGGAAAGTGCCGTTTTTCAGCCCTGAATTCCAGACGGATGAAGACTCCTCACAGGGAAGAGGCTCCCAGGACAGAAAGCGATTGTTCCATTTCTAGGGTGAATGGGGCTCCATCATATGCACCTGAGAGCCCAAGGTTGCCTCCTATACCCTGGGCGCAAAGCTCGACCATGCGTGCTACGTGAGGGTCCGGGAAATTGCCGTTTCTCATTCCAGAATTCCTGACCGATGAAGATTCCTCCCTGGGAAAAAGTGTCAGGACAGAAAGAGATTGTTCCTTTTCTAGGGTTAATGGGGCTCCATCATTGACACCTTAGAGCCCAAGGCTGCAACCTTTTCCCTGAGCGCAAAGCTCGACGGTGCGTGCCACTTGCGGGTCCAGGAATTTGCTGTTTCTCGTCCCAGAATTCCAGGCCGATGAAGATTTCTCCTAGGGAAAAGGTGCCAGGACAGAAAGCAATTGTGCCTTTTCTAGGGTTAATGGGGCCCCAAATTTGGCAGCTGAGAGCCCAGGGCTGCCCCCTTTTCCCTGGGCGCAAAGCTCAACGGTGTGTACCTTGTGCGGGTTTGGGGCAGTGCCATTTTTTAACCCAGATTTCCAGATGGACGAAGATTCCTCCCTGGGAAAAGGTGCCAGGACAGAAAGCAAGTGTTATTTATCTAATGTTAACGTGGCCCCATCCTTGGCACCTGAGAGCCCAAGGCTGCCACCTTTTGCCTGGGCGCATATGTCGACGGCGCGTGCCACTTGCGGGTTCCGGGGAAGTGCCATTTTTCAGCCCAGAATTCCAGACGGACGAAGACACCTCCCAGGGAAAAGGTGCCAGGTCAGAAATCGAATTGTCCTTTTCTAGGGTCAATGGTGCCCCATCATTGGCACCTCAGAGTTCAAGGCTGCCACCTTTTCCGTGGGCGCAAACATCAACGGCGCGTACCACTTTCTTGTCCGGGAAAGTGCCGTTTTTCAGCCCTCAATTCCAGACGGATGAAGACTCCTCACAGGGAAGAGGCTCCCAGGACAGAAAGCGATTGTTCCATTTCTAGGGTGAATGGGGCTCCATCATATGCACCTGAGAGCCCAAGGTTGCCTCCTATACCCTGGGCGCAAAGCTCGACCATGCGTGCTACGTGAGGGTCCGGGAAATTGCCGTTTCTCATTCCAGAATTCCAGACCGATGAAGATTCCTCCCTGGGAAAAAGTGTCAGGACAGAAAGAGATTGTTCCTTTTCTAGGGTTAATGGGGCTCCATCATTGACACCTGAGAGACCAAGGCTGCAACCTTATCCCTGAGCGCAAAGCTCGACGGTGCGTGCCACTTGCGGGTCCAGGAATTTGCTGTTTCTCGTCCCAGAATTCCAGGCCGATGAAGATTTCTCCCAGGGAAAAGGTGCCAGGACAGAAAGGAATTGTGCCTTTTCTAGGGTTAATGGGGCCCCAAATTTGACACCTGAGAGCCCAAGGCTGCCACCTTTTGCCTGGGCGCAAAGCTCGACAGCGCGTTCCACGTGCGGGTCCGGGAAAGTGCCATTTTTCAGCCCTGAATTCCAGACCTATGAAGATTTCTCAGAGGGAAAAGGTACCAGGAGACAAAGCCATTGTGTATTTTGTAATGCTAATTGGGCCCCATCATTGGCACCTGAGAGCCCAAGGCTGCCACCTTTTCCCTGGGTGCAAAGCTCGACGGTGCATACCCTGTGCGGGTGCGGGAAAGGGCCATTTTTCAGCCCAGAATTCCAGATGGAAGTCGATTCCTCTCTGGGAAAAGGTGTCAGGACAGAAAGCCATTGTGCCTTTTCTAGGGGTAATGGGACCTCATCTTTGGCACCTGAGAGCCCAAGGCTGCCACCTTTTCCCTGGGCGCAAATGTCGACGGCGCGTGCCACTTGCAAGTCCGGGAATGTGCCGTTTCTCATCCCAGAATTCCAGGCCAGCAAAGATTTCTCCCTGGGAAAAGGTGCCAGGACAGAAAGCCATTGTGCCTTTTCTAGGGTTAATGGGGCCCCAAAATTGGCAGCTGAGAGCCCAGGGCTGCCACCTTTTCCCTGAGCGCAAAGCTCGATGGTGCGTGCCACATGCAGGTAAGGGAAAGAGCCGTTTTCAGCCCAGAATTCCAGACCAATGAAGATTCCTCCCAGGGAAAAGGTGCCAGGACAGAAAGCCATTGTTCCTTTTCCAGGGGTAATGGGGCCCCATCATTGGCACCTGAGAGCCCAAGGCTGCCACCTTTTGCCTGGGCGCAAAGCTCGACGGTGCGATCCACTTGCAGGTCCGGGGAAGTGCCGTTTTTCAGACCAGAATTCCAGATGGACGAAAATTCCTCCCAGGGAAAAGGTGCCAGGACAGAAAGCAAGTGTTATTTATCTAGTGTTAACGGGGACCCATCGTTGGCACCTGAGAGCCCAAGGCTGCCACCTTTTCCCTGGGCGCAAAGCTAGATGGTGCCTGCCACGTGCAGGTCAGAGAAAGTGCTTTGTTCAGCCCAGCATTCCAGACGGATGACGATTCCTCCCGGGGAAAGGGCTCCCAGGACAGAAAGCGATTGTTCCATTTCTAGTGTTAATGGGGGCCCGTCATTGGCATCTGAGAGCCAGAGGTTGCCTCCTATACCCTGGGCGCAAAGCACGACAGTGCGTGCCACGTGCTGGTCCCAGAAAGTGCCATTTTACAGCCCAGAATTTCAGACCAATGAAGACTCCTCCCAGGGAAAAGGTGCCAGGACAGAAAGCCATTGTGCTTTTTGTAAAGGTAATGGGGCCCCATCATTGGCACCTGAGAGCCCAAGACTGCCACCTTTTCCCTGGACGCAAAGCTCGATGGTGCGTTCCACTTGCGGGTCCAGGAAAGTGCCGATTCTCAGACCAGAATTCCAAACCGATGAAGATTCCTCCCTGGGAAAAGGTGCCAGGACAGAAAGCCATTGTGCCTTTTGTAGGGGGAAAGGGGCACCATCATTGGCACCTGAGAGCCCAAGGCTGCCCCCTTTTCCCTGGGCGCAAAGCTCGACGGTGTGTACCTTGTGCGGGTTTGGGGCAGTGCCATTTCTGAACCCAGATTTCCAGACGGACGAAGATTCCTCCCTGGGAAAAGGTGCCAGGACAGAAAGCAAGTGTTATTTTTCTAGTGTTAACGGGGCCCCATCATTGGCACCTGAGAGCCCAAGGCTGCCCCCTTTTGCCTGGGCGCAAATGTCGACAGCGCGTGCCACTTGCGGGTCCGGGATATGCCATTTTTCAGCCCAGAATTCCAGACGGACGAAGACACCTCCCAGGGAAAAGTTGCCAGGTCAAAAATCGAAATGTCCTTTTCTAGGGTCAATGGTGCCCCATCATTGGCACCTGAGAGTTCAAGGCTGCCACCTTTTCCGCGGGCGCAAAGCACGACAGTGCGTGCCACGTGCTGGTCCCAGAAAGTGCCATTTTACAGCCCAGAATTCCAGACCAATGAAGACTCCTCCCAGGGAAAAGGTGCCAGGACAGAAAGCCATTGTGCTTTTTGTAAAGGTAATGGGGCCCCATCATTGGCACCTGAGAACCCAAGACTGCCACCATTTCCCTGGACGCAAAGCTCGATGGTGCGTTCCACTTCCGGGTCCAGGACAGTGCCGATTCTCAGACCAGAATTCCAAACCGATGAAGATTCCTCCCTGGGAAAAGGTGCCAGGACAGAAAGCCATTGTGCCTTTTCTAGGGGTAATGGGGCACCATCATTGGCACCTGAGAGCCCAAGGCTGCCCCCTTTTCCCTGGGCACAAAGCTCAACGATGTGTTACCTGTGCGGGTTTGGGGCAGTGCCATTTTTGAACCCAGATTTCCAGATGGACGAAGATTCCTCCCTGGGAAAAGGTGCCAGGACAGAAAGCAAGTGTTATTTTTCTAGTGTTAACGGGGCCCCATCATTGGCACCTGAGAGCCCAAGGCTGCCACCTTTTCCCTGGGCGCAAAGCTAGATGGTACCTGCCACGTGCAGGTGAGAGAAAGTGCTTCCTTCAGCCCAGGATTCCAGAGGGATGACGACTCCTCCCAGGGAAAAGTGCTCCCAGGACAGAAAGCGATTGTTCCATTTCTAGTGTTAATGGGGGCCCGTCATTGGCATCTGAGAGCCAGAGGTTGCCTCCTATACCCTGGGCGCTAAGCACGACAGTGCGTGCCACGTGCTGGTCCCAGAAAGTGCCATTTTAGAGCCCAGAATTCCAGACCAATGAAGACTCCTCCCAGGGAAAAGGTGCCAGGACAGAAAGCCATTGTGCTTTTTGTAAAGGTAATGGGGCCCCATCATTATCACCTGAGAGCCCAAGACTGCCACCTTTTCCCTGGACGCAAAGCTCGATGGTGCGTTCCACTTGCGGGTCCAGGAAAGTGCCGATTCTCAGACCAGAATTCCAAACCGATGAAGATTCCTCCCTGGGAAAAGGTGCCAGGACAGAAAGCCATTGTGCCTTTTGTAGGGGGAAAGGGGCACCATCATTGGCACCTGAGAGCCCAAGGCTGCCCCCTTTTCCCTGGGCGCAAAGCTCGACGGTGTGTACCTTGTGCGGGTTTGGGGCAGTGCCATTTTTTAACCCAGATTTCCAGATGGACGAAGATTCCTCCCTGGGAAAAGGTGCCAGGACAGAAAGCAAGTGTTATTTATCTAGTGTTAACGTGGCCCCATCCTTGGCACCTGAGAGCCCAAGGCTGCCACCTTTTGCCTGGGTGCATATGTCGACGGCGCGTGCCACTTGCGGGATCCGGGGAAGTGCCATTTTTCAGCCCAGAATTCCAGACGGACGAAGACACCTCCCAGGGAAAAGGTGCCAGGTCAGAAATCGAATTGTCCTTTTCTAGGGTCAATGGTGCCCCATCATTGGCACCTGAGACTTCAAGGCTGCCACCTTTTCCGTGGGCGCAAACATCAACGGCGCGTACCACTTTCTTGTCTGGGAAAGTGCCGTTTTTCAGCCCTGAATTCCAGACGGATGAAGACTCCTCACAGGGAAGAGGCTCCCAGGACAGAAAGCGATTGTTCCATTTCTAGGGTGAATGGGGCTCCATCATATGCACCTGAGAGCCCAAGGTTGCCTCCTATACCCTGGGCGCAAAGCTCGACCATGCGTGCTACGTGAGGGTCCGGGAAATTGCCGTTTCTCATTCCAGAATTCCTGACCGATGAAGATTCCTCCCTGGGAAAAAGTGTCAGGACAGAAAGAGATTGTTCCTTTTCTAGGGTTAATGGGGCTCCATCATTGACACCTTAGAGCCCAAGGCTGCAACCTTTTCCCTGAGCGCAAAGCTCGATGGTGCGTGCCACTTGCGGGTCCAGGAATTTGCTGTTTCTCGTCCCAGAATTCCAGGCCGATGAAGATTTCTCCTAGGGAAAAGGTGCCAGGACAGAAAGCAATTGTGCCTTTTCTAGGGTTAATGGGGCCCCAAATTTGGCAGCTGAGAGCCCAGGGCTGCCCCCTTTTCCCTGGGCGCAAAGCTCAACGGTGTGTACCTTGTGCGGGTTTGGGGCAGTGCCATTTTTTAACCCAGATTTCCAGATGGACGAAGATTCCTCCCTGGGAAAAGGTGCCAGGACAGAAAGCAAGTGTTATTTATCTAATGTTAACGTGGCCCCATCCTTGGCACCTGAGAGCCCAAGGCTGCCACCTTTTGCCTGGGCGCATATGTCGACGGCGCGTGCCACTTGCGGGTTCCGGGGAAGTGCCATTTTTCAGCCCAGAATTCCAGACGGACGAAGACACCTCCCAGGGAAAAGGTGCCAGGTCAGAAATCGAATTGTCCTTTTCTAGGGTCAATGGTGCCCCATCATTGGCACCTCAGAGTTCAAGGCTGCCACCTTTTCCGTGGGCGCAAACATCAACGGCGCGTACCACTTTCTTGTCCGGGAAAGTGCCGTTTTTCAGCCCTCAATTCCAGACGGATGAAGACTCCTCACAGGGAAGAGGCTCCCAGGACAGAAAGCGATTGTTCCATTTCTAGGGTGAATGGGGCTCCATCATATGCACCTGAGAGCCCAAGGTTGCCTCCTATACCCTGGGCGCAAAGCTCGACCATGCGTGCTACGTGAGGGTCCGGGAAATTGCCGTTTCTCATTCCAGAATTCCAGACCGATGAAGATTCCTCCCTGGGAAAAAGTGTCAGGACAGAAAGAGATTGTTCCTTTTCTAGGGTTAATGGGGCTCCATCATTGACACCTGAGAGACCAAGGCTGCAACCTTATCCCTGAGCGCAAAGCTCGACGGTGCGTGCCACTTGCGGGTCCAGGAATTTGCTGTTTCTCGTCCCAGAATTCCAGGCCGATGAAGATTTCTCCCAGGGAAAAGGTGCCAGGACAGAAAGGAATTGTGCCTTTTCTAGGGTTAATGGGGCCCCAAATTTGACACCTGAGAGCCCAAGGCTGCCACCTTTTGCCTGGGCGCAAAGCTCGACAGCGCGTTCCACGTGCGGGTCCGGGAAAGTGCCATTTTTCAGCCCTGAATTCCAGACCTATGAAGATTTCTCAGAGGGAAAAGGTACCAGGAGACAAAGCCATTGTGTATTTTGTAATGCTAATTGGGCCCCATCATTGGCACCTGAGAGCCCAAGGCTGCCACCTTTTCCCTGGGTGCAAAGCTCGACGGTGCATACCCTGTGCGGGTGCGGGAAAGGGCCATTTTTCAGCCCAGAATTCCAGATGGAAGTCGATTCCTCTCTGGGAAAAGGTGTCAGGACAGAAAGCCATTGTGCCTTTTCTAGGGGTAATGGGACCTCATCTTTGGCACCTGAGAGCCCAAGGCTGCCACCTTTTCCCTGGGCGCAAATGTCGACGGCGCGTGCCACTTGCAAGTCCGGGAATGTGCCGTTTCTCATCCCAGAATTCCAGGCCAGCAAAGATTTCTCCCTGGGAAAAGGTGCCAGGACAGAAAGCCATTGTGCCTTTTCTAGGGTTAATGGGGCCCCAAAATTGGCAGCTGAGAGCCCAGGGCTGCCACCTTTTCCCTGAGCGCAAAGCTCGATGGTGCGTGCCACATGCAGGTAAGGGAAAGAGCCGTTTTCAGCCCAGAATTCCAGACCAATGAAGATTCCTCCCAGGGAAAAGGTGCCAGGACAGAAAGCCATTGTTCCTTTTCCAGGGGTAATGGGGCCCCATCATTGGCACCTGAGAGCCCAAGGCTGCCACCTTTTGCCTGGGCGCAAAGCTCGACGGTGCGATCCACTTGCAGGTCCGGGGAAGTGCCGTTTTTCAGACCAGAATTCCAGATGGACGAAAATTCCTCCCAGGGAAAAGGTGCCAGGACAGAAAGCAAGTGTTATTTTTCTAGTGTTAACGGGGACCCATCGTTGGCACCTGAGAGCCCAAGGCTGCCACCTTTTCCCTGGGCGCAAAGCTAGATGGTGCCTGCCACGTGCAGGTCAGAGAAAGTGCTTTGTTCAGCCCAGCATTCCAGACGGATGACGATTCCTCCCGGGGAAAGGGCTCCCAGGACAGAAAGCGATTGTTCCATTTCTAGTGTTAATGGGGGCCCGTCATTGGCATCTGAGAGCCAGAGGTTGCCTCCTATACCCTGGGCGCAAAGCACGACAGTGCGTGCCACGTGCTGGTCCCAGAAAGTGCCATTTTACAGCCCAGAATTTCAGACCAATGAAGACTCCTCCCAGGGAAAAGGTGCCAGGACAGAAAGCCATTGTGCTTTTTGTAAAGGTAATGGGGCCCCATCATTGGCACCTGAGAGCCCAAGACTGCCACCTTTTCCCTGGACGCAAAGCTCGATGGTGCGTTCCACTTGCGGGTCCAGGAAAGTGCCGATTCTCAGACCAGAATTCCAAACCGATGAAGATTCCTCCCTGGGAAAAGGTGCCAGGACAGAAAGCCATTGTGCCTTTTGTAGGGGGAAAGGGGCACCATCATTGGCACCTGAGAGCCCAAGGCTGCCCCCTTTTCCCTGGGCGCAAAGCTCGACGGTGTGTACCTTGTGCGGGTTTGGGGCAGTGCCATTTCTGAACCCAGATTTCCAGACGGACGAAGATTCCTCCCTGGGAAAAGGTGCCAGGACAGAAAGCAAGTGTTATTTTTCTAGTGTTAACGGGGCCCCATCATTGGCACCTGAGAGCCCAAGGCTGCCCCCTTTTGCCTGGGCGCAAATGTCGACAGCGCGTGCCACTTGCGGGTCCGGGATATGCCATTTTTCAGCCCAGAATTCCAGACGGACGAAGACACCTCCCAGGGAAAAGTTGCCAGGTCAAAAATCGAAATGTCCTTTTCTAGGGTCAATGGTGCCCCATCATTGGCACCTGAGAGTTCAAGGCTGCCACCTTTTCCGCGGGCGCAAAGCACGACAGTGCGTGCCACGTGCTGGTCCCAGAAAGTGCCATTTTACAGCCCAGAATTCCAGACCAATGAAGACTCCTCCCAGGGAAAAGGTGCCAGGACAGAAAGCCATTGTGCTTTTTGTAAAGGTAATGGGGCCCCATCATTGGCACCTGAGAACCCAAGACTGCCACCATTTCCCTGGACGCAAAGCTCGATGGTGCGTTCCACTTCCGGGTCCAGGACAGTGCCGATTCTCAGACCAGAATTCCAAACCGATGAAGATTCCTCCCTGGGAAAAGGTGCCAGGACAGAAAGCCATTGTGCCTTTTCTAGGGGTAATGGGGCACCATCATTGGCACCTGAGAGCCCAAGGCTGCCCCCTTTTCCCTGGGCACAAAGCTCAACGATGTGTTACTTGTGCGGGTTTGAGGCAGTGCCATTTTTGAACCCAGATTTCCAGATGGACGAAGATTCCTCCCTGGGAAAAGGTGCCAGGACAGAAAGCAAGTGTTATTTTTCTAGTGTTAACGGGGCCCCATCATTGGCACCTGAGAGCCCAAGGCTGCCACCTTTTCCCTGGGCGCAAAGCTAGATGGTACCTGCCACGTGCAGGTGAGAGAAAGTGCTTCCTTCAGCCCAGGATTCCAGAGGGATGACGACTCCTCCCAGGGAAAAGTGCTCCCAGGACAGAAAGCGATTGTTCCATTTCTAGTGTTAATGGGGGCCCGTCATTGGCATCTGAGAGCCAGAGGTTGCCTCCTATACCCTGGGCGCTAAGCACGACAGTGCGTGCCACGTGCTGGTCCCAGAAAGTGCCATTTTACAGCCCAGAATTCCAGACCAATGAAGACTCCTCCCAGGGAAAAGGTGCCAGGACAGAAAGCCATTGTGCTTTTTGTAAAGGTAATGGGGCCCCATCATTATCACCTGAGAGCCCAAGACTGCCACCTTTTCCCTGGACGCAAAGCTCGATGGTGCGTTCCACTTGCGGGTCCAGGAAAGTGCCGATTCTCAGACCAGAATTCCAAACCGATGAAGATTCCTCCCTGGGAAAAGGTGCCAGGACAGAAAGCCATTGTGCCTTTTGTAGGGGGAAAGGGGCACCATCATTGGCACCTGAGAGCCCAAGGCTGCCCCCTTTTCCCTGGGCGCAAAGCTCGACGGTGTGTACCTTGTGCGGGTTTGGGGCAGTGCCATTTTTTAACCCAGATTTCCAGATGGACGAAGATTCCTCCCTGGGAAAAGGTGCCAGGACAGAAAGCAAGTGTTATTTATCTAGTGTTAACGTGGCCCCATCCTTGGCACCTGAGAGCCCAAGGCTGCCACCTTTTGCCTGGGTGCATATGTCGACGGTGCGTGCCACTTGCGGGATCCGGGGAAGTGCCATTTTTCAGCCCAGAATTCCAGACGGACGAAGACACCTCCCAGGGAAAAGGTGCCAGGTCAGAAATCGAATTGTCCTTTTCTAGGGTCAATGGTGCCCCATCATTGGCACCTGAGACTTCAAGGCTGCCACCTTTTCCGTGGGCGCAAACATCAACGGCGCGTACCACTTTCTTGTCTGGGAAAGTGCCGTTTTTCAGCCCTGAATTCCAGACGGATGAAGACTCCTCACAGGGAAGAGGCTCCCAGGACAGAAAGCGATTGTTCCATTTCTAGGGTGAATGGGGCTCCATCATATGCACCTGAGAGCCCAAGGTTGCCTCCTATACCCTGGGCGCAAAGCTCGACCATGCGTGCTACGTGAGGGTCCGGGAAATTGCCGTTTCTCATTCCAGAATTCCTGACCGATGAAGATTCCTCCCTGGGAAAAAGTGTCAGGACAGAAAGAGATTGTTCCTTTTCTAGGGTTAATGGGGCTCCATCATTGACACCTTAGAGCCCAAGGCTGCAACCTTTTCCCTGAGCGCAAAGCTCGACGGTGCGTGCCACTTGCGGGTCCAGGAATTTGCTGTTTCTCGTCCCAGAATTCCAGGCCGATGAAGATTTCTCCTAGGGAAAAGGTGCCAGGACAGAAAGCAATTGTGCCTTTTCTAGGGTTAATGGGGCCCCAAATTTGGCAGCTGAGAGCCCAGGGCTGCCCCCTTTTCCCTGGGCGCAAAGCTCAACGGTGTGTACCTTGTGCGGGTTTGGGGCAGTGCCATTTTTTAACCCAGATTTCCAGATGGACGAAGATTCCTCCCTGGGAAAAGGTGCCAGGACAGAAAGCAAGTGTTATTTATCTAATGTTAACGTGGCCCCATCCTTGGCACCTGAGAGCCCAAGGCTGCCACCTTTTGCCTGGGCGCATATGTCGACGGCGCGTGCCACTTGCGGGTTCCGGGGAAGTGCCATTTTTCAGCCCAGAATTCCAGACGGACGAAGACACCTCCCAGGGAAAAGGTGCCAGGTCAGAAATCGAATTGTCCTTTTCTAGGGTCAATGGTGCCCCATCATTGGCACCTGAGAGTTCAAGGCTGCCACCTTTTCCGTGGGCGCAAACATCAACGGCGCGTACCACTTTCTTGTCCGGGAAAGTGCCGTTTTTCAGCCCTCAATTCCAGACGGATGAAGACTCCTCACAGGGAAGAGGCTCCCAGGACAGAAAGCGATTGTTCCATTTCTAGGGTGAATGGGGCTCCATCATATGCACCTGAGAGCCCAAGGTTGCCTCCTATACCCTGGGCGCAAAGCTCGACCATGCGTGCTACGTGAGGGTCCGGGAAATTGCCGTTTCTCATTCCAGAATTCCAGACCGATGAAGATTCCTCCCTGGGAAAAAGTGTCAGGACAGAAAGAGATTGTTCCTTTTCTAGGGTTAATGGGGCTCCATCATTGACACCTGAGAGACCAAGGCTGCAACCTTATCCCTGAGCGCAAAGCTCGACGGTGCGTGCCACTTGCGGGTCCAGGAATTTGCTGTTTCTCGTCCCAGAATTCCAGGTCGATGAAGATTTCTCCCAGGGAAAAGGTGCCAGGACAGAAAGGAATTGTGCCTTTTCTAGGGTTAATGGGGCCCCAAATTTGACACCTGAGAGCCCAAGGCTGCCACCTTTTGCCTGGGCGCAAAGCTCGACAGCGCGTTCCACGTGCGGGTCCGGGAAAGTGCCATTTTTCAGCCCTGAATTCCAGACCTATGAAGATTTCTCAGAGGGAAAAGGTACCAGGAGACAAAGCCATTGTGTATTTTGTAATGCTAATTGGGCCCCATCATTGGCACCTGAGAGCCCAAGGCTGCCACCTTTTCCCTGGGTGCAAAGCTCGACGGTGCATACCCTGTGCGGGTGCGGGAAAGGGCCATTTTTCAGCCCAGAATTCCAGATGGAAGTCGATTCCTCTCTGGGAAAAGGTGTCAGGACAGAAAGCCATTGTGCCTTTTCTAGGGGTAATGGGACCTCATCTTTGGCACCTGAGAGCCCAAGGCTGCCACCTTTTCCCTGGGCGCAAATGTCGACGGCGCGTGCCACTTGCAAGTCCGGGAATGTGCCGTTTCTCATCCCAGAATTCCAGGCCAGCAAAGATTTCTCCCTGGGAAAAAGTGCCAGGACAGAAAGCGATTGTGCCTTTTCTAGGGTTAATGGGGCCCCAAAATTGGCAGCTGAGAGCCCAGGGCTGCCACCTTTTCCCTGAGCGCAAAGCTCGATGGTGCGTGCCACATGCAGGTAAGGGAAAGAGCCGTTTTCAGCCCAGAATTCCAGACCAATGAAGATTCCTCCCAGGGAAAAGGTGCCAGGACAGAAAGCCATTGTTCCTTTTCCAGGGGTAATGGGGCCCCATCATTGGCACCTGAGAGCCCAAGGCTGCCACCTTTTGCCTGGGCGCAAAGCTCGACGGTGCGATCCACTTGCAGGTCCGGGGAAGTGCCGTTTTTCAGACCAGAATTCCAGACGGACCAAAATTCCTCCCAGGGAAAAGGTGCCAGGACAGAAAGCAAGTGTTATTTATCTAGTGTTAACGGGGACCCATCGTTGGCACCTGAGAGCCCAAGGCTGCCACCTTTTCCCTGGGCGCAAAGCTAGATGGTGCCTGCCACGTGCAGGTCAGAGAAAGTGCTTTGTTCAGCCCAGCATTCCAGACGGATGACGATTCCTCCCGGGGAAAGGGCTCCCAGGACAGAAAGCGATTGTTCCATTTCTAGTGTTAATGGGGGCCCGTCATTGGCATCTGAGAGCCAGAGGTTGCCTCCTATACCCTGGGCGCAAAGCACGACAGTGCGTGCCACGTGCTGGTCCCAGAAAGTGCCATTTTACAGCCCAGAATTTCAGACCAATGAAGACTCCTCCCAGGGAAAAGGTGCCAGGACAGAAAGCCATTGTGCTTTTTGTAAAGGTAATGGGGCCCCATCATTGGCACCTGAGAGCCCAAGACTGCCACCTTTTCCCTGGACGCAAAGCTCGATGGTGCGTTCCACTTGCGGGTCCAGGAAAGTGCCGATTCTCAGACCAGAATTCCAAACCGATGAAGATTCCTCCCTGGGAAAAGGTGCCAGGACAGAAAGCCATTGTGCCTTTTGTAGGGGGAAAGGGGCACCATCATTGGCACCTGAGAGCCCAAGGCTGCCCCCTTTTCCCTGGGCGCAAAGCTCGACGGTGTGTACCTTGTGCGGGTTTGGGGCAGTGCCATTTCTGAACCCAGATTTCCAGACGGACGAAGATTCCTCCCTGGGAAAAGGTGCCAGGACAGAAAGCAAGTGTTATTTTTCTAGTGTTAACGGGGCCCCATCATTGGCACCTGAGAGCCCAAGGCTGCCCCCTTTTGCCTGGGCGCAAATGTCGACAGCGCGTGCCACTTGCGGGTCCGGGATATGCCATTTTTCAGCCCAGAATTCCAGACGGACGAAGACACCTCCCAGGGAAAAGTTGCCAGGTCAAAAATCGAAATGTCCTTTTCTAGGGTCAATGGTGCCCCATCATTGGCACCTGAGACTTCAAGGCTGCCACCTTTTCCGCGGGCGCAAAGCACGACAGTGCGTGCCACGTGCTGGTCCCAGAAAGTGCCATTTTACAGCCCAGAATTCCAGACCAATGAAGACTCCTCCCAGGGAAAAGGTGCCAGGACAGAAAGCCATTGTGCTTTTTGTAAAGGTAATGGGGCCCCATCATTGGCACCTGAGAACCCAAGACTGCCACCATTTCCCTGGACGCAAAGCTCGATGGTGCGTTCCACTTGCGGGTCCAGGACAGTGCCGATTCTCAGACCAGAATTCCAAACCGATGAAGATTCCTCCCTGGGAAAAGGTGCCAGGACAGAAAGCCATTGTGCCTTTTCTAGGGGTAATGGGGCACCATCATTGGCACCTGAGAGCCCAAGGCTGCCCCCTTTTCCCTGGGCACAAAGCTCAACGATGTGTTACTTGTGCGGGTTTGAGGCAGTGCCATTTTTGAACCCAGATTTCCAGATGGACGAAGATTCCTCCCTGGGAAAAGGTGCCAGGACAGAAAGCAAGTGTTATTTTTCTAGTGTTAACGGGGCCCCATCATTGGCACCTGAGAGCCCAAGGCTGCCACCTTTTCCCTGGGCGCAAAGCTAGATGGTACCTGCCACGTGCAAGTGAGAGAAAGTGCTTCCTTCAGCCCAGGATTCCAGAGGGATGACGACTCCTCCCAGGGAAAAGTGCTCCCAGGACAGAAAGCGATTGTTCCATTTCTAGTGTTAATGGGGGCCCGTCATTGGCATCTGAGAGCCAGAGGTTGCCTCCTATACCCTGGGCGCTAAGCACGACAGTGCGTGCCACGTGCTGGTCCCAGAAAGTTCCATTTTACAGCCCAGAATTCCAGACCAATGAAGACTCCTCCCAGGGAAAAGGTGCCAGGACAGAAAGCCATTGTGCTTTTTGTAAAGGTAATGGGGCCCCATCATTGGCACCTGAGAGCCCAAGACTGCCACCTTTTCCCTGGACGCAAAGCTCGATGGTGCGTTCCACTTGCGGGTCCAGGGAAGTGCCGATTCTCAGACCAGAATTCCAAACCGATGAAGATTCCTCCCTGGGAAAAGGTGCCAGGACAGAAAGCCATTGTGCCTTTTGTAGGGGGAAAGGGGCACCATCATTGGCAGCTGAGAGCCCAAGGCTGCCCCCTTTTCCCTGGGCGCAAACCTAGATGGTGCCTGCCACGTGCAGGTCAGAGAAAGTCCTTTGTTCAGCCCAGGATTCCAGACGGCTGACGACTCCTCCCAGGGAAAATGCTCCCAGGACAGAGAGCGATTGTTCCATTTCTAGTGTTAATGGGGGCCCGTCATTGGCATCTGAGAGCCAGAGGTTGCCTCCTTTTCCCTGGGCGCAAAGCAGGACAGTGCGTGCCACATGCTGGTCCCAGAAAGTGCCATTTTACAGCCCAGAATTCCAGACCAATGAAGACTCCTCCCAGGGAAAAGGTGCCAGGACAGAAAGCCAATGTGCTTTTTGTAAAGGTAATGGGGCCCATCATTGGCACCTGAGAGCCCAAGACTGCCACCTTTTCCCTGGACGCAAAGCTCGATGGTGCGTTCCACTTGCGGGGCCCCAGGAAAGTGCCGATTCTCAGACCAGAATTCCAAACCGATGGATTCCTCCCTGGGAAAAGGTGCCAGGACAGAAAGCCATTGTGCCTTTTGTAGGGGTAATGGGGCACCATCATTGGCACCTGAGAGCCCAAGGCTGCCCCCTTTTCCCTGGGCGCAAAGCTCGACGGTGTGTACCTTGTGCGGGTTTGGGGCAGTGCTATTTTTGAACCCAGATTTCCAGACGGACGAAGATTCCTCCCTGGGAAAAGGTGCCAGGACAGAAAGCAAGTGTTATTTTTCTAGTGTTAAGGGGGCCCCATCATTGGCACCTGAGAGCCCAAGGCTGCCACCTTTTCCCTGGGCGCAAATGTCGACGGAGCGTGCCACTTGCAAGTCCGAGAATGTGCCGTTTCTCATCCCAGACTTCCAGGCCAGCAAAGATTTCTCCCTGGGAAAAGGTGCCAGGACAGAAAGCGATTGTGCCTTTTCTAGGGTTAATGGGGCCCCAAAATTGGCAGCTGAGAGCCCAGGGCTGCCACCTTTTCCCTGGGCGCAAAGCTCGACGGTGCATGCCACAGGCGGGTAAGGGAAAGAGCTGTTTTCAGCTGAGAATTCCAGACCCATGAAGATTCCTCCCAGGGAAAAGGTGCCAGGACAGGAAGCGATTGTGACTTTTCTAGGGGTAATGGGGCCCGTCATTGGCACCTGAGAGCCCAAGGCTGCCACCTTTTGCCTGGTCACAAAGCTCGACGGTGCGTTCCACTTGCAGGTCCGGGGAAGTGCCGTTTTTCAGCCCAGAATTCCAGACGGACGAAAATTCCTCCCAGGGAAAAGGTGCCAGGACAGAAAGCGATTGTTATTTATCTAGTGTTAACGGGGACCCATCATTGGCACCCGAGAGCCCAAGGCTGCCACCTTTTCCCTGGGACCAAAGCTAGATGGTGCCGGCCACTTGTAGGTCAGAGAAAGACCTTTGTTCAGCCCAGGATTCCAGACGGATGACGACTCCTCCCAGGGAAAAGGCTCCCAGGACAGAAAGCAATTGTTCCATTTCTAGTGTTAATGGGGGCTCGTCATTGGCACCTGAGAGCCAGAGGTTGCCTCCTTTTCCCTGGGCGCAAAGCTTGACAGTGCGTGCCACGTGCTGGTCCAGGAAAGCGCCGATTCTCAGACCAGAATTCCAAACCGATGAAGATTCCTCCCTGGGAAAAGGTGCCAGGACAGAAAGCCATTGTGCTTTTTGTAGGGGTAATGGGGCACCATCATTGGCACCAGAGAACCCAAGGCTGCCACCTTTTCCCTGGGCGCAAAGCTATATGTTGCCTGCCACTTGTAGGTCAGAGAAAGACCTTTGTTCAGCCCAGGATTCCAGACGGATGACGACTCCTCCCAGGGAAATGGCTCCCAGGACAGAAAGCGATTGTTCCATTTCTAGTGTTAATGGGGGCCCGTCATTGGCATCTGAGAGCCAGAGGTTGCCTCCTATACCCTGGGCGCAAAGCTCGACAGTGCGTGCCACGTGCTGGTCCCAGAAAGTGCCATTTTACAGCCCAGAATTCCAGACCAATGAAGACTCCTTCCAGGGAAAAGGTGCCAGGACAGAAAGCCATTGTGCTTTTTGTAAAGGTAATGGGGCACCATCATTGGCACCTGAGAGCCCAAGACTGCCACCTTTTCCCTGGACGCAAAGCTCGATGGTGCGTTCCACTTGCGGGTCCAGGAAAGTGCCGATTCTCAGACCAGAATTCCAAACCGATGAAGATTCCTCCCTGGGAAAAGGTGCCAGGACAGAAAGCCATTGTGCCTTTTCTAGGGGTAATGGGCCACCATCATTGGCACCTGAGAGCCCAAGGCTGCTCCCTTTTCCCTGGGCGCAAAGCTCAACGGTGTGTACCTTGTGCGGGTTTGGGGCAGTGCCATTTTTCAGCCCAGATTTCCAGACGGACGAAGATTCCTCCCTGGGAAAAGGTGCCAGGACAGAAAGCAAGTGTTATTTATCTAGTGCTAACGTGGCCCCATCATTGGCACCTGAGAGCCCAAGGCTGCCACCTTTTGCCTGGGCGCATATGTCGACGGCGCGTGCCACTTGCGGGTTCCGAGGAAGTGCCATTTTTCAGCCCAGTATTCCAGACGGACGAAGACACCTCCCAGGGAAAAGGTGCCAGGTCAGAAATCGAATTGTCCTTTTCTAGGGTCAATGGTGCCCCATCATTGGCACCTGAGACTTCAAGGCTGCCACCTTTTCCGTGGGCGCAAAGCACGACAGTGCGTACCACGTGCTGGTCCCAGAAAGTGCCATTTTACAGCCCAGAATTCCAGACCAATGAAGACTCCTTCAAGGGAAATGGTGCCAGGACAGAAAGCCATTGTGCTTTTTGTAAAGGTAATGGGGCCCAATCATTGGCACCTGAGAACCCAAGACTGCCACCTTTTCCCTGGGCGCAAAGCTCGATGGTGCGTTCCACTTGCGGGTCCAGGAAAGTGCCGATTCTCAGACCAGAATTCCAAACCGATGAAGATTCCACCCTGGGAAAAGGTGCCAGGACAGAAAGCCATTGTGCCTTTTCTAGGGGTAATGGGGCACCATCATTGGCACCTGAGAGCCCAAGGCTGTCCCCTTTTCCCTGGGCACAAAGCTCAACGATGTGTTACTTGTGCGGGTTTGAGGCAGTGCCATTTTTTAACTCAGATTTCCAGACGGACGAAGATTCCTCCCTGGGAAAAGGTGCCAGGACAGAAAGCAAGTGTTATTTTTCTAGTGTTAAGGGGGCCCCATCATTGGCACCTGAGAGCCCAAGGCTGCCACCTTTTCCCTGGGCGCAAAGCTAGATGGTACCTGCCACGTGCAGGTGAGAGAAAGTGCTTCCTTCAGCCCAGGATTCCAGAGGGATGACGACTCCTCCCAGGGAAAAGTGCTCCCAGGACAGAAAGCGATTGTTCCATTTCTAGTGTTAATGGGGGCCCGTCATTGGCATCTGAGAGCCAGAGGTTGCCTCCTATACCCTGGGCGCTAAGCACGACAGTGCGTGCCACGTGCTGGTCCCAGAAAGTGCCATTTTAGAGCCCAGAATTCCAGACCAATGAAGACTCCTCCCAGGGAAAAGGTGCCAGGACAGAAAGCCATTGTGCTTTTTGTAAAGGTAATGGGGCCCCATCATTATCACCTGAGAGCCCAAGACTGCCACCTTTTCCCTGGACGCAAAGCTCGATGGTGCGTTCCACTTGCGGGTCCAGGAAAGTGCCGATTCTCAGACCAGAATTCCAAACCGATGAAGATTCCTCCCTGGGAAAAGGTGCCAGGACAGAAAGCAATTGTGCCTTTTGTAGGGGGAAAGGGGCACCATCATTGGCACCTGAGAGCCCAAGGCTGCCCCCTTTTCCCTGGGCGCAAAGCTCGACGGTGTGTACCTTGTGCGGGTTTGGGGCAGTGCCATTTTTTAACCCAGATTTCCAGATGGACGAAGATTCCTCCCTGGGAAAAGGTGCCAGGACAGAAAGCAAGTGTTATTTATCTAGTGTTAACGTGGCCCCATCCTTGGCACCTGAGAGCCCAAGGCTGCCACCTTTTGCCTGGGTGCATATGTCGACGGTGCGTGCCACTTGCGGGATCCGGGGAAGTGCCATTTTTCAGCCCAGAATTCCAGACGGACGAAGACACCTCCCAGGGAAAAGGTGCCAGGTCAGAAATCGAATTGTCCTTTTCTAGGGTCAATGGTGCCCCATCATTGGCACCTGAGACTTCAAGGCTGCCACCTTTTCCGTGGGCGCAAACATCAACGGCGCGTACCACTTTCTTGTCTGGGAAAGTGCCGTTTTTCAGCCCTGAATTCCAGACGGATGAAGACTCCTCACAGGGAAGAGGCTCCCAGGACAGAAAGCGATTGTTCCATTTCTAGGGTGAATGGGGCTCCATCATATGCACCTGAGAGCCCAAGGTTGCCTCCTATACCCTGGGCGCAAAGCTCGACCATGCGTGCTACGTGAGGGTCCGGGAAATTGCCGTTTCTCATTCCAGAATTCCTGACCGATGAAGATTCCTCCCTGGGAAAAAGTGTCAGGACAGAAAGAGATTGTTCCTTTTCTAGGGTTAATGGGGCTCCATCATTGACACCTTAGAGCCCAAGGCTGCAACCTTTTCCCTGAGCGCAAAGCTCGACGGTGCGTGCCACTTGCGGGTCCAGGAATTTGCTGTTTCTCGTCCCAGAATTCCAGGCCGATGAAGATTTCTCCTAGGGAAAAGGTGCCAGGACAGAAAGCAATTGTGCCTTTTCTAGGGTTAATGGGGCCCCAAATTTGGCAGCTGAGAGCCCAGGGCTGCCCCCTTTTCCCTGGGCGCAAAGCTCAACGGTGTGTACCTTGTGCGGGTTTGGGGCAGTGCCATTTTTTAACCCAGATTTCCAGATGGACGAAGATTCCTCCCTGGGAAAAGGTGCCAGGACAGAAAGCAAGTGTTATTTATCTAATGTTAACGTGGCCCCA
Organism: Pithys albifrons albifrons; assembly: GCF_047495875.1. Classification (NCBI taxonomy): domain Eukaryota; kingdom Metazoa; phylum Chordata; class Aves; order Passeriformes; family Thamnophilidae; genus Pithys; species Pithys albifrons. The sequence goes on from NC_092494.1 coordinate 253,273, forward strand.
TCCTTGGCACCTGAGAGCCCAAGGCTGCCACCTTTTGCCTGGGCGCATATGTCGACGGCGCGTGCCACTTGCGGGTTCCGGGGAAGTGCCATTTTTCAGCCCAGAATTCCAGACGGACGAAGACACCTCCCAGGGAAAAGGTGCCAGGTCAGAAATCGAATTGTCCTTTTCTAGGGTCAATGGTGCCCCATCATTGGCACCTCAGAGTTCAAGGCTGCCACCTTTTCCGTGGGCGCAAACATCAACGGCGCGTACCACTTTCTTGTCCGGGAAAGTGCCGTTTTTCAGCCCTCAATTCCAGACGGATGAAGACTCCTCACAGGGAAGAGGCTCCCAGAACAGAAAGCGATTGTTCCATTTCTAGGGTGAATGGGGCTCCATCATATGCACCTGAGAGCCCAAGGTTGCCTCCTATACCCTGGGCGCAAAGCTCGACCATGCGTGCTACGTGAGGGTCCGGGAAATTGCCGTTTCTCATTCCAGAATTCCAGACCGATGAAGATTCCTCCCTGGGAAAAAGTGTCAGGACAGAAAGAGATTGTTCCTTTTCTAGGGTTAATGGGGCTCCATCATTGACACCTGAGAGACCAAGGCTGCAACCTTATCCCTGAGCGCAAAGCTCGACGGTGCGTGCCACTTGCGGGTCCAGGAATTTGCTGTTTCTCGTCCCAGAATTCCAGGTCGATGAAGATTTCTCCCAGGGAAAAGGTGCCAGGACAGAAAGGAATTGTGCCTTTTCTAGGGTTAATGGGGCCCCAAATTTGACACCTGAGAGCCCAAGGCTGCCACCTTTTGCCTGGGCGCAAAGCTCGACAGCGCGTTCCACGTGCGGGTCCGGGAAAGTGCCATTTTTCAGCCCTGAATTCCAGACCTATGAAGATTTCTCAGAGGGAAAAGGTACCAGGAGACAAAGCCATTGTGTATTTTGTAATGCTAATTGGGCCCCATCATTGGCACCTGAGAGCCCAAGGCTGCCACCTTTTCCCTGGGTGCAAAGCTCGACGGTGCATACCCTGTGCGGGTGCGGGAAAGGGCCATTTTTCAGCCCAGAATTCCAGATGGAAGTCGATTCCTCTCTGGGAAAAGGTGTCAGGACAGAAAGCCATTGTGCCTTTTCTAGGGGTAATGGGACCTCATCTTTGGCACCTGAGAGCCCAAGGCTGCCACCTTTTCCCTGGGCGCAAATGTCGACGGCGCGTGCCACTTGCAAGTCCGGGAATGTGCCGTTTCTCATCCCAGAATTCCAGGCCAGCAAAGATTTCTCCCTGGGAAAAAGTGCCAGGACAGAAAGCGATTGTGCCTTTTCTAGGGTTAATGGGGCCCCAAAATTGGCAGCTGAGAGCCCAGGGCTGCCACCTTTTCCCTGAGCGCAAAGCTCGATGGTGCGTGCCACATGCAGGTAAGGGAAAGAGCCGTTTTCAGCCCAGAATTCCAGACCAATGAAGATTCCTCCCAGGGAAAAGGTGCCAGGACAGAAAGCCATTGTTCCTTTTCCAGGGGTAATGGGGCCCCATCATTGGCACCTGAGAGCCCAAGGCTGCCACCTTTTGCCTGGGCGCAAAGCTCGACGGTGCGATCCACTTGCAGGTCCGGGGAAGTGCCGTTTTTCAGACCAGAATTCCAGACGGACCAAAATTCCTCCCAGGGAAAAGGTGCCAGGACAGAAAGCAAGTGTTATTTATCTAGTGTTAACGGGGACCCATCGTTGGCACCTGAGAGCCCAAGGCTGCCACCTTTTCCCTGGGCGCAAAGCTAGATGGTGCCTGCCACGTGCAGGTCAGAGAAAGTGCTTTGTTCAGCCCAGCATTCCAGACGGATGACGATTCCTCCCGGGGAAAGGGCTCCCAGGACAGAAAGCGATTGTTCCATTTCTAGTGTTAATGGGGGCCCGTCATTGGCATCTGAGAGCCAGAGGTTGCCTCCTATACCCTGGGCGCAAAGCACGACAGTGCGTGCCACGTGCTGGTCCCAGAAAGTGCCATTTTACAGCCCAGAATTTCAGACCAATGAAGACTCCTCCCAGGGAAAAGGTGCCAGGACAGAAAGCCATTGTGCTTTTTGTAAAGGTAATGGGGCCCCATCATTGGCACCTGAGAGCCCAAGACTGCCACCTTTTCCCTGGACGCAAAGCTCGATGGTGCGTTCCACTTGCGGGTCCAGGAAAGTGCCGATTCTCAGACCAGAATTCCAAACCGATGAAGATTCCTCCCTGGGAAAAGGTGCCAGGACAGAAAGCCATTGTGCCTTTTGTAGGGGGAAAGGGGCACCATCATTGGCACCTGAGAGCCCAAGGCTGCCCCCTTTTCCCTGGGCGCAAAGCTCGACGGTGTGTACCTTGTGCGGGTTTGGGGCAGTGCCATTTCTGAACCCAGATTTCCAGACGGACGAAGATTCCTCCCTGGGAAAAGGTGCCAGGACAGAAAGCAAGTGTTATTTTTCTAGTGTTAACGGGGCCCCATCATTGGCACCTGAGAGCCCAAGGCTGCCCCCTTTTGCCTGGGCGCAAATGTCGACAGCGCGTGCCACTTGCGGGTCCGGGATATGCCATTTTTCAGCCCAGAATTCCAGACGGACGAAGACACCTCCCAGGGAAAAGTTGCCAGGTCAAAAATCGAAATGTCCTTTTCTAGGGTCAATGGTGCCCCATCATTGGCACCTGAGACTTCAAGGCTGCCACCTTTTCCGCGGGCGCAAAGCACGACAGTGCGTGCCACGTGCTGGTCCCAGAAAGTGCCATTTTACAGCCCAGAATTCCAGACCAATGAAGACTCCTCCCAGGGAAAAGGTGCCAGGACAGAAAGCCATTGTGCTTTTTGTAAAGGTAATGGGGCCCCATCATTGGCACCTGAGAACCCAAGACTGCCACCATTTCCCTGGACGCAAAGCTCGATGGTGCGTGCCACATGCGGGTCCAGGACAGTGCCGATTCTCAGACCAGAATTCCAAACCGATGAAGATTCCTCCCTGGGAAAAGGTGCCAGGACAGAAAGCCATTGTGCCTTTTCTAGGGGTAATGGGGCACCATCATTGGCACCTGAGAGCCCAAGGCTGCCCCCTTTTCCCTGGGCACAAAGCTCAACGATGTGTTACTTGTGCGGGTTTGAGGCAGTGCCATTTTTGAACCCAGATTTCCAGATGGACGAAGATTCCTCCCTGGGAAAAGGTGCCAGGACAGAAAGCAAGTGTTATTTTTCTAGTGTTAACGGGGCCCCATCATTGGCACCTGAGAGCCCAAGGCTGCCACCTTTTCCCTGGGCGCAAAGCTAGATGGTACCTGCCACGTGCAAGTGAGAGAAAGTGCTTCCTTCAGCCCAGGATTCCAGAGGGATGACGACTCCTCCCAGGGAAAAGTGCTCCCAGGACAGAAAGCGATTGTTCCATTTCTAGTGTTAATGGGGGCCCGTCATTGGCATCTGAGAGCCAGAGGTTGCCTCCTATACCCTGGGCGCTAAGCACGACAGTGCGTGCCACGTGCTGGTCCCAGAAAGTTCCATTTTACAGCCCAGAATTCCAGACCAATGAAGACTCCTCCCAGGGAAAAGGTGCCAGGACAGAAAGCCATTGTGCTTTTTGTAAAGGTAATGGGGCCCCATCATTGGCACCTGAGAGCCCAAGACTGCCACCTTTTCCCTGGACGCAAAGCTCGATGGTGCGTTCCACTTGCGGGTCCAGGGAAGTGCCGATTCTCAGACCAGAATTCCAAACCGATGAAGATTCCTCCCTGGGAAAAGGTGCCAGGACAGAAAGCCATTGTGCCTTTTGTAGGGGGAAAGGGGCACCATCATTGGCAGCTGAGAGCCCAAGGCTGCCCCCTTTTCCCTGGGCGCAAACCTAGATGGTGCCTGCCACGTGCAGGTCAGAGAAAGTCCTTTGTTCAGCCCAGGATTCCAGACGGCTGACGACTCCTCCCAGGGAAAATGCTCCCAGGACAGAGAGCGATTGTTCCATTTCTAGTGTTAATGGGGGCCCGTCATTGGCATCTGAGAGCCAGAGGTTGCCTCCTTTTCCCTGGGCGCAAAGCAGGACAGTGCGTGCCACATGCTGGTCCCAGAAAGTGCCATTTTACAGCCCAGAATTCCAGACCAATGAAGACTCCTCCCAGGGAAAAGGTGCCAGGACAGAAAGCCAATGTGCTTTTTGTAAAGGTAATGGGGCCCATCATTGGCACCTGAGAGCCCAAGACTGCCACCTTTTCCCTGGACGCAAAGCTCGATGGTGCGTTCCACTTGCGGGGCCCCAGGAAAGTGCCGATTCTCAGACCAGAATTCCAAACCGATGGATTCCTCCCTGGGAAAAGGTGCCAGGACAGAAAGCCATTGTGCCTTTTGTAGGGGTAATGGGGCACCATCATTGGCACCTGAGAGCCCAAGGCTGCCCCCTTTTCCCTGGGCGCAAAGCTCGACGGTGTGTACCTTGTGCGGGTTTGGGGCAGTGCTATTTTTGAACCCAGATTTCCAGACGGACGAAGATTCCTCCCTGGGAAAAGGTGCCAGGACAGAAAGCAAGTGTTATTTTTCTAGTGTTAAGGGGGCCCCATCATTGGCACCTGAGAGCCCAAGGCTGCCACCTTTTCCCTGGGCGCAAATGTCGACGGAGCGTGCCACTTGCAAGTCCGAGAATGTGCCGTTTCTCATCCCAGACTTCCAGGCCAGCAAAGATTTCTCCCTGGGAAAAGGTGCCAGGACAGAAAGCGATTGTGCCTTTTCTAGGGTTAATGGGGCCCCAAAATTGGCAGCTGAGAGCCCAGGGCTGCCACCTTTTCCCTGGGCACAAAGCTCGACGGTGCATGCCACAGGCGGGTAAGGGAAAGAGCTGTTTTCAGCTGAGAATTCCAGACCCATGAAGATTCCTCCCAGGGAAAAGGTGCCAGGACAGGAAGCGATTGTGACTTTTCTAGGGGTAATGGGGCCCATCATTGGCACCTGAGAGCCCAAGGCTGCCACCTTTTGCCTGGTCACAAAGCTCGACGGTGCGTTCCACTTGCAGGTCCGGGGAAGTGCCGTTTTTCAGCCCAGAATTCCAGACGGACGAAAATTCCTCCCAGGGAAAAGGTGCCAGGACAGAAAGCGATTGTTATTTATCTAGTGTTAACGGGGACCCATCATTGGCACCCGAGAGCCCAAGGCTGCCACCTTTTCCCTGGGACCAAAGCTAGATGGTGCCGGCCACTTGTAGGTCAGAGAAAGACCTTTGTTCAGCCCAGGATTCCAGACGGATGACGACTCCTCCCAGGGAAAAGGCTCCCAGGACAGAAAGCAATTGTTCCATTTCTAGTGTTAATGGGGGCTCGTCATTGGCACCTGAGAGCCAGAGGTTGCCTCCTTTTCCCTGGGCGCAAAGCTTGACAGTGCGTGCCACGTGCTGGTCCAGGAAAGCGCCGATTCTCAGACCAGAATTCCAAACCGATGAAGATTCCTCCCTGGGAAAAGGTGCCAGGACAGAAAGCCATTGTGCTTTTTGTAGGGGTAATGGGGCACCATCATTGGCACCAGAGAACCCAAGGCTGCCACCTTTTCCCTGGGCGCAAAGCTATATGTTGCCTGCCACTTGTAGGTCAGAGAAAGACCTTTGTTCAGCCCAGGATTCCAGATGGATGGCGACTCCTCCCAGGGAAATGGCTCCCAGGACAGAAAGCGATTGTTCCATTTCTAGTGTTAATGGGGGCCCGTCATTGGCATCTGAGAGCCAGAGGTTGCCTCCTATACCCTGGGCGCAAAGCTCGACAGTGCGTGCCACGTGCTGGTCCCAGAAAGTGCCATTTTACAGCCCAGAATTCCAGACCAATGAAGACTCCTTCCAGGGAAAAGGTGCCAGGACAGAAAGCCATTGTGCTTTTTGTAAAGGTAATGGGGCACCATCATTGGCACCTGAGAGCCCAAGACTGCCACCTTTTCCCTGGACGCAAAGCTCGATGGTGCGTTCCACTTGCGGGTCCAGGAAAGTGCCGATTCTCAGACCAGAATTCCAAACCGATGAAGATTCCTCCCTGGGAAAAGGTGCCAGGACAGAAAGCCATTGTGCCTTTTCTAGGGGTAATGGGCCACCATCATTGGCACCTGAGAGCCCAAGGCTGCTCCCTTTTCCCTGGGCGCAAAGCTCAACGGTGTGTACCTTGTGCGGGTTTGGGGCAGTGCCATTTTTCAGCCCAGATTTCCAGACGGACGAAGATTCCTCCCTGGGAAAAGGTGCCAGGACAGAAAGCAAGTGTTATTTATCTAGTGCTAACGTGGCCCCATCATTGGCACCTGAGAGCCCAAGGCTGTCACCTTTTGCCTGGGCGCATATGTCGACGGCGCGTGCCACTTGCGGGTTCCGAGGAAGTGCCATTTTTCAGCCCAGTATTCCAGACGGACGAAGACACCTCCCAGGGAAAAGGTGCCAGGTCAGAAATCGAATTGTCCTTTTCTAGGGTCAATGGTGCCCCATCATTGGCACCTGAGACTTCAAGGCTGCCACCTTTTCCGTGGGCGCAAAGCACGACAGTGCGTACCACGTGCTGGTCCCAGAAAGTGCCATTTTACAGCCCAGAATTCCAGACCAATGAAGACTCCTTCAAGGGAAATGGTGCCAGGACAGAAAGCCATTGTGCTTTTTGTAAAGGTAATGGGGCCCAATCAGTGGCACCTGAGAACCCAAGACTGCCACCTTTTCCCTGGGCGCAAAGCTCGATGGTGCGTTCCACTTGCGGGTCCAGGAAAGTGCCGATTCTCAGACCAGAATTCCAAACCGATGAAGATTCCACCCTGGGAAAAGGTGCCAGGACAGAAAGCCATTGTGCCTTTTCTAGGGGTAATGGGGCACCATCATTGGCACCTGAGAGCCCAAGGCTGTCCCCTTTTCCCTGGGCACAAAGCTCAACGATGTGTTACTTGTGCGGGTTTGAGGCAGTGCCATTTTTTAACTCAGATTTCCAGACGGACGAAGATTCCTCCCTGGGAAAAGGTGCCAGGACAGAAAGCAAGTGTTATTTTTCTAGTGTTAACGGGGCCCCATCATTGGCACCTGAGAGCCCAAGGCTGCCACCTTTTCCCTGGGCGCAAAGCTAGATGGTACCTGCCACGTGCAGGTGAGAGAAAGTGCTTCCTTCAGCCCAGGATTCCAGAGGGATGACGACTCCTCCCAGGGAAAAGTGCTCCCAGGACAGAAAGCGATTGTTCCATTTCTAGTGTTAATGGGGGCCCGTCATTGGCATCTGAGAGCCAGAGGTTGCCTCCTATACCCTGGGCGCTAAGCACGACAGTGCGTGCCACGTGCTGGTCCCAGAAAGTGCCATTTTAGAGCCCAGAATTCCAGACCAATGAAGACTCCTCCCAGGGAAAAGGTGCCAGGACAGAAAGCCATTGTGCTTTTTGTAAAGGTAATGGGGCCCCATCATTATCACCTGAGAGCCCAAGACTGCCACCTTTTCCCTGGACGCAAAGCTCGATGGTGCGTTCCACTTGCGGGTCCAGGAAAGTGCCGATTCTCAGACCAGAATTCCAAACCGATGAAGATTCCTCCCTGGGAAAAGGTGCCAGGACAGAAAGCCATTGTGCCTTTTGTAGGGGGAAAGGGGCACCATCATTGGCACCTGAGAGCCCAAGGCTGCCCCCTTTTCCCTGGGCGCAAAGCTCGACGGTGTGTACCTTGTGCGGGTTTGGGGCAGTGCCATTTTTTAACCCAGATTTCCAGATGGACGAAGATTCCTCCCTGGGAAAAGGTGCCAGGACAGAAAGCAAGTGTTATTTATCTAGTGTTAACGTGGCCCCATCCTTGGCACCTGAGAGCCCAAGGCTGCCACCTTTTGCCTGGGTGCATATGTCGACGGCGCGTGCCACTTGCGGGTCCGGGGAAGTGCCATTTTTCAGCCCAGAATTCCAGACGGACGAAGACACCTCCCAGGGAAAAGGTGCCAGGTCAGAAATCGAATTGTCCTTTTCTAGGGTCAATGGTGCCCCATCATTGGCACCTGAGAGTTCAAGGCTGCCACCTTTTCCGTGGGCGCAAACATCAACGGCGCGTACCACTTTCTTGTCTGGGAAAGTGCCGTTTTTCAGCCCTGAATTCCAGACGGATGAAGACTCCTCACAGGGAAGAGGCTCCCAGGACAGAAAGCGATTGTTCCATTTCTAGGGTGAATGGGGCTCCATCATATGCACCTGAGAGCCCAAGGTTGCCTCCTATACCCTGGGCGCAAAGCTCGACCATGCGTGCTACGTGAGGGTCCGGGAAATTGCCGTTTCTCATTCCAGAATTCCTGACCGATGAAGATTCCTCCCTGGGAAAAAGTGTCAGGACAGAAAGAGATTGTTCCTTTTCTAGGGTTAATGGGGCTCCATCATTGACACCTTAGAGCCCAAGGCTGCAACCTTTTCCCTGAGCGCAAAGCTCGACGGTGCGTGCCACTTGCGGGTCCAGGAATTTGCTGTTTCTCGTCCCAGAATTCCAGGCCGATGAAGATTTCTCCTAGGGAAAAGGTGCCAGGACAGAAAGCAATTGTGCCTTTTCTAGGGTTCATGGGGCCCCAAATTTGGCAGCTGAGAGCCCAGGGCTGCCCCCTTTTCCCTGGGCGCAAAGCTCAACGGTGTGTACCTTGTGTGGGTTTGGGGCAGTGCCATTTTTTAACCCAGATTTCCAGATGGACGAAGATTCCTCCCTCGGAAAAGGTGCCAGGACAGAAAGCAAGTGTTATTTATCTAGTGTTAACGTGGCCCCATCCTTGGCACCTGAGAGCCCAAGGCTGCCACCTTTTGCCTGGGCGCATATGTCGACGGCGCGTGCCACTTGCGGGTTCCGGGGAAGTGCCATTTTTCAGCCCAGAATTCCAGACGGACGAAGACACCTCCCAGGGAAAAGGTGCCAGGTCAGAAATCGAATTGTCCTTTTCTAGGGTCAATGGTGCCCCATCATTGGCACCTGAGAGTTCAAGGCTGCCACCTTTTCCGTGGGCGCAAACATCAACGGCGCGTACCACTTTCTTGTCCGGGAAAGTGCCGTTTTTCAGCCCTCAATTCCAGACGGATGAAGACTCCTCACAGGGAAGAGGCTCCCAGAACAGAAAGCGATTGTTCCATTTCTAGGGTGAATGGGGCTCCATCATATGCACCTGAGAGCCCAAGGTTGCCTCCTATACCCTGGGCGCAAAGCTCGACCATGCGTGCTACGTGAGGGTCCGGGAAATTGCCGTTTCTCATTCCAGAATTCCAGACCGATGAAGATTCCTCCCTGGGAAAAAGTGTCAGGACAGAAAGAGATTGTTCCTTTTCTAGGGTTAATGGGGCTCCATCATTGACACCTGAGAGACCAAGGCTGCAACCTTTTCCCTGAGCGCAAAGCTCGACGGTGCGTGCCACTTGCGGGTCCAGGAATTTGCTGTTTCTCGTCCCAGAATTCCAGGCCGATGAAGATTTCTCCCAGGGAAAAGGTGCCAGGACAGAAAGGAATTGTGCCTTTTCTAGGGTTAATGGGGCCCCAAATTTGACACCTGAGAGCCCAAGGCTGCCACCTTTTGCCTGGGCGCAAAGCTCGACAGCGCGTTCCACGTGCGGGTCCGGGAAAGTGCCATTTTTCAGCCCTGAATTCCAGACCTATGAAGATTTCTCAGAGGGAAAAGGTACCAGGAGACAAAGCCATTGTGTATTTTGTAATGCTAATTGGGCCCCATCATTGGCACCTGAGAGCCCAAGGCTGCCACCTTTTCCCTGGGTGCAAAGCTCGACGGTGCATACCCTGTGCGGGTGCGGGAAAGGGCCATTTTTCAGCCCAGAATTCCAGATGGAAGTCGATTCCTCTCTGGGAAAAGGTGTCAGGACAGAAAGCCATTGTGCCTTTTCTAGGGGTAATGGGACCTCATCTTTGGCACCTGAGAGCCCAAGGCTGCCACCTTTTCCCTGGGCGCAAATGTCGACGGCGCGTGCCACTTGCAAATCCGGGAATGTGCCGTTTCTCATCCCAGAATTCCAGGCCAGCAAAGATTTCTCCCTGGGAAAAGGTGCCAGGACAGAAAGCGATTGTGCCTTTTCTAGGGTTAATGGGGCCCCAAAATTGGCAGCTGAGAGCCCAGGGCTGCCACCTTTTCCCTGAGCGCAAAGCTCGATGGTGCGTGCCACATGCAGGTAAGGGAAAGAGCCGTTTTCAGCCCAGAATTCCAGACCAATGAAGATTCCTCCCAGGGAAAAGGTGCCAGGACAGAAAGCCATTGTTCCTTTTCCAGGGGTAATGGGGCCCCATCATTGGCACCTGAGAGCCCAAGGCTGCCACCTTTTGCCTGGGCGCAAAGCTCGACGGTGCGATCCACTTGCAGGTCCGGGGAAGTGCCGTTTTTCAGACCAGAATTCCAGACGGACCAAAATTCCTCCCAGGGAAAAGGTGCCAGGACAGAAAGCAAGTGTTATTTATCTAGTGTTAACGGGGACCCATCGTTGGCACCTGAGAGCCCAAGGCTGCCACCTTTTCCCTGGGCGCAAAGCTAGATGGTGCCTGCCACGTGCAGGTCAGAGAAAGTGCTTTGTTCAGCCCAGCATTCCAGACGGATGACGATTCCTCCCGGGGAAAGGGCTCCCAGGACAGAAAGCGATTGTTCCATTTCTAGTGTTAATGGGGGCCCGTCATTGGCATCTGAGAGCCAGAGGTTGCCTCCTATACCCTGGGCGCTAAGCACGACAGTGCGTGCCACGTGCTGGTCCCAGAAAGTGCCATTTTACAGCCCAGAATTTCAGACCAATGAAGACTCCTCCCAGGGAAAAGGTGCCAGGACAGAAAGCCATTGTGCTTTTTGTAAAGGTAATGGGGCCCCATCATTGGCACCTGAGAGCCCAAGACTGCCACCTTTTCCCTGGACGCAAAGCTCGATGGTGCGTTCCACTTGCGGGTCCAGGAAAGTGCCGATTCTCAGGCCAGAATTCCAAACCGATGAAGATTCCTCCCTGGGAAAAGGTGCCAGGACAGAAAGCCATTGTGCCTTTTGTAGGGGGAAAGGGGCACCATCATTGGCACCTGAGAGCCCAAGGCTGCCCCCTTTTCCCTGGGCGCAAAGCTCGACGGTGTGTACCTTGTGCGGGTTTGGGGCAGTGCCATTTCTGAACCCAGATTTCCAGACGGACGAAGATTCCTCCCTGGGAAAAGGTGCCAGGACAGAAAGCAAGTGTTGTTTTTCTAGTGTTAACGGGGCCCCATCATTGGCACCTGAGAGCCCAAGGCTGCCCCCTTTTGCCTGGGCGCAAATGTCGACAGCGCGTGCCACTTGCGGGTCCGGGATATGCCATTTTTCAGCCCAGAATTCCAGACGGACGAAGACACCTCCCAGGGAAAAGTTGCCAGGTCAAAAATCGAAATGTCCTTTTCTAGGGTCAATGGTGCCCCATCATTGGCACCTGAGACTTCAAGGCTGCCACCTTTTCCGCGGGCGCAAAGCACGACAGTGCGTGCCACGTGCTGGTCCCAGAAAGTGCCATTTTACAGCCCAGAATTCCAGACCAATGAAGACTCCTTCCAGGGAAAAGGTGCCAGGACAGAAAGCCATTGTGCTTTTTGTAAAGGTAATGGGGCCCCATCATTGGCACCTGAGAACCCAAGACTGCCACCATTTCCCTGGACGCAAAGCTCGATGGTGCGTTCCACTTGCGGGTCCAGGAAAGTGCCGATTCTCAGACCAGAATTCCAAACCGATGAAGATTCCTCCCTGGGAAAAGGTGCCAGGACAGAAAGCCATTGTGCCTTTTCTAGGGGTAATGGGGCACCATCATTGGCACCTGAGAGCCCAAGGCTGCCCCCTTTTCCCTGGGCACAAAGCTCAACGATGTGTTACTTGTGCGGGTTTGAGGCAGTGCCATTTTTGAACCCAGATTTCCAGATGGACGAAGATTCCTCCCTGGGAAAAGGTGCCAGGACAGAAAGCAAGTGTTATTTTTCTAGTGTTAACGGGGCCCCATCATTGGCACCTGAGAGCCCAAGGCTGCCACCTTTTCCCTGGGCGCAAAGCTAGATGGTACCTGCCACGTGCAAGTGAGAGAAAGTGCTTCCTTCAGCCCAGGATTCCAGAGGGATGACGACTCCTCCCAGGGAAAAGTGCTCCCAGGACAGAAAGCGATTGTTCCATTTCTAGTGTTAATGGGGGCCCGTCATTGGCATCTGAGAGCCAGAGGTTGCCTCCTATACCCTGGGCGCTAAGCACGACAGTGCGTGCCACGTGCTGGTCCCAGAAAGTTCCATTTTACAGCCCAGAATTCCAGACCAATGAAGACTCCTCCCAGGGAAAAGGTGCCAGGACAGAAAGCCATTGTGCTTTTTGTAAAGGTAATGGGGCCCCATCATTGGCACCTGAGAGCCCAAGACTGCCACCTTTTCCCTGGACGCAAAGCTCGATGGTGCGTTCCACTTGCGGGTCCAGGGAAGTGCCGATTCTCAGACCAGAATTCCAAACCGATGAAGATTCCTCCCTTGGAAAAGGTGCCAGGACAGAAAGCCATTGTGCCTTTTGTAGGGGGAAAGGGGCACCATCATTGGCAGCTGAGAGCCCAAGGCTGCCACCTTTTCCCTGGGCGCAAGCCAAGATGGTGCCTGCCACGTGCAGGTCAGAGAAAGTGCTTTGTTCAGCCCAGGATTCCAGACGGCTGACGACTCCTCCCAGGGAAAATGCTCCCAGGACAGAGAGCGATTGTTCCATTTCTAGTGTTAATGGGGGCCCGTCATTGGCATCTGAGAGCCAGAGGTTGCCTCCTTTTCCCTGGGCGCAAAGCAGGACAGTGCGTGCCACATGCTGGTCCCAGAAAGTGCCATTTTACAGCCCAGAATTCCAGACCAATGAAGACTCCTCCCAGGGAAAAGGTGCCAGGACAGAAAGCCAATGTGCTTTTTGTAAAGGTAATGGGGCCCATCATTGGCACCTGAGAGCCCAAGACTGCCACCTTTTCCCTGGACGCAAAGCTCGATGGTGCGTTCCACTTGCGGGGCCCCAGGAAAGTGCCGATTCTCAGACCAGAATTCCAAACCGATGGATTCCTCCCTGGGAAAAGGTGCCAGGACAGAAAGCCATTGTGCCTTTTGTAGGGGTAATGGGGCACCATCATTGGCACCTGAGAGCCCAAGGCTGCCCCCTTTTCCCTGGGCGCAAAGCTCGACGGTGTGTACCTTGTGCGGGTTTGGGGCAGTGCTATTTTTGAACCCAGATTTCCAGACGGACGAAGATTCCTCCCTGGGAAAAGGTGCCAGGACAGAAAGCAAGTGTTATTTTTCTAGTGTTAAGGGGGCCCCATCATTGGCACCTGAGAGCCCAAGGCTGCCACCTTTTCCCTGGGCGCAAATGTCGACGGAGCGTGCCACTTGCAAGTCCGAGAATGTGCCGTTTCTCATCCCAGACTTCCAGGCCAGCAAAGATTTCTCCCTGGGAAAAGGTGCCAGGACAGAAAGCCATTGTGCCTTTTCTAGGGTTAATGGGGCCCCAAAATTGGCAGCTGAGAGCCCAGGGCTGCCACCTTTTCCCTGGGCGCAAAGCTCGACGGTGCATGCCACAGGCGGGTAAGGGAAAGAGCTGTTTTCAGCTGAGAATTCCAGACCAATGAAGATTCCTCCCTGGGAAAAGGTGCCAGGACAGAAAGCGATTGTTCTTTTTCTAGGGGTAATGGGGCCCCATCATTGGCACCTGAGAGCCCAAGGCTGCCACCTTTTGCCTGGGCACAAAGCTCGACGGTGCGTTCCAATTGCAGGTCCGGGGAAGTGCCGTTTTTCAGCCCAGAATTCCAGATGGACGAAAATTCCTCCCAGGGAAAAGGTGCCAGGACAGAAAGCGATTGTTATTTATCTAGTGTTAACGGGGACCCATCATTGGCACCTGAGAGCCCAAGGCTGCCACCTTTTCCCTGGGCGCAAAGCTAGATGGTGCCTGCCACGTGCAGGTCAGAGAAAGTGCTTTGTTCAGCCCAGGATTCCAGACGGATGACGACTCCTCCCAGGGAAAAGGCTCCCAGGACAAAAAGCGATTGTTCCATTTCTAGTGTTAATGGGGGCCCGTCATTGGCACCTGAGAGCCCAAGGCTGCCCCCTTTTCCCTGGGCGCAAAGCTCGACGGTGTGTACCTTGTGCGGGTTTGGGGCAGTGCCATTTTTGAACCCAGATTTCCAGACGGACGAAGATTCCTCCCTGGGAAAAGGTGCCAGGACAGAAAACAAGTGTTATTTTTCTAGTTTTAACGGGGCCCCATCATTGGCACCTGAGAGCCCAGGGCTGCCACCTTTTGCCCGGGCGCAAATGTCGACGGCGCGTGCCACTTGCGGGTCCGGGAAAGTGCCATTTTTCAGCCCAGAATTCCAGACGGACGAAGACACCTCCCAGGGAAAAGGTGCCAGGTCAGAAATTGAATTGTCCTTTTCTAGGGTCAATGGTGCCCCATCATTGGCACCTGAGAGTTCAAGGCTGCCCCCTTTTCCGTGGGCGCAAACATCAACGGCGCGTAACACTTTCTTGTCCGGGAAAGTGCCGTTTTTCAGCCCTGAATTCCAGACGGATGAAGACTCCTCACAGGGAAGAGACTCCCAGGACAGAAAGCGATTGTTCCATTTCTAGGCTTAATCGGGCTCCATCACTGGCACCTGAGAGCCCAAGGTTGCCTCCTATACCCTGGGCGCAAAGCTCGACCTTGCGTGCTACGTGAGGGTCCGGGAAATTGCCGTTTCTCATTCCAGAATTCCAGACCGATGAAGATTCCTCCCTGGGAAAAGGTGTCAGGACAGAAAGCGATTGTTCCTTTTCTAGGGTTAATGGGGCTCCATCATTGACACTGAGAGCCGAAGGCTGCAACTTTTCCCTGAGCGCAAAGCTCGACGGTGCGTGCCACTTGCGGGTCCAGGAATGTGCTGATTCTCATCCCAGAATTCGGGGCCGATGAAGATTTCTCCCAGGGAAAAGGTGCCAGGACAGAAAGCGATTGTTCCATTTCTAGGGTTAATGGGGCCCCATCATTGGCACCTGAGAGCCCAAGGTTGCCTCCTATACCCTGGGCGCAAAGCTCAACCATGCGTTCTACGTGAGGGTCCGGGAAATTGCCGTTTCTCATTCCAGAATTCCAGACCGATGAAGATTCCTCCCTGGGAAAAGGTGCGTGGACAGGAATGGATTTCTCCTTTTCTAGGAGTAATGGGGACCCATCATTGCCACCTGAGAGCCGAAGGCTGCAACCTTTTCCCTGGGCGCAAAGCTCGACGGTGCGTGCCACTTGCGGGTCCAGGAATGTGCTGATTCTCATCCCAGAATTCGGAGCCGATGAAGATTTCTCCCAGGGAAAAGGTGCCAGGGCAGAAAGCAATTGTACCTTTTCTAGGGGTAATGGTGCTCCAAAAATGAAACCTGAGAGCCCAAGGCTGCCACCTTTTCCCTGGGCGCAAAGCTCGACGGAGCGTTCCACGTGCGGGTCCGGGAAAGTGCCATTTTTCAGCCCAGAATTCCAGACCTATGAAGATTTCTCAGAGGGAAAAGGTACCAGGAGACAAAGCCATTGTGTATTTTGTAATGCTAATTGGGCCCCATCCTTGGCACCTGAGAGCCCAAGGCTGCCACCTTTTCCCTGGGTGCAAAGCTCGACGGTGCATACCCTGTGCGGGTCCGGGAAATGGCCGTTTTTCAGCCCAGAATTCCAGACGGAAGTCGATTCCTCTCTGGGAAAAGGTGTCAGGACAGAAAGCCATTGTGCCTTTTCTAGGGGTAATGGGGCCTCATCTTTGGCACCTGAGAGCCCAAGGCTGCCACCTTTTCCCTGGGCACAAATGTCGACGACGCGTGCCACTTGCAAGTCCGGGAATGTGCCGTTTCTCATCCCAGAATTCCAGGCCAGCGAAGATTTCTCCCTGGGAAAATGTGTCAGGACAGAAAGCGATTGTGCTTTTTCTAGGGTTAATTGGGTCCCAAAATTGGCAGCTGAGAGCCCAGGGCTGCCACCTTTTCCCTGGGCGCAAAGCTTGACGGTGCGTGCCGCATGCAGGTAAGGGAAAGAGCTGTTTTCAGCCCAGAATTCCAGACCCATGAAGATTCCTCCCAGGGAAAAGGTGCCAGGACAGGAAGCGATTGTGACTTTTCTAGGGGTAATGGGGCCCGTCATTGGCACCTGAGAGCCCAAGGCTGCCACCTTTTGCCTGGTCACAAAGCTCGACGGTGCGTTCCACTTGCAGGTCCGGGGAAGTGCCGTTTTTCAGCCCAGAATTCCAGACGGACGAAAATTCCTCCCAGGGAAAAGGTGCCAGGACAGAAAGCGATTGTTATTTATCTAGTGTTAACGGGGACCCATCATTGGCACCCGAGAGCCCAAGGCTGCCACCTTTTCCCTGGGACCAAAGCTAGATGGTGCCGGCCACTTGTAGGTCAGAGAAAGACCTTTGTTCAGCCCAGGATTCCAGACGGATGACGACTCCTCCCAGGGAAAAGGCTCCCAGGACAGAAAGCGATTGTTCCATTTCTAGTGTTAATGGGGGCTCGTCATTGGCATCTGAGAGCCAGAGGTTGCCTCCTTTTCCCTGGGCGCAAAGCTTGACAGTGCGTGCCACGTGCTGGTCCAGGAAAGTGCCGATTCTCAGACCAGAATTCCAAACCGATGAAGATTCCTCCCTGGGAAAAGGTGCCAGGACAGAAAGCCATTGTGCCTTTTGTAGGGGTAATGGGGCACCATCATTGGCACCAGAGAACCCAAGGCTGCCACCTTTTCCCTGGGCGCAAAGCTATATGTTGCCTGCCACTTGTAGGTCAGAGAAAGACCTTTGTTCAGCCCAGGATTCCAGATGGATGGCGACTCCTCCCAGGGAAATGGCTCCCAGGACAGAAAGCGATTGTTCCATTTCTAGTGTTAATGGGGGCCCGTCATTGGCATCTGAGAGCCAGAGGTTGCCTCCTATACCCTGGGCGCAAAGCTCGACAGTGCGTGCCACGTGCTGGTCCCAGAAAGTGCCATTTTACAGCCCAGAATTCCAGACCAATGAAGACTCCTTCCAGGGAAAAGGTGCCAGGACAGAAAGCCATTGTGCTTTTTGTAAAGGTAATGGGGCACCATCATTGGCACCTGAGAGCCCAAGACTGCCACCTTTTCCCTGGACGCAAAGCTCGATGGTGCGTTCCACTTGCGGGTCCAGGAAAGTGCCGATTCTCAGACCAGAATTCCAAACCGATGAAGATTCCTCCCTGGGAAAAGGTGCCAGGACAGAAAGCCATTGTGCCTTTTCTAGGGGTAATGGGCCACCATCATTGGCACCTGAGAGCCCAAGGCTGCTCCCTTTTCCCTGGGCACAAAGCTCGACGGTGTGTACCTTGTGCGGGTTTGGGGCAGTGCCATTTTTCAGCCCAGATTTCCAGACGGACGAAGATTCCTCCCTGGGAAAAGGTGCCAGGACAGAAAGCAAGTGTTATTTATCTAGTGCTAACGTGGCCCCATCATTGGCACCTGAGAGCCCAAGGCTGCCACCTTTTGCCTGGGCGCATATGTCGACGGCGCGTGCCACTTGCGGGTTCCGAGGAAGTGCCATTTTTCAGCCCAGTATTCCAGATGGACGAAGACACCTCCCAGGGAAAAGGTGCCAGGTCAGAAATCGAATTGTCCTTTTCTAGGGTCAATGGTGCCCCATCATTGGCACCTGAGACTTCAAGGCTGCCACCTTTTCCGTGGGCGCAAAGCACGACAGTGCGTACCACGTGCTGGTCCCAGAAAGTGCCATTTTACAGCCCAGAATTCCAGACCAATGAAGACTCCTTCAAGGGAAATGGTGCCAGGACAGAAAGCCATTGTGCTTTTTGTAAAGGTAATGGGGCCCAATCATTGGCACCTGAGAGCCCAAGACTGCCACCTTTTCCCTGGGCGCAAAGCTCGATGGTGCGTTCCACTTGCGGGTCCAGGAAAGTGCCGATTCTCAGACCAGAATTCCAAACCGATGAAGATTCCACCCTGGGAAAAGGTGCCAGGACAGAAAGCCATTGTGCCTTTTCTAGGGGTAATGGGGCACCATCATTGGCACCTGAGAGCCCAAGGCTGTCCCCTTTTCCCTGGGCACAAAGCTCAACGATGTGTTACTTGTGCGGGTTTGAGGCAGTGCCATTTTTTAACTCAGATTTCCAGACGGACGAAGATTCCTCCCTGGGAAAAGGTGCCAGGACAGAAAGCAAGTGTTATTTTTCTAGTGTTAACGGGGCCCCATCATTGGCACCTGAGAGCCCAAGGCTGCCACCTTTTCCCTGGGCGCAAAGCTAGATGGTACCTGCCACGTGCAGGTGAGAGAAAGTGCTTCCTTCAGCCCAGGATTCCAGACGGATGACGACTCCTCCCAGGGAAAAGTGCTCCCAGGACAGAAAGCGATTGTTCCATTTCTAGTGTTAATGGGGGCCCGTCATTGGCATCTGAGAGCCAGAGGTTGCCTCCTATACCCTGGGCGCAAAGCACGACAGTGCGTGCCACGTGCTGGTCCCAGAAAGTGCCATTTTACAGCCCAGAATTCCAGACCAATGAAGACTCCTCCCAGGGAAAAGGTGCCAGGACAGAAAGCCATTGTGCTTTTTGTAAAGGTAATGGGGCCCCATCATTGGCACCTGAGAGCCCAAGACTGCCACCTTTTCCCTGGACGCAAAGCTCGATGGTGCGTTCCACTTGCGGGTCCAGGAAAGTGCCGATTCTCAGACCAGAATTCCAAACCGATGAAGATTCCTCCCTGGGAAAAGGTGCCAGGACAGAAAGCCATTGTGCCTTTTGTAGGGGGAAAGGGGCACCATCATTGGCACCTGAGAGCCCAAGGCTGCCCCCTTTTCCCTGGGCGCAAATCTCGACGGTGTGTACCTTGTGCGGGTTTGGGGCAGTGCCATTTTTTAACCCAGATTTCCAGATGGACGAAGATTCCTCCCTGGGAAAAGGTGCCAGGACAGAAAGCAAGTGTTATTTATCTAGTGTTAACGTGGCCCCATCCTTGGCACCTGAGAGCCCAAGGCTGCCACCTTTTGCCTGGGCGCATATGTCGACGGCGCGTGCCACTTGCGGGATCCGGGGAAGTGCCATTTTTCAGCCCAGAATTCCAGACGGACGAAGACGCCTCCCAGGGAAAAGGTGCCAGGTCAGAAATCGAATTGTCCTTTTCTAGGGTCAATGGTGCCCCATCATTGGCACCTGAGACTTCAAGGCTGCCACCTTTTCCGTGGGCGCAAACATCAATGGCGCGTACCACTTTCTTTTCTGGGAAAGTGCTGTTTTTCAGTCCTGAATTCCAGACGGATGAAGACTCCTCACAGGGAAGAGGCTCCCAGGACAGAAAGCGATTGTTCCATTTCTAGGGTGAATGGGGCTCCATCATATGCACCTGAGAGCCCAAGGTTGCCTCCTATACCCTGGGCGCAAAGCTCGACCATGCGTGCTACGTGAGGGTCCGGGAAATTGCCGTTTCTCATTCCAGAATTCCTGACCGATGAAGATTCCTCCCTGGGAAAAAGTGTCAGGACAGAAAGCCATTGTGCCTTTTCTAGGGGTAATGGGACCTCATCTTTGGCACCTGAGAGCCCAAGGCTGCCACCTTTTCCCTGGGCGCAAATGTCGACGGAGCGTGCCACTTCCAAGTCCGGGAATGTGCCGTTTCTCATCCCAGAATTCCAGGCCAGCAAAGATTTCTCCCTGGGAAAAGGTGCCAGGACAGAAAGCGATTGTGCCTTTTCTAGGGTTAATGGGGCCCCAAAATTGGCAGCTGAGAGCCCAGGGCTGCCACCTTTTCCCTGGGCGCAAAGCTCGACGGTGTGTACCTTGTGCGGGTTTGGGGCAGTGCCATTTTTTAACCCAGATTTCCAGATGGACGAAGATTCCTCCCTGGGAAAAGGTGCCAGGACAGAAAGCAAGTGTTATTTTTCTAGTGTTAACGTGGCCCCATCCTTGGCACCTGAGAGCCCAAGGCTGCCACCTTTTGCCTGGGCGCATATGTCGACGGCGCGTGCCACTTGCGGGTTCCGGGGAAGTGCCATTTTTCAGCCCAGAATTCCAGACGGACGAAGACACCTCCCAGGGAAAAGGTGCCAGGTCAGAAATCGAATTGTCCTTTTCTAGGGTCAATGGTGCCCCATCATTGGCACCTGAGAGTTCAAGGCTGCCACCTTTTCCGTGGGCGCAAACATCAACGGCGCGTACCACTTTCTTGTCCGGGAAAGTGCCGTTTTTCAGCCCTCAATTCCAGACGGATGAAGACTCCTCACAGGGAAGAGGCTCCCAGGACAGAAAGCGATTGTTCCATTTCTAGGGTGAATGGGGCTCCATCATATGCACCTGAGAGCCCAAGGTTGCCTCCTATACCCTGGGCGCAAAGCTCGACCATGCGTGCTACGTGAGGGTCCGGGAAATTGCCGTTTCTCATTCCAGAATTCCAGACCGATGAAGATTCCTCCCTGGGAAAAAGTGTCAGGACAGAAAGAGATTGTTCCTTTTCTAGGGTTAATGGGGCTCCATCATTGACACCTGAGAGCCCAAGGCTGCAACCTTTTCCCTGAGCGCAAAGCTCGACGGTGCGTGCCACTTGCGGGTCCAGGAATGTGCTGTTTCTCGTCCCAGAATTCCAGGCCGATGAAGATTTCTCCCAGGGAAAAGGTGCCAGGACAGAAAGTAATTGTGCCTTTTCTAGGGTTAAGGGGGCCCCAAATTTGACACCTGAGAGCCCAAGGCTGCCACCTTTTCCCTGGGCGCAAAGCTCGACAGAGCGTTCCACGTGCGGGTCCGGGAAAGTGCCATTTTTCAGCCCTGAATTCCAGACCTATGAAGATTTCTCAGAGGGAAAAGGTACCAGGAGACAAAGCCATTGTGTATTTTGTAATGCTAATTGGGCCCCATCATTGGCACCTGAGAGCCCAAGGCTGCCACCTTTTCCCTGGGTGCAAAGCTCGACGGTGCATACCCTGTGCGGGTGCGGGAAAGGGCCATTTTTCAGCCCAGAATTCCAGATGGAAGTCGATTCCTCTCTGGGAAAAGGTGTCAGGACAGAAAGCCATTGTGCCTTTTCTAGGGGTAATGGGACCTCATCTTTGGCACCTGAGAGCCCAAGGCTGCCACCTTTTCCCTGGGCGCAAATGTCGACGGCGCGTGCCACTTGCAAGTCCGGGAATGTGCCGTTTCTCATCCCAGAATTCCAGGCCAGCAAAGATTTCTCCCTGGGAAAAGGTGCCAGGACAGAAAGTGATTGTGCCTTTTCTAGGGTTAATGGGGCCCCAAAATTGGCAGCTGAGAGCCCAGGGCTGCCACCTTTTCCCTGAGCGCAAAGCTCGATGGTGCGTGCCACATGCAGGTAAGGGAAAGAGCCGTTTTCAGCCCAGAATTCCAGACCAATGAAGATTCCTCCCAGGGAAAAGGTGCCAGGACAGAAAGCCATTGTTCTTTTTCCAGGGGTAATGGGGCCCCATCATTGGCACCTGAGAGCCCAAAGCTGCCACCTTTTGCCTGGGCGCGAAGCTCGACGGTGCGATCCACTTGCAGGTCCGGGGAAGTGCCGTTTTTCAGACCAGAATTCCAGACGGACCAAAATTCCTCCCAGGGAAAAGGTGCCAGGACAGAAAGCAAGTGTTATTTATCTAGTGTTAACGGGGCCCCATCGTTGGCACCTGAGGGCCCAAGGCTGCCACCTTTTCCCTGGGCGCAAAGCTAGATGGTGCCTGCCACGTGCAGGTCAGAGAAAGTGCTTTGTTCAGCCCAGCATTCCAGACAGATGACGATTCCTCCCGGGGAAAGGGCTCCCAGGACAGAAAGCGATTGTTCCATTTCTAGTGTTAATGGGGGCCCGTCATTGGCATCTGAGAGCCAGAGGTTGCCTCCTATACCCTGGGCGCAAAGCAGGACAGTGCGTGCCACGTGCTGGTCCCAGAAAGTGCCATTTTACAGCCCAGAATTTCAGACCAATGAAGACTCCTCCCAGGGAAAAGGTGCCAGGACAGAAAGCCATTGTGTTTTTTGTAAAGGTAATGGGGCCCCATCATTGGCACCTGAGAGCCCAAGACTGCCACCTTTTCCCTGGACGCAAAGCTCGATGGTGCGTTCCACTTGCGGGTCCAGGAAAGTGCCGATTCTCAGACCAGAATTCCAAACCGATGAAGATTCCTCCCTGGGAAAAGGTGCCAGGACAGAAAGCCATTGTGCCTTTTGTAGGGGTAATGGGGCACCATCATTGGCAGCTGAGAGCCCAAGGCTGACCCCTTTTCCCTGGGCACAAAGCTCGATGGTGTGTACCTTGTGCGGGTTTGGGGCAGTGCCATTTCTGAACACAGATTTCCAGACGGACGAAGATTCCTCCCTGGGAAAAGGTGCCAGGACAGAAAGCAAGTGTTATTTTTCTAGTGTTAACGGGGCCCCATCATTGGCACCTGAGAGCCCAAGGCTGCCACCTATTCCCTGGGCACAAATGGCGACGGCACGTGCCACTTGCTGGTCTGGGGAAGTGCCATTTTTCAGCCCAGAATTCCAGACGGATGAAGACACCTCCCAGGGAAAAGGTGCCAGGCCAGAAATCGAATTGTCCTTTTCTAGGGTCAATGGTGCCCCATCATTGGCACCTGAGAGTTCAAGGCTGCCACCTTTTCCGTGGGCGCAAACATCAACGGCGCGTACCACTTTCTTGTCCGGGAAAGTGCCGTTATTCAGCCCTGAATTCCAGACGGATGAAGACTCCTCACAGGGAAGAGGCTCCCAGGACAGAAAGCGATTGTTCCATTTCTAGGCTTAATCGGACCCCATCATTGGCACCTGAGAGCCCAAGGTTGCCTCCTATACCCTGGGCGCAAAGCTCGACCATGCGTGCTACGTGAGGGTCCGGGAAATTGCCGTTTCTCATTCCAGAATTCCAGACCGATGAAGATTCCTTCCTGGGAAAAGATGTCAGGACAGAAAGCGATTGTTCCTTTTCTAGGGTTAATGGGGCTCCATCATTGACACCTGAGAGCCGAAGGCTGCAACCTTTTCCCTGAGCGCAAAGCTCGACGGTGCGAGCCACTTGCGGGTCCAGGAATGTGCTGTTTCTCATCCCAGAATTCGAGGCCGATGAAGATTCCTCCCAGGGAAAATGTGCCAGGACAGAAAGCAATTGTGCCTTTTCTAGGGTTAATGGGGCCCCAAATTTGACACCTGAGAGCCCAAGGCTGCCACCTTTTCCCTGGGCGCAAAGCTTGACGGAGCGTTCCACATGCGGGTCCGGGAAAGTGCCATTTTTCAGCCCTGAATTCCAGACCTATGAAGATTCCTCAGAGGGAAAAGGTACCAGGAGACAAAGCCATTGTGTATTTTGTAATGCTAATTGGGCCCCATCCTTGGCAGATGAGAGCCCAAGGCTGCCACCTTTTCCCTGGGTGCAAAGCTCGACGGTGCATACCCTGTGCGGGTGCGGGAAAGGGCCATTTTTCAGCCCAGAATTCCAGACGGAAGTCGATTCCTCTCTGGGAAAAGGTGTCAGGACAGAAAACCATTTCGCCTTTTCTAGGGGTAATGGGACCTCATCTTTGGCACCTGAGAGCCCAAGGCTGCCACCTTTACCCTGGGCACAAATGTCGACGGCGCGTGCCACTTGCAAGTCCGGGAATGTGCCGTTTCTCATCCCAGAATTCCAGGCCAGCAAAGATTTCTCCCTGGGAAAAGGTGCCAGGACAGAAAGCGATTGTGCCTTTTCTAGGGTTAATGGGGCCCCACAATTGGCAGCTGAGAGCCCAGGGCTGCCACCTTTTCCCTGGGCGCAAAGCTCGACAGTGCGTGCCGCATGCGGGTAAGGGAAAGAGCCGTTTTCAGCCCAGAATTCCAGACCAATGAAGATTCCTCCGTGGGAAAAGGTGCCAGGACAGGAAACGATTGTTGGTTTTCTAGGGGTAATGGGGCCCCATCATTGGCACCTTAGAGCCCAAGGCTGCCACCTTTTGCCTGGGCACAAAGCTCGATGGTGCGTTCCACTTGCAGGTCCGGGGAAGTGCCATTTTTCAGTCCAGAATTCCAGACGGACGAAAATTCCTCCCAGGGAAAAGGTGCCAGGAGAGAAAGCAAGTGTTATTTATCTAGTGTTAAGGGGCCCCATCATTGGCACCTGAGAGCCCAAGGCTGCCACCTTTTCCCTGGGACCAAAGCTAGATGGTGCCTGCCACGTGCAGGTCAGAGAAAGTCCTTTGTTCAGCCCTGAATTCCAGACGGATGACGACTCCTCCCAGGAAAAGGCTCCCAGGACAGAAAGCGATTGTTCCATTTCTAGTGTTAATGGGGGCCCGTCATTGGCATCTGAGAGCCAGAGGTTGCCTCCTTCTCCCTGGGCGCAAAGCTCGACAGTGCGTGCCACGTGCTGGTCCCAGAAAGTTCCATTTTACAGCCCAGAATTCCAGACCAATGAAGACTCCTCCCAGGGAAAAGGTGCCAGGACAGAAAGCCATTATGCTTTTTGTAAAGGTAATGGGGCCCCATCATTGGCACCTGAGAGCCCAAGACTGCCACCTTTTCCCTGGACGCAAAGCTCGATGGTGCGTTCCACTTGCGGGTCCAGGAAAGTGCCGATTCTCAGACCAGAATTCCAAACCGATGAAGATTCCTCCCTGGGAAAAGGTGCCAGGACAGAAAGCCATTGTGCCTTTTGTAGGGGTAATGGGGCACCATCATTGGCACCTGAGAGTCCAAGGCTGCCCCCTTTTCCCTGGGCGCAAAGCTCGACGGTGTGTACCTTGTGCGGATTTGGGGCAGTGCCATTTTTGAACCCAGATTTCCAGACGGACGAAGATTCCTCCCTGGGAAAAGGTGCCAGGACAGAAAGCAAGTGTTATTTTTCTAGTGTTAACGGGGCCCCATCATTGGCACCTGAGAGCCCAAGGCTGCCACCTTTTGCCTGGGCGCAAATGTCAACGGCGCGTGCCACTTGCGGGTCCGGGGAAGTGCCATTTTTCAGCCCAGAATTCCAGACGGACGAAGACACCTCCCAGGGAAAAGGTGCCAGGTCAGAAATTGAATTGTCCTTTTCTAGGGTCAATGGTGCCCCATCATTGGCACCTCAGAGTTCAAGGCTGCCACCTTTTCCGTGGGCGCAAAAATCAACGGCGCGTACCACTTTCTTGTCCGGGAAAGTGCCGTTTTTCAGCCCTGAATTCCAGACGGATGAAGACTCCTCACAGGGAAGAGACTCCCAGGACAGAAAGCGATTGTTCCATTTCTAGGCTTAATCGGGCTCCATCACTGGCACCTGAGAGCCCAAGGTTGCCTCCTATACCCTGGGCGCAAAGCTCGACCATGCGTGCTACGTGAGGGTCCGGGAAATTGCCGTTTCTCATTCCAGAATTCCAGACCGATGAAGATTCCACCCTGGGAAAAGGTGTCAGGACAGAAAGCGATTGTGCCTTTTCTAGGGTTAATGGGGCTCCATCATTGACACTGAGAGCCGAAGGCTGCAACCTTTTCCCTGAGCGCAAAGCTCGACGGTGCGTGCCACTTGCGGGTCCAGGAATGTGCTGATTCTCATCCCAGAATTCGGGGCCGAGGAAGATTTCTCCCAGGGAAAAGGTGCCAGGACAGAAAGCGATTGTGTCTTTTCTAGGGTTAATGGGGACCCAAAATTGACACCTGAGAGCCCAAGGCTGCCACCTTTTGCCTGGGCGCAAAGCTCGACCTAGCTTTCCGAGTGCGGGTCCGGGAAAGTGCCATTTTTCAGCCCAGAATTCCAGACCTATGAAGATTCCTCAGAAGGAAAATGTACCAGAAGACAAAGTCATTGTGTATTTTGCAATGCTAATTGGACCCCATCATTGGCACCTGAGAGCCCAAGGCTGCCACCTTTTCCCTGGGTGCAAAGCTCGACGGTGCATACCCTGTGCGGGTGCGGGAAAGGGCCGTTCTTCAGCCCAGAATTTCAGACGGAAGTCGATTCCTCTCTGGGAAAAGGTGTCAGGACAGAAAGCCATTGTGCCTTTTCTAGGGGTAATGGGGCCTCATCTTTGGCACCTGAGAGTCCAAGGCTGCCACCTTTTCCCTGGGCGCAAATGTCGACGGCGCGTGCCACTTGCAAGTCCGGGAATGTGCCGTTTCTCATCCCAGAATTCCAGGCCAGCAAAGATTTCTCCCTGGGAAAAGGTGCCAGGACAGAAAGCGATTGTGCTTTTTCTAGGGTTAATGGGGCCCCAAAATTGGCAGCTGAGAGCCCAGGGCTGCCACCTTTTCCCTGGGCGCAAAGCTCGACGGTGCGTGCCGCATGCGGGTAAGGGAAAGAGCCGTTTTCAGCCCAGAATTCCAGACCAATGAAGATTCCGCCCAGGGAAAAGGTGCCAGGACAGAAAGCGATTGTTCATTTTCCAGGGGTAATGGGGCCCCATCATTGGCACCTGAGAGCCCAAGGCTGCCTCCTTTTGCCTGGGCACAAAGCTCGACGGTGCGTTCCACTTGCAGGTCCGGGGAAGTGCCGTTTTTCAGCCCAGAATTCCAGACGGACGAAAATTCCTCCCAGGGAAAAGGTGCCAGGACAGAAAGCGATTGTTATTTATCTAGTGTTAACGGGGCCCCATCATTGACACCTGAGAGCCCAAGGCTGCCACCTTTTCCCTGGGCGCAAAGCTCGACGGTGTGTACCTTGTGCGGGTTTGGGGCAGTGCCATTTCTGAACCCAGATTTCCAGACGGACGAAGATTCCTCCCTGGGAAAACGTGCCAGGACAGAAAGCAAGTGTTATTTTGCTAGTGTTAACGGGGCCCCATCATTGGCACCTGAGAGCCCAAGGCTGCCCCCTTTTCCCTGGGCGCAAATGTCGACGGAGCGTGCCACTTGCAAGTCCGAGAATGTGCCGTTTCTCATCCCAGACTTCCAGGCCAGCAAAGATTTCTCCCTGGGAAAAGGTGCCAGGACAGAAAGCGAGTGTGCCTTTTCTAGGGTTAATGGGGCCCCAAAATTGGCAGCTGAGAGCCCAGGGCTGCCACCTTTTCCCTGGGCGCAAAGCTCGACGGTGCGTGCCACAGGCGGGTAAGGGAAAGAGCTGTTTTCAGCTGAGAATTCCAGACCAATGAAGATTCCTCCCTGGGAAAAGGTGCCAGGACAGAAAGCGATTGTTCTTTTTCTAGGGGTAATGGGGCCCCATCATTGGCACCTGAGAGCCCAAGGCTGCCACCTTTTGCCTGGGCACAAAGCTCGACGTTGCGTTCCAATTGCAGGTCCGGGGAAGTGCCGTTTTTCAGTCCAGAATTCCAGACGGACGAAAATTCCTCCCAGGGAAAAGGTGCCAGGACAGAAAGCGATTGTTATTTATCTAGTGTTAACGGGGACCCATCATTGGCACCTGAGAGCCCAAGGCTGCCACCTTTTCCCTGGGCGCAAAGCTAGATGGTGCCTGCCACGTGCAGGTCAGAGAAAGACCTTTGTTCAGCCCAGCATTCCAGACGGATGACGACTCCTCCCAGGGAAAAGGCTCCCAGGACA
The DNA here is from genome assembly GCF_047495875.1 of Pithys albifrons albifrons. Taxonomy (NCBI): domain Eukaryota; kingdom Metazoa; phylum Chordata; class Aves; order Passeriformes; family Thamnophilidae; genus Pithys; species Pithys albifrons. The sequence continues at coordinate 280,637 of NC_092494.1, forward strand.
AAAAGCGATTGTTCCATTTCTAGTGTTAATGGGGGCCCTTCATTGGCACCTGAGAGCCCAAGGCTGCCCCCTTTTCCCTGGGCGCAAAGCTCGACGGTGTGTACCTTGTGCGGGTTTGGGGCAGTGCCATTTTTGAACCCAGATTTCCAGACGGATGAAGATTCCTCCCTGGGAAAAGGTGCCAGGACAGAAAGCAAGTGTTATTTTTCTAGTGTTAATGGGGCCCCATCATTGGCACCTGAGAGCCCAGGGCTGCCACCTTTTGCCCGGGCGCAAATGTTGACGGCGCGTGCCACTTGCGGGTCCGGGAAAGTGCCATTTTTCAGCCCAGAATTCCAGACGGACGAAGACACCTCCCAGGGAAAAGGTGCCAGGTCAGAAATCGAATTGTCCTTTTCTAGGGTCAATGGTGCCCCATCATTGGCACCTCAGAGTTCAAGGCTGCCACCTTTTCCGTGGGCGCAAAAATCAACGGCGCGTACCACTTTCTTGTCCGGGAAAGTGCCGTTTTTCAGCCCTGAATTCCAGACGGATGAAGACTCCTCACAGGGAAGAGACTCCCAGGACAGAAAGCGATTGTTCCATTTCTAGGCTTAATCGGGCTCCATCACTGGCACCTGAGAGCCCAAGGTTGCCTCCTATACCCTGGGCGCAAAGCTCGACCTTGCGTGCTACGTGAGGGTCCGGGAAATTGCCGTTTCTCATTCCAGAATTCCAGACCGATGAAGATTCCACCCTGGGAAAAGGTGTCAGGACAGAAAGCGATTGTTCCTTTTCTAGGGTTAATGGGGCTCCATCATTGACACTGAGAGCCGAAGGCTGCAACTTTTCCCTGAGCGCAAAGCTCGACGGTGCGTGCCACTTGCGGGTCCAGGAATGTGCTGATTCTCATCCCAGAATTCGGGGCCGAGGAAGATTTCTCCCAGGGAAAAGGTGCCAGGACAGAAAGCGATTGTGTCTTTTCTAGGGTTAATGGGGCCCCAAAATTGACACCTGAGAGCCCAAGGCTGCCACCTTTTGCCTGGGCGCAAAGCTCGACCGAGCGTTCCGAGTGCTGGTCCGGGAAAGTGCCATTTTTCAGCCCAGAATTCCAGACCTATGAAGATTCCTCAGAAGGAAAATGTACCAGAAGACAAAGTCATTGTGTATTTTGCAATGCTAATTGGACCCCATCATTGGCACCTGAGAGCCCAAGGCTGCCACCTTTTCCCTGGGTGCAAAGCTCGACGGTGCATACCCTGTGCGGGTCCGGGAAAGGGCCGTTCTTCAGCCCAGAATTTCAGACGGAAGTCGATTCCCCTCTGGGAAAAGGTGTCAGGACAGAAAGCCATTGTGCCTTTTCTAGGGGTAATGGGGGCCCATCTTTGGCACCTGAGAGCCCAAGGCTGCCACCTTTTCCCTGGGCGCAAATGTCGACGGCGCGTGCCACTTGCAAGTCCGGGAATGTGCCGTTTCTCATCCCAGAATTCCAGGCCAGCAAAGATTTCTCCCTGGGAAAAGGTGCCAGGACAGAAAGCGATTGTGCTTTTTCTAGGGTTAATGGGGCCCCAAAATTGGCAGCTGAGAGCCCAGGGCTGCCACCTTTTCCCTGAGCGCAAAGCTCGATGGTGCGTGCCGCATGCGGGTAAGGGAAAGAGCCGTTTTCAGCCCAGAATTCCAGACCAATGAAGATTCCGCCCAGGGAAAAGGTGCCAGGACAGAAAGCCATTGTTCGTTTTCCAGGGCTAATGGGGCCCCATCATTGGCACCTGAGAGCCCAAGGCTGCCACCTTTTGCCTGGGCACAAAGCTCGACGGTGTGTTCCACTTGCAGGTCTGGGGAAGTGCCGTTTTTCAGCCCAGAATTCCAGACGAATGAAAATTCCTCCCAGGGAAAAGGTGCCAGGACAGAAAGCGATTGTTATTTATCTAGTGTTAACGGGGACCCATCATTGACACCTGAGAGCCCAAGGCTGCCACCTTTTCCCTGGGCGCAAAGCTAGATGGTGCCTGCCACGTGCAGGTCAGAGAAAGACCTTTGTTCAGCCCAGGATTCCAGACGGATGACGACTCCTCCCAGGGAAAAGTGCTCCCAGGACAGAAAGCGATTGTTCCATTTCTAGTGTTAATGGGGGCCCGTCATTGGCATCTGAGAGCCAGAGGTTGCCTCCTATACCCTGGGCGCAAAGCACGACAGTGCGTGCCACGTGCTGGTCCCAGAAAGTGCCATTTTAGAGCCCAGAATTCCAGACCAATGAAGACTCCTCCCAGGGAAAAGGTGCCAGGACAGAAAGCCATTGTGCTTTTTGTAAAGGTAATGGGGCCCCATCATTGTCACCTGAGAGCCCAAGACTGCCACCTTTTCCCTGGACGCAAAGCTCGATGGTGCGTTCCACTTGCGGGTCCAGGAAAGTGCCGATTCTCAGACCAGAATTCCAAACCGATGAAGATTCCTCCCTGGGAAAAGGTGCCAGGACAGAAAGCCATTGTGCCTTTTGTAGGGGTAATGGGGCACCATCATTGGCACCTGAGAGCCCAAGGCTGCTCCCTTTTCCCTGGGCACAAAGCTCGACGGTGTGTACCTTGTGCGGGTTTGGGGCAGTGCCATTTTTCAGCCCAGATTTCCAGACGGACGAAGATTCCTCCCTGGGAAAAGGTGCCAGGACAGAAAGCAAGTGTTATTTTTCTAGTGTTAACGGGGCCCCATCATTGACACCTGAGAGCCCAAGGCTGCCACCTTTTCCCTGGGCACAAAGCTAGATGGTACCTGCCACCTGCAGGTGAGAGAAAGTGCTTCCTTCAGCCCAGGATTCCAGAGGGATGACGACTCCTCCCAGGAAAAAAGTGCTCCCAGGACAGAAAGCGATTGTTCCATTTCTAGTGTTAATGGGGGCCCGTCATTGGCATCTGAGAGCCAGAGGTTGCCTCCTTCTCCCTGGGCGCAAAGCTCGACAGTGCGTGCCACGTGCTGGTCCCAGAAAGTGCCATTTTACAGCCCAGAATTCCAGACCAATGAAGACTCCTCCCAGGGAAAAGGTGCCAGGACAGAAAGCCATTGTGCTTTTTGTAAAGGTAATGGGGACCCATCATTGGCACCTGAGAGCCCAAGACTGCCACCTTTTCCCTGGACGCAAAGCTCGATGGTGCGTTCCACTTGCGGGTCCAGGAAAGTGCCGATTCTCAGACCAGAATTCCAAACCGATGAAGATTCCTCCCTGGGAAAAGGTGCCAGGACAGAAAGCCATTGTGCCTTTTGTAGGGGGAAAGGGGCACCATCATTGGCACCTGAGAGCCCAAGGCTGCCACCTTTTCCCTGGGCGCAAACCTAGATGGTGCCTGCCACGTGCAGGTCAGAGAAAGACCTTTGTTCAGCCCAGGATTCCAGACGGATGACGACTCCTCCCAGGGAAAATGCTCCCAGGACAGAGAGCGATTGTTCCATTTCTAGTGTTAATGGGGGCCCGTCATTGGCATCTGAGAGCCAGAGGTTGCCTCCTTTTCCCTGGGCGCAAAGCTCGACAGTGCGTGCCACATGCTGGTCCCAGAAAGTGCCATTTTACAGCCCAGAATTCCAGACCAATGAAGACTCCTCCCAGGGAAAAGGTGCCAGGACAGAAAGCCAATGTGCTTTTTGTAAAGGTAATGGGGCCCCATCATTGGCACCTGAGAGCCCAAGACTGCCACCTTTTCCCTGGACGCAAAGCTCGATGGTGCGTTCCACTTGCGGGGCCCCAGGAAAGTGCCGATTCTCAGACCAGAATTCCAAACCGATGGATTCCTCCCTGGGAAAAGGTGCCAGGAGAGAAAGCCATTGTGCCTTTTGTAGGGGTAATGGGGCACCATCATTGGCAGCTGAGAGCCCAAGGCTGCCCCCTTTTCCCTGGGCGCAAAGCTCGACGGTGTGTACCTTGTGTGGGTTTGGGGCAGTGCTATTTTTGAACCCAGATTTTCAGACGGACGAAGATTCCTCCCTGGGAAAAGGTGCCAGGACAGAAAGCAAGTGTTATTTTTCTAGTGTTAACGGGCTCCATCATTGACACCTGAGAGCCCAAGGCTGCCACCTTTTCCCTGGGCGCAAATGTCGACGGAGCGTGCCACTTCCAAGTCCAAGAATGTGCCGTTTCTCATCCCAGAATTCCAGGCCAGCGAAGATTTCTCCCTGGGAAAAGGTGCCAGGACAGAAAGCGAGTGTGCCTTTTCTAGGGTTAATGGGGCCCCAAAATTGGCAGCTGAGAGCCCAGGGCTGCCACCTTTTCCCTGGGCGCAAAGCTCGACGGTGCGTGCCACAGGCGGGTAAGGGAAAGAGCTGTTTTCAGCCCAGAATTCCAGACCAATGAAGATTCCTCCGTGGGAAAAGGTGCCAGGACAGAAAGCGATTGTTCTTTTTCTAGGGGTAATGGGGCCCCATCATTGGCACCTGAGAGCCCAAGGCTGCCACCTTTTGCCTGGGCACAAAGCTCGACGGTGCGTTCCAATTGCAGGTCCAGGGAAGTGCCGTTTTTCAGCCCAGAATTCCAGACGGACGAAAATTCCTCCCAGGGAAAAGGTGCCAGGACAGAAAGCGATTGTTATTTATCTAGTGTTAACGGGGACCCATCATTGGCACCCGAGAGCCCAAGGCTGCCACCTTTTCCCTGGGCGCAAAGCTAGATGGTGCCTGCCACGTGCAGGTCAGAGAAAGACCTTTGTTCAGCCCAGCATTCCAGACGGATGACGACTCCTCCCAGGGAAAAGGCTCCCAGGACAAAAAGCGATTGTTCCATTTCTAGTGTTAATGGGGGCCCGTCATTGGCATCTGAGAGCCAGAGGTTGCCTCCTTTCCCTGGGCGCAAAGCACGGCAGTGCGTGCCACGTGCTGGTCCCAGAAAGTGCCATTTTAGAGCCCAGAATTCCAGACCAAAGAAGACTCCTCCCAGGGAAAAGGTGCCAGGACAGAAAGCCAATGTGCTTTTTGTAAAGGTAATGGGGCCCCATCATTGGCACCTGAGAGCCCAAGACTGCCACCTTTTCCCTGGACGCAAAGCTCGATGGTGCGTTCCACTTGCGGGGCCCCAGGAAAGTGCCGATTCTCAGACCAGAATTCCAAACCGATGGATTCCTCCCTGGGAAAAGGTGCCAGGAGACAAAGCCATTGTGCCTTTTGTAGGGGTAATGGGGCACCATCATTGGCAGCTGAGAGCCCAAGGCTGCCCCCTTTTCCCTGGGCGCAAAGCTCGACGGTGTGTACCTTGTGTGGGTTTGGGGCAGTGCTATTTTTGAACCCAGATTTCCAGACGGACGAAGATTCCTCCCTGGGAAAAGGTGCCAGGACAGAAAGCAAGTGTTATTTTTCTAGTGTTAACGGGGCTCCATAATTGACACCTGAGAGCCCAAGGCTGCCACCTTTTCCCTGGGCGCAAATGTCGACGGAGCGTGCCACTTGCAAGTCCAAGAATGTGCCGTTTCTCATCCCAGAATTCCAGGCCAGCGAAGATTTCTCCCTGGGAAAAGGTGCCAGGACAGAAAGCGAGTGTGCCTTTTCTAGGGTTAATGGGGCCCCAAAATTGGCAGCTGAGAGCCCAGGGCTGCCACCTTTTCCCTGGGCGCAAAGCTCGACGGTGCGTGCCATAGGCGGGTAAGGGAAAGAGCTGTTTTCAGCTGAGAATTCCAGACCAATGAAGATTCCTCCCAGGGAAAAGGTGCCAGGACAGAAAGCGATTGTTCTTTTTCTAGGGGTAATGGGGCCCCATCATTGGCACCTGAGAGCCCAAGGCTGCCACCTTTTGCCTGGGCACAAAGCTCGACGGTGCGTTCCAATTGCAGGTCCAGGGAAGTGCCGTTTTTCAGCCCAGAATTCCAGACGGACGAAAATTCCTCCCAGGGAAAAGGTGCCAGGACAGAAAGCGATTGTTATTTATCTAGTGTTAACGGGGACTCATCATTGGCACCTGAGAGCCCAAGGCTGCCACCTTTTCCCTGGGCGCAAAGCTAGATGGTGCCTGCCACGTGCAGGTCAGAGAAAGACCTTTGTTCAGCCCAGCATTCCAGACGGATGACGACTCCTCCCAGGGAAAAGGCTCCCAGGACAAAAAGCGATTGTTCCATTTCTAGTGTTAATGGGGGCCCGTCATTGGCATCTGAGAGCCAGAGGTTGCCTCCTTTCCCTGGGCGCAAAGCACGGCAGTGCGTGCCACGTGCTGGTCCCAGAAAGTGCCATTTTAGAGCCCAGAATTCCAGACCAATGAAGACTCCTCCCAGGGAAAAGGTGCCAGGACAGAAAGCCATTGTGCTTTTTGCAAAGGTAATGGGGACCCATCATTGACACCTGAGAGCCCAAGACTGCCCCCTTTTCTCTGGACGCAAAGCTCGATGGTGCGTTCCACTTGCGGGTCCAGGAAAGTGCCGATTCTCAGACCAGAATTCCAAACCGATGAAGATTCCTCCCTGGGAAAAGGTGCCAGGACAGAAAGCCATTGTGCCTTTTGTAGGGGTAATGGGGCACCATCATTGGCACCTGAGAGCCCAAGGCTGCCCCCTTTTCCCTGGGCGCAAAGCTCGACGGTGTGTACCTTGTGCGGGTTTGGGGCAGTGCCATTTTTGAACCCAGATTTCCAGACGGACGAAGATTCCTCCCTGGGAAAAGGTGCCAGGACAGAAAGCAGGTGTTATTTTTCTAGTGTTAACGGGACCCCATCATTGGCCCCTGAGAGCCCAAGGCTGCCACTTTTCGCCTGGGCGCAAATGTCGACGGCGCATGCCACTTGCGGGTCCGGGGAAGTGCCATTTTTCAGCCCAGAATTCCAGATGGACGAAGACACCTCCCAGGGAAAAGTTGCCAGTTTAGAAATCAAATTGTCCTTTTCTAGGGTCAATGGTGCCCCACCATTGGCACCTGAGAGTTCAAGGCTGCCACCTTTTCCGTGGGCGCAAACATCAACGGCACGTACCACTTTCTTGTCCAGGAAAGTGCCGTTATTCAGCCCTCAATTCCAGACGGATGAAGACTCCTCACAGGGAAGAGGCTCCCAGGATAGAAAGCGATTGTTCCATTTCTAGGGTTAATCGGGCTCCATCATTGGCACCTGAGAGCCCAAGGTTGCCTCCTATACCCTGGGCGCAAAGCTCGACCTTGCGTGCTACGTGAGGGTCCGGGAAATTGCCGTTTCTCATTCCAGAATTCCAGACCGATGAAGATTCCTCCCTGGGAAAAGGTGGAAGGACAGAAAGCGATTGTTCCTTTCCTAGGGTTAATGGGGACCCATTATTGACAGCTGAGAGCCGAAGGCTGCAACCTTTTCCCTGAGCGCAAAGCTCGATGGTGCAGGCCACTTGCGGGTCTAGGAATGTGCTGTTTCTCATCCCAGAATTCGAGGCCGATGAAGATTTCTCCCAGGGAAAAGGTGCCAGGACAGAATGCGATTCTGCCTTTTCTAGGGTTAATGGGGCCCCAAAATTGACACCTGAGAGCCCAAGGCTACCACCTTTTGCCTGGGCGCAAAGCTCGACGGAGCGTTCCACGTGCGGCTCCGGGAAAGTGCCATTTTGCAGCCCAGAATTCCAGACCTATGAAGATTCCTCGGAGGGAAAAGGTACCAGGAGACAAAGCCATTGTGTATTTTGTAATGCTAATTGGGCCCCATCATTGGCACCTGAGAGCCCAAGGCTGCCACCTTTTCCCTGGGTGCAAAGCTCGACGGTGCATACCCTATGTGGGTCCGGGAAAGGGCCGTTTTTCAGCCCAGAATTCCAGACGGAAGTCGATTCCTCTCTTGGAGAAGGTGTCAGGACAGAAAGCCATTGTGCCTTTTCTAGGGGTAACGGGGCCCCAAAATGGACACCTGAGAGCCCAAGGCTGCCACCTTTTCCCTGGGCGCAAATGTCGACGGAGCGTGCCACTTGCAAGTCCGGGAATGTGCCGTTTCTCATCCCAGAATTCAAGGCCAGCGAAGATTTCTCCCTGGGAAAAGGTGCCAGGACAGAAAGCGATTGTGCCTTTTCTAGGGTTAATGGGGCCCCAAAATTGGCAGCTGAGAGCCCAGGGCTGCCACCTTTTCCCTGGGCGCAAAGCTTGACTGTGCGTGCCACATGCGCATAAGGAAAGGAGCCGTTTTCAGCCCAGAGTTCCAGACCAATGAAGATTCCTCCCTGGGAAAAGGTGCCAGGACAGAAAGCGATTGTTCTTTTTCTAGGGGTAATGGGGCCCCATCATTGGCACCTGAGAGCCCAAGGCTGCCACCTTTTGCCTGGGCACAAAGCTCGACGGTGCGATCCACTTGCAGGTCCGGGGAAGTGCCGTTTTTCAGACCAGAATTCCAGACGGACGAAAATTCCTCCCAGGGAAAAGGTGCCAGGACAGAAAGCGATTGTTATTTATCTAGTGTTAACGGGGACCCATCATTGGCACCCGAGAGCCCAAGGCTGCCACCTTTTCCCTGGGCGCAAAGCTAGATGGTGTCTGCCACATGCAGGTCAGAGAAAGACCTTTGTTCAGCCCAGGATTCCAGACGGATGACGACTCCTCCCAGGGAAAGGGCTCCCAGGACAGAAAGCGATTGTTCCATTTCTAGTGTTAATGGGGGCCCGTCATTGGCATCTGAGAGCCAGAGGTTGCCTCCTTTTCCCTGGGCGCAAAGCACGACAGTGCGTGCCACGTGCTGGTCCCAGAAAGTTCCATTTTACAGCCCAGAATTCCAGACCAATGAAGACTCCTCCCAGGAAAAGGGTGCCAGGACAGAAAGCCATTGTGTTTTTTGTAAAGGTAATGGGGCCCCATCATTGGCACCTGAGAGTCCAAGACTGCCACCTTTTCCCTGGACGCAAAGCTCGATGGTGCGTTCCACTTGCGGGTCCAGGAAAGTGCCGATTCTCAGACCAGAATTCCAAGCCGATGAAGATTCCTCCCTGGGAAAAGGTGCCAGGACAGAAAGCCATTGTGCCTTTTGTAGGGGTAATGGGGCCCCAAAATTGGCACCTGAGAGCCCAAGGCTGCCCCCTTTTCCCTGGGCGCAAAGCTCAACGGTGTGTACCTTGTGCGGGTTTGGGGCAGTGCCATTTCTGAACCCAGATTTCCAGACGGACGAAGATTCCTCCCTGGGAAAAGGTGCCAGGACAGAAAGCAAGTGTTCCTTTTCTAGTGTTAACGGGGCCCCATCATTGGCAACTGAGAGCCCAAGGCTGCCACCTTTTGCCTGGGCGCAAATGTCGACGGCGCGTGTCACTTGCGGGTCCGGGGAAGTGCCATTTTTCAGCCCAGAATTCCAGACGGAGGAAGACACCTCCCAGGGAAAAGGTGCCAGGTCAGAAATCGAATTGTCCTTTTCTAGGGTCAATGGTGCCCCATCATTGGCACCTGAGAGTTCAAGGCTGCCACCTTTTCCGTGGGCGCAAACATCAACGGCACGTACCACTTTCTTGTCCAGGAAAGTGCCGTTTTTCAGCCCTGAATTCCAGACCGATGAAGACTCCTCACAGGGAAGAGGCTCCCAGGACAGAAAGCGATTGTTCCATTTCTAGGTTTAATCGGGCCCCAACATTGGCACCTGAGAGCCCAAGGTTGCCTCCTATACCCTGGGCGCAAAGCTCGACCATGCGTGCTACGTGAGGGTCCGGGAAATTGCCGTTTCTCATTCCAGAATTCCAGACCGATGAAGATTCCACCCTGGGAAAAGGTGTCAGGACAGAAAGCCATTGTTCCTTTTCTAGGGTTAATGGGGCTCCATCATTGACACCTGAGAGCCGAAGGCTGCAACCTTTTCCCTGAGCGCAAAGCTCGATGGTGCGTGCCTCTTGCGGGTCCAGGAATGTGCTGTTTCTCATCCCAGAATTCGAGGCCGATGAAGATTTCTCCCAGGGAAAAGGTGCCAGGGCAGAAAGCGATTGTGCCTTTTCTAGGGTTAATGGGGCCCCAAAATTGACACCTGAGAGCCCAAGGCTGCCACCTTTTGCCTGAGCGCAAAGCTCGTCGGAGCGTTCCACATGCGGGTCCTGGAAAGTGCCATTTTGCAGCCCAGAATTCCAGACCTATGAAGATTCCTCAGAGGGAAAAGGTACCAGGAGACAAAGCCATTGTGTATTTTGCAATGCTAATTGGGCCCCATCATTGGCACCTGAGAGCCCAAGGCTGCCACCTTTTCCTTGGGTGCAAAGCTCAACGGTGCATACCCTGTGCGGGTCCGGGAAAGGGCTGTTTTTCAGCCCAGAATTCCAGACGGAAGTCGATTCCTCTCTGGGAAAAGGTGTCAGGACAGAAAGCCATTGTGCCTTTTCTAGGGGTAACGGGGCCCCAAAATGGACACCTGAGAGCCCAAGGCTGCCACCTTTTCCCTGGGCGCAAATGTCGACGGCGCGTGCCACTTGCAAGTCCGGGATTGTGCCGTTTCTCATCCCAGAATTCCAGGCCAGCGAAGATTTCTCCCTGGGAAAAGGTGCCAGGACAGAAAGCGATTGTGCCTTTTCTAGGGTTAATGGGGCCCCAAAATTGGCAGCTGAGAGCCCAGGGCTTCCACCTTTACCCTGGGCGCAAGGCTCGACGGTGCGTGCCACATGCGCGTAAGGGAAGGAGCCGTTTTCAGCTCAGAATTCCAGACCAATGAAGATTCCTCCGTGGGAAAAGGTGCCAGGACAGAAAGCGATTGTTCTTTTTCTAGGGGTAATGGGGCCCCATCATTGGCACCTGAGAGCCCAAGGCTGCCACCTTTTGCCTGGGCACAAAGCTCGACGGTGCGTTCCACTTGCAGGTCCGGGGAAGTGCCGTTTTTCAGCCTAGAATTCCAGACTGACGAAAATTCCTCCCAGGGAAAAGGTGCCAGGACAGAAAGCGATTGTTATTTATCTAGTGTTAACGGGGACCCATCATTGGCACCTGAGAGCCCAAGGCTGCCACCTTTTCCCTGGGCGCAAAGCTAGATGGTGCCTGCCACGTGCAGGTCAGAGAAAGACCTTTGTTCAGCCCAGCATTCCAGACGGATGACGACTCCTCCCAGGGAAACGGCTCCCAGGACAGAAAGCGATTGTTCCATTTCTTGTGTTAATGGGGGCCCGTCATTGGCATCTGAGAGCCAGAGGTTGCCTCCCTTTCCCTGGGCGCAAAGCACGACAGTGCTTGCCACATGCTGGTCCCAGAAAGTTCCATTTTACAGCTCAGATTTCCAGACCAATGAAGACTCCTCCCAGGGAAAAGGTTCCAGGACAGAAAGCCATTGTGCTTTTTGTAAAGGTAAAGGGGCCCCATCATTGGCACCTGAGAGCCCAAGACTGCCACCTTTTCCCTGGACGCAAAGCTCGATGGTGCGTTCCACTTGCGGGTCCAGAAAATTGCCGATTCTCAGACCAGAAATCCAAACCGATGAAGATTCCTCCCTGGGAAAAGGTGCCAGGACAGAAAGCCATTGTGCCTTTTGTAGGGGTAATGGGGCACCATCATTGGCACCTGAGAGCCCAAGGCTGCCCCCTTTTCCCTGGGCACAAAGCTCAACGATGTGTACCTTGTGCGGGTTTGGGGCAGTGCCATTTTTGAACCCAGATTTCCAGACGGACGAAGATTCATCCCTGGGAAAAGGTGCCAGGACAGAAAGCAAGTGTTATTTTTCTAGTGTTAACGGGACCCCATCATTGGCAACTGAGAGCCCAAGGCTGCCACCTTTTCCCTGGGCGCAAATGTCGACGGCGCGTGCCACTTGCGGGTCCGGGGAAGTGCCATTTTTCAGCCCAGAATTCCAGACGGACGAAGACACCTCCCAGGGAAAAGGTGCCAGGTCAGAAATCGAATTGTCCTTTTCTAGGGTCAATGGTGCCCCATCATTGGCACCTCAGAGTTCAAGGCTGCCACCTTTTCCGTGGGCGCAAACATCAACGGCGCGTAACACTTTCTTGTCCGGGAAAGTGCCGTTTTTCAGCCCTGAATTCCAGACGGATGAAGACTCCTCACAGGGAAGAGGCTCCCAGGACAGAAAGCGATTGTTCCATTTCTAGGGTTAATCGGGCCCCAACATTGGCACCTGAGAGCCCAAGGTTGCCTCCTATACCTTGGACGCAAAGCTCTACCATGCGTGCTACGTGAGGGTCCGGGAAATTGCCGTTTCTCATTCCAGAATTCCAGACCGATGAAGATTCCTCCCTGGGAAAAGGTGCCAGGACAGGAATTGATTTCTCCTTTTCTAGGAGTAATGGTGACCCATTTTTGGCACCTGAGACCGAAGGCTGCAACCTTTTCCCTGAGCGCAAAGCTCAAAGGCGCGTGCCGTTTGCGGGTCCGGGGAAGTGCCATTTTTCAGCCCAGAATTCCAGACGGACGAAGACACCTCCCAGGGAAAAGGTGCCAGGTCAGAAATCGAATTGTCCTTTTCTAGGGTCAATGGTGCCCCATCATTGGCACCTGAGAGTTCAAGGCTGCCACCTTTTCCGTGGGCGCAAACATCAACGGCGCGTACCACTTTCTTGTCAGCGAAAGTGCCGTTTTTCAGCCCTCAATTCCAGACGGATGAAGACTCCTCACAGGGAAGAGGCTCCCAGGACAGAAAGCGATTGTTCCATTTCTAGGGTTAATCAGGCCCCATCATTGGCACCTGAGAGCCCAAGGTTGCCTCCTATACCCTGGGCGCAAAGCTCGACCATGCGTGCTACGTGAGGGTCCGGGAAATTGCCATTTCTCATTCCAGAATTCAAGACCGGTGAAGATTCCTCCCTGGGAAAAGGTGCCAGGACAGGAATGGATTTCTCCTTTTCTAGGAGTAATGGGGACCCATTTTTGGCACCTGAGAGCCCAAGGCTGCAACCTTTTCCCTGAGCGCAAAGCTCGACGGCGCATGCCACTTGCGGGTCCGGGGAAGTGCCATTTTTCATCCCAGAATTCCAGACGGACGAAGACACCTCCCAGGGAAAAGGTGCCAGGTCAGAAATCGAATTGTCCTTTTCTAGGGTCAATGGTGCCCCATCATTGGCACCTCAGAGTTCAAGGCTGCCACCTTTTCCGTGGGCGCAAACATCAACGGTGCGTACCACTTTCTTGTCTGGGAAAGTGCCGTTTTTCAGCCCTCAATTCCAGACGGATGAAGACTCCTCACAGGGAAGAGGCTCCCAGGACAGAAAGCGATTGTTCCATTTCTAGGGTTAATCGGGCTCCATCATTGGCACCTGAGAGATCAAGGTTGCCTCCTATACCCTGGGCGCAAAGCTCGACCATGCATGTTACGTGAGGGTCCGGGAAATTGCCATTTCTCATCCCAGAATTCGAGGCCGATGAAGATTTCTCCCTGGGAAAAGGTGCCAGGACAGAAAGCGATTGTGCCTTTTCTAGGGTTAATGGGGCCCCAAAATTGACACCTGAGAGCCCAAGGCTGCCACCTTTTCCCTGGGCGCAAAGCTCGACGGAGCGTTCCATGTGCGGGTCCGGGAAAGTGCCATTTTTCAGCCCAGAATTCCAGACGTATGAAGACTCCTCAGAGGGAAAAGTTGCCAGGAGACAAAGCCATTGTGTATTTTGTAATGCTAATTGGGCCCCATCATTGGCACCTGAGAGCCCAAGGCTGCCACCTTTTCCTTGGGTGCAAAGCTCGACGGTGCATACCCTGTGCGGGTCCGGGAAAGGGCCGTTTTTCAGCCCAGAATTCCAGACGGAAGTCGATTCCTCTCTTGGAGAAGGTGTCAGGACAGAAAGCCATTGTGCCTTTTCTAGGGGTAATGGGGCCCCATCTTTGGCACCTGAGAGCCCATAGCTGCCACCTTTTCCCTGGGCGCAAATGTTGACGGCACATGCCACTTGGAAGTCCGGGAATGTGCCGTTTCTCATCCCAGAATTCCAGGCCAGCGAAAATTTCTCCCTGAGAAAAGGTGCCAGGACAGGAATGGATTTCTCCTTTTCTAGGAGTAATGGGGACCCATCATTGGCACCTGAGAGCCGAAGGCTGCAACCTTTTCCCTGAGCGCAAAGCTCGACGGTGCGTGCCACTTGCGGGTCCAGGAATGTGCTGTTTCTCATCCCAGAATTTGAGGCCGATGAAGATTTCTCCCTGGGAAAAGGTGCCAGGAAAGAAAGCAATTGTGCCTTTTCTAGGGTTAATGGGGCCCCAAAATTGACACCTGAGAGCCCAAGGCTGCCACCTTTTCCCTGGGCGCAAAGCTCGACGGAGCGTTCCACCTGCGGGTCCGGGAAAGTGCCATTTTTCAGCCCAGAATTCCAGACCTATGAAGATTCCTCAGAGGGAAAAGGCACCAGGAGACAAAGCCTTTGTGTATTTTGTAATGCTAATTGGGCCCCATCATTGGCACCTGAGAGCCCAAGGCTGCCACCTTTTCCCTGGGTGCAAAGCTCGACGGTGCATACCCTGTGCGGGTCCGGGAAAGGGCCGTTTTTAGGCCCAGAATTCCAGACGGAAGTCAATTCCTCTCTGGGAAAAGGTGTCAGGACAGAAAGCCATTGTGCCTTTTCTAGGGGTAATGGGGCCCCATCATTGGCACCTGAGAGCCCAAGGCTGCCACCTTTTCCCTGGGCGCAAATGTCGACGGCGCGTGCCACTTGCAAGTCTGGGAATGTGCCGATTCTCATCCCAGAATTCCAGGCCAGCAAAGATTTCTCCCAGGGAAAAGGTGCCAGGACAGAAAGCGATTGTGCCTTTACTAGGGTTAATGGGGCCCCAAAATTGGCACCTGAGAGCCCAGGGCTGCCACCTTTTCCCTGGGCGCAAATGTCGACGGCGCGTGCCACACGCGGGTAAGGGAAAGAGCCGTTTTCAGCCCAGAATTCCAGACCAATGAAGATTCCGCCCAGGGAAAAGGTGCCAGGACAGAAAGCCATTGTTGGTTTTCTAGGGGTAGTGGGACCCCATCATTGGCACCTGAGAGCCCAAGGCTGCCACCTTTTGCCTGGGCACAAAGCTCGACGGTGCGTTCCACTTGCAGGTCCGGGGAAGTGCCGTTTTTCAGCCCAGAATTCCAGACGGACGAAAATTCCTCCCAGGGAAAAGGTGCCAGGACAGAAAGCGATTGTTATTTATCTAGTGTTAACGGGGACCCATCGTTGGCACCTGAGAGCCCAAGGCTGCCACCTTTTCCCTGGGCGCAAAGCTAGATGGTGCCTGCCACGTGCAGGTCAGAGAAAGTGCTTTGTTCAGCCCAGGATTCCAGACGGCTGAGGACTCCTCCCAGGGAAAAGGCTCCCAGGACAGAGAGCGATTGTTCCCTTTCTAGTGTTAATGGGGGCCCGTCATTGGCATATGAGAGCCAGAGGTTGCCTCCTTTTCCCTGGGCGCAAAGCAGGACAGTGCGTGCCACATGCTGGTCCCAGAAAGTTCCATTTTACAGCCCAGAATTCCAGACCAATGAAGACTCCTCCCAGGGAAAAGGTTCCAGGACAGAAAGCCAATGTGCTTTTTGTAAAGGTAATGGGGCCCCATCATTGGCACCTGAGAGCCCAAGACTGCCACCTTTTCCCTGGACGCAAAGCTCGATGGTGCGTTCCACTTGCGGGGCCCCAGGAAAGTGCCGATTCTCAGACCAGAATTCCAAACCGATGAAGATTCCTCCCTGGGAAAAGGTGCCAGGAGACAAAGCCATTGTGCCTTTTGTAGGGGTAATGCGGCACCATCATTGGCACCTGAGAGCCCAAGGCTGCCCCCTTTTCCCTGGGCGCAAAGCTCGACGGTGTGTACCTTGTGCGGGTTTGGGGCAGTGCCATTTTTGAACCCAAATTTCCAGACGGACGAAGATTCCTCCCTGGGAAAAGGTGCCAGGACAGAAAGCAAGTGTTATTTTTCTAGTGTTAACGGGACCCCATCATTGGCCCCTGAGAGCCCAAGGCTGCCACTTTTCGCCTGGGCGCAAATGTCGACGACGCATGCCACTTGCGGGTTTGGGGAAGTGCCATTTTTCAGCCCAGAATTCCAGACGGACGAAGACACCTCCCAGGGAAAAGTTGCCAGGTCAGAAATCAAATTGTCCTTTTCTAGGGTCAATGGTGCCCCACCATTGGCACCTGAGAGTTCAAGGCTGCCACCTTTTCCGTGGGCGCAAACATCAACGGCACGTACCACTTTCTTGTCCAGGAAAGTGCCGTTTTTCAGCCCTCAATTCCAGACGGATGAAGACTCCTCACAGGGAAGAGGCTCCCAGGACAGAAAGCGATTGTTCCATTTCTAGGATTAATCGGGCTCCATCATTGGCACCTGAGAGCCCAAGGTTGCCTCCTATACCCTGGGCGCAAAGCTCGACCATGCGTGCTACGTGAGGGTCCGGGAAATTGCCGTTTCTCATTCCAGAATTCGAGGCCGATGAAGATTCCTCCCTGGGAAAAGGTGTCAGGACAGAAAGCGATTGTTCCTTTCCTAGGGTTAATGGGGACCCATTATTGACACCTGAGAGCCGAAGGCTGCAACCTTTTCCCTGAGCGCAAAGCTCGATGGTGCAGGCCACTTGCGGGTCTAGGAATGTGCTGTTTCTCATCCCAGAATTCGAGGCCGATGAAGATTTCTCCCAGGGAAAAGGTGCCAGGACAGAAAGCGATTGTGCCTTTTCTAGGGGTAATGGGGCCCCAAAATTGACACCTGAGAGCCCAAGGCTGCCACCTTTTGCCTGGGCGCAAAGCTCGACGGAGCGTTCCACATGCGGGTCCGGGAAAGTGCCATTTTTCAGCCCAGAATTCCAGACCTATGAAGATTCCTCAGAGGGAAAAAAGGTACCAGGAGACAAAGCCATTGTGTATTTTGTAATGCTAATTGGGCCCCATCATTGGCACCTGAGAGCCCAAGGCTGCTCCCTTTTCCCTGGGTGCAAAGCTCGACGGTGCATACCCTATGCGGGTCCGGGAAAGGGCCGTTTTTCAGCCCAGAATTCCAGACGGAAGTCGATTCCTCTCTGGGAAAAGGTGTCAGGACAGAAAGCCATTGTGCCTTTTCTAGGGGTAACGGGGCCCCAAAATGGACACCTGAGAGCCCAAGGCTGCCACCTTTTCCCTGGGCGCAAATGTCGACGGAGCGTGCCACTTGCAAGTCCGGGAATGTGCCGTTTCTCATCCCAGAATTCCAGGCCAGCGAAGATTTCTGCCTGGGAAAAGGTGCCAGGCCAGAAAGCGATTGTGCCTTTTCTAGGGTTAATGGGGCCCCAAAATTGGCAGCTGAGAGCCTAGGGCTGCCACCTTTTCCCTGGGCGCAAAGCTTGACTGTGCGTGCCACATGCGCGTAAGGGAAGGAGCCGTTTTCAGCCCAGAATTCCAGACCAATGAAGATTCCTCCCTGGGAAAAGGTGCCAGGACAGAAAGCGATTGTTCGTTTTCTAGGGGTAATGGGGCCCCATCATTGGCACCTGAGAGCCCAAGGCTGCCACCTTTTGCCTGGGCACAAAGCTCGACGGTGCGATCCACTTGCAGGTCCGGGGAAGTGCCGTTTTTCAGACCAGAATTCCAGACGGACGAAAATTCCTCCCAGGGAAAAGGTGCCAGGACAGAAAGCGATTGTTATTTATCTAGTGTTAACGGGGACCCATCATTGGCACCTGAGAGCCCAAGGCTGCCACCTTTTCCCTGGGCGCAAACCTAGATGTTGTCTGCCACATGCAGGTCAGAGAAAGACCTTTGTTCAGCCCAGGATTCCAGACGGATGACGACTCCTCCCAGGGAAAGGGCTCCCAGGACAGAAGGGCTCCATTTCTAGTGTTAATGGGGGACCGACATTGGCATCTGAGAGCCAGAGGTTGCCTCCTTTTCCCTGGGCGCAAAGCACGACAGTGCGTGCCACGTGCTGGTCCCAGAAAGTGCCATTTTACAGCCCAGAATTCCAGACCAATGAAGACTCCTCCCAGGAAAAGGGTGCCAGGACAGAAAGCCATTGTGTTTTTTGTAAAGGTAATGGGGCCCCATCATTGGCAGCTGAGAGCCCAAGACTGCCACCTTTTCCCTGGACGCAAAGCTCGATGGTGCGTTCCACTTGCGGGTCCAGGAAAGTGCCGATTCTCAGACCAGAATTCCAAGCCGATGAAGATTCCTCCCTGGGAAAAGGTGCCAGGAGACAAAGCCATTGTGCCTTTTGTAGGGGTAATGGGGCACCATCATTGGCACCTGAGAGCCCAAGGCTGCCCCCTTTTGCCTGGGCGCAAAGCTCAACGGTGTGTACCTTGTGCGGGTTTGGGGCAGTGCCATTTCTGAACCCAGATTTCCAGACGGAGAAGATTCCTCCCTGGGAAAAGGTGCCAGGACAGAAAGCAAGTGTTCCTTTTCTAGTGTTAACGGGGCCCCATCATTGGCAACTGAGAGCCCAAGGCTGCCACCTTTTGCCTGGGCGCAAATGTCGACGGCGCGTGTCACTTGCGGGTCCGGGGAAGTGCCATTTTTCAGCCCAGAATTCCAGACGGAGGAAGACACCTCCCAGGGAAAAGGTGCCAGGTCAGAAATCGAATTGTCCTTTTCTAGGGTCAATGGTGCCCCATCATTGGCACCTCAGAGTTCAAGGCTGCCACCTTTTCCGTGGGCGCAAACATCAACGGCACGTACCACTTTCTTGTCCGGGAAAGTGCCGTTTTTCAGCCCTGAATTCCAGACCGATGAAGACTCCTCACAGGGAAGAGGCTCCCAGGACAGAAAGCGATTGTTCCATTTCTAGGGTTAATCGGGCTCCATCATTGGCACCTGAGAGCCCAAGGTTGCCTCCTATACCCTGGGCGCAAAGCTCGACCATGCGTGCTACGTGAGGGTCCGGGAAATTGCCGTTTCTCATTCCAGAATTCCAGACCGATGAAGATTCCACCCTGGGAAAAGGTGTCAGGACAGAAAGCCATTGTTCCTTTTCTAGGGTTAATGGGGCTCCATCATTGACACCTGAGAGCCGAAGGCTGCAACCTTTTCCCTGAGCGCAAAGCTCGATGGTGCGTGCCTCTTGCGGGTCCAGGAATGTGCTCTTTCTCATCCCAGAATTCAAGGCCGATGAAGATTTCTCCCAGGGAAAAGGTGCCAGGACAGAAAGCGATTGTGCCTTTTCTAGGGTTAATGGGGCCCCAAAATTGACACCTGAGAGCCCAAGGCTGCCACCTTTTGCCTGGGCGCAAAGCTCGTCGGAGCGTTCCACATGCGGGTCCTGGAAAGTGCCATTTTGCAGCCCAGAATTCCAGACCTATGAAGATTCCTCAGAGGGAAAAGGTACCAGGAGACAAAGCCATTGTGTATTTTGTAATGCTAATTGGGCCCCATCATTGGCACCTGAGAGCCCAAGGCTGCCACCTTTTCCCTGGGCGCAAATGTCGACGGAGCGTGCCACTTGCAAGTCCGGGAATGTGCCGTTTCTCATCCCAGAATTCCAGGCCAGCGAAGATTTCTGCCTGGGAAAAGGTGCCAGGCCAGAAAGCGATTGTGCCTTTTCTAGGGTTAATGGGGCCCCAAAATTGGCAGCTGAGAGCCTAGGGCTGCCACCTTTTCCCTGGGCGCAAAGCTTGACTGTGCGTGGCACATGCGCGTAAGGGAAGGAGCCGTTTTCAGCCCAGAATTCCAGACCAATGAAGATTCCTCCCTGGGAAAAGGTGCCAGGACAGAAAGCGATTGTTCGTTTTCTAGGGGTAATGGGGCCCCATCATTGGCACCTGAGAGCCCAAGGCTGCCACCTTTTGCCTGGGCACAAAGCTCGACGGTGCGATCCACTTGCAGGTCCGGGGAAGTGCCGTTTTTCAGACCAGAATTCCAGACGGACGAAAATTCCTCCAAGGGAAAAGGTGCCAGGACAGAAAGCGATTGTTATTTATCTAGTGTTAACGGGGACCCATCATTGGCACCTGAGAGCCCAAGGCTGCCACCTTTTCCCTGGGCGCAAACCTAGATGGTGTCTGCCACATGCAGGTCAGAGAAAGACCTTTGTTCAGCCCAGGATTCCAGACGGATGACGACTCCTCCCAGGGAAAGGGCTCCCAGGACAGAAGGGCTCCATTTCTAGTGTTAATGGGGGACCGACATTGGCATCTGAGAGCCAGAGGTTGCCTCCTTTTCCCTGGGCGCAAAGCACGACAGTGCGTGCCACGTGCTGGTCCCAGAAAGTGCCATTTTACAGCCCAGAATTCCAGACCAATGAAGACTCCTCCCAGGAAAAGGGTGCCAGGACAGAAAGCCATTGTGTTTTTTGTAAAGGTAATGGGGCCCCATCATTGGCACCTGAGAGCCCAAGACTGCCACCTTTTCCCTGGACGCAAAGCTCGATGGTGCGTTCCACTTGCGGGTCCAGGAAAGTGCCGATTCTCAGACCAGAATTCCAAGCCGATGAAGATTCCTCCCTGGGAAAAGGTGCCAGGAGACAAAGCCATTGTGCCTTTTGTAGGGGTAATGGGGCACCATCATTGGCACCTGAGAGCCCAAGGCTGCCCCCTTTTCCCTGGGCGCAAAGCTCAACGGTGTGTACCTTGTGCGGGTTTGGGGCAGTGCCATTTCTGAACCCAGATTTCCAGACGGACGAAGATTCCTCCCTGGGAAAAGGTGCCAGGACAGAAAGCAATTGTTCCTTTTCTAGTGTTAACGGGGCCCCATCATTGGCAACTGAGAGCCCAAGGCTGCCACCTTTTGCCTGGGCGCAAATGTCGACGGCGCGTGTCACTTGCGGGTCCGGGGAAGTGCCATTTTTCAGCCCAGAATTCCAGACGGAGGAAGACACCTCCCAGGGAAAAGGTGCCAGGTCAGAAATCGAATTGTCCTTTTCTAGGGTCAATGGTGCCCCATCATTGGCACCTCAGAGTTCAAGGCTGCCACCTTTTCCGTGGGCGCAAACATCAACGGCACGTACCACTTTCTTGTCCGGGAAAGTGCCGTTTTTCAGCCCTGAATTCCAGACCGATGAAGACTCCTCACAGGGAAGAGGCTCCCAGGACAGAAAGCGATTGTTCCATTTCTAGGGTTAATCGGGCTCCATCATTGGCACCTGAGAGCCCAAGGTTGCCTCCTATACCCTGGGCGCAAAGCTCGACCATGCGTGCTACGTGAGGGTCCGGGAAATTGCCGTTTCTCATTCCAGAATTCCAGACCGATGAAGATTCCACCCTGGGAAAAGGTGTCAGGACAGAAAGCCATTGTTCCTTTTCTAGGGTTAATGGGGCTCCATCATTGACACCTGAGAGCCGAAGGCTGCAACCTTTTCCCTGAGCGCAAAGCTCGATGGTGCGTGCCTCTTGCGGGTCCAGGAATGTGCTCTTTCTCATCCCAGAATTCAAGGCCGATGAAGATTTCTCCCAGGGAAAAGGTGCCAGGACAGAAAGCGATTGTGCCTTTTCTAGGGTTAATGGGGCCCCAAAATTGACACCTGAGAGCCCAAGGCTGCCACCTTTTGCCTGGGCGCAAAGCTCGTCGGAGCGTTCCACATGCGGGTCCTGGAAAGTGCCATTTTGCAGCCCAGAATTCCAGACCTATGAAGATTCCTCAGAGGGAAAAGGTACCAGGAGACAAAGCCATTGTGTATTTTGTAATGCTAATTGGGCCCCATCATTGGCACCTGAGAGCCCAAGGCTGCCACCTTTTCCTTGGGTGCAAAGCTCAACGGTGCATACCCTGTGCGGGTCCGGGAAAGGGCTGTTTTTCAGCCCAGAATTCCAGACGGAAGTCAATTCCTCTCTGGGAAAAGGTGTCAGGACAGAAAGCCATTGTGCCTTTTCTAGGGGTAACGGGGCCCCAAAATGGACACCTGAGAGCCCAAGGCTGCCACCTTTTCCCTGGGCGCAAATGTCGACGGCGCGTGCCACTTGCAAGTCCGGGATTGTGCCGTTTCTCATCCCACAATTCCAGGCCAGCGAAGATTTCTCCCTGGGAAAAGGTGCCAGGACAGAAAGCGATTGTGCCTTTTCTAGGGTTAATGGGGCCCCAAAATTGGCAGCTGAGAGCCCAGGGCTGCCACCTTTACCCTGGGCGCAAGGCTCGACGGTGCGTGCCACATGGGCGTAAGGGAAGGAGCCGTTTTCAGCTCAGAATTCCAGACCAATGAAGATTCCTCCCAGGGAAAAGGTGCCAGGAAAGAAAGCGATTGTTCTTTTTCTAGGGGTAATGGGGCCCCATCATTGGCACCTGAGAGCCCAAGGCTGCCACCTTTTGCCTGGGCACAAAGCTCGACGGTGCGTTCCACTTGCAGGTCCGGGGAAGTGCCGTTTTTCAGCCTAGAATTCCAGACTGACGAAAATTCCTCCCAGGGAAAAGGTGCCAGGACAGAAAGCGATTGTTATTTATCTAGTGTTAACGGGGACCCATCATTGGCACCTGAGAGCCCAAGGCTGCCACCTTTTCCCTGGGCGCAAACCTAGATGGTGCCTGCCACGTGCAGGTCAGAGAAAGACCTTTGTTCAGCCCAGGATTCCAGACGGATGACGACTCCTCCCAGGGAAACGGCTCCCAGGACAGAAAGCGATTGTTCCATTTCTAGTGTTAATGGGGGCCCGTCATTGGCATCTGAGAGCCAGAGGTTGCCTCCTTTTCCCTGGGCGCAAAGCACGACAGTGCTTGCCACATGCTGGTCCCAGAAAGTTCCATTTTACAGCTCAGATTTCCAGACCAATGAAGACTCCTCCCAGGGAAAAGGTTCCAGGACAGAAAGCCATTGTGCTTTTTGTAAAGGTAATGGGGCCCCATCATTGTCACCTGAGAGCCCAAGACTGCCACCTTTTCCCTGGACGCAAAGCTCGATGGTGCGTTCCACTTGCGGGTCCAGAAAATTGCCGATTCTCAGACCAGAAATCCAAACCGATGAAGATTCCTCCCTGGGAAAAGGTGCCAGGACAGAAAGCCATTGTGCCTTTTGTAGGGGTAATGGGGCACCATCATTGGCACCTGAGAGCCCAAGGCTGCCCCCTTTTCCCTGGGCACAAAGCTCAACGATGTGTACCTTGTGCGGGTTTGGGGCAGTGCCATTTCTGAACCCAGATTTCCAGACGGACGAAGATTCATCCCTGGGAAAAGGTGCCAGGACAGAAAGCAAGTGTTATTTTTCTTGTGTTAACGGGACCCCATCATTGGCACCTGAGAGCCCAGGGCTGCCACCTTTTCCCTGGGCGCAAATGTCGACGGCACGTGCCACTTGCGGGTCCGGGGAAGTGCCATTTTTCATCCCAGAATTCCAGACGGACGAAGACTCCTCCCAGGGAAAAGGTGCCAGGTCAGAAATCGAATTGTCCTTTTCTAGGGTCAATGGTGCCCCATCATTGGCACCACAGAGTTCAAGGCTGCCACCTTTTCCGTGGGCGCAAACATCAACGGCGCGTAACACTTTCTTGTCCGGGAAAGTGCCGTTTTTCAGCCCTGAATTCCAGACGGATGAAGACTCCTCACAGGGAAGAGGCTCCCAGGACAGAAAGCGATTGTTCCATTTCTAGGGTTAATCGGGCCCCAACATTGGCACCTGAGAGCCCAAGGTTGCCTCCTATACCTTGGACGCAAAGCTCTACCATGCGTGCTACGTGAGGGTCCGGGAAATTGCCGTTTCTCATTCCAGAATTCCAGACCGATGAAGATTCCTCCCTGGGAAAAGGTGCCAGGACAGGAATTGATTTCTCCTTTTCTAGGAGTAATGGTGACCCATTTTTGGCACCTGAGACCGAAGGCTGCAACCTTTTCCCTGAGCGCAAAGCTCAAAGGCGTGTGCCGTTTGCGGGTCCGGGGAAGTGCCATTTTTCAGCCCAGAATTCCAGACGGACGAAGACACCTCCCAGGGAAAAGGTGCCAGGTCAGAAATCGAATTGTCCTTTTCTAGGGTCAATGGTGCCCCATCATTGGCACCTGAGAGTTCAAGGCTGCCACCTTTTCCGTGGGCGCAAACATCAACGGCGCGTACCACTTTCTTGTCAGCGAAAGTGCCGTTTTTCAGCCCTCAATTCCAGACGGATGAAGACTCCTCACAGGGAAGAGGCTCCCAGGACAGAAAGCGATTGTTCCATTTCTAGGGTTAATCAGGCCCCATCATTGGCACCTGAGAGCCCAAGGTTGCCTCCTATACCCTGGGCGCAAAGCTCGACCATGCGTGCTACATGAGGGTCCGGGAAATTGCCATTTCTCATTCCAGAATTCAAGACCGATGAAGATTCCTCCCTGGGAAAAGGTGCCAGGACAGGAATGGATTTCTCCTTTTCTAGGAGTAATGGGGACCCATTTTTGGCACCTGAGAGCCCAAGGCTGCAACCTTTTCCCTGAGCGCAAAGCTCGACGGCGCATGCCACTTGCGGGTCCGGGGAAGTGCCATTTTTCATCCCAGAATTCCAGACGGACGAAGACACCTCCCAGGGAAAAGGTGCCAGGTCAGAAATCGAATTGTCCTTTTCTAGGGTCAATGGTGCCCCATCATTGGCACCTCAGAGTTCAAGGCTGCCACCTTTTCCGTGGGCGCAAACATCAACGGTGCGTACCACTTTCTTGTCTGGGAAAGTGCCATTTTTCAGCCCTCAATTCCAGACGGATGAAGACTCCTCACAGGGAAGAGGCTCCCAGGACAGAAAGCGATTGTTCCATTTCTAGGGTTAATCGGGCTCCATCATTGGCACCTGAGAGATCAAGGTTGCCTCCTATACCCTGGGCGCAAAGCTCGACCATGCATGTTACGTGAGGGTCCGGGAAATTGCCATTTCTCATCCCAGAATTCGAGGCCGATGAAGATTTCTCCCTGGGAAAAGGTGCCAGGACAGAAAGCAATTGTGCCTTTTCTAGGGTTAATGGGGCCCCAAAATTGACACCTGAGAGCCCAAGGCTGCCACCTTTTCCCTGGGCGCAAAGCTCGACGGAGCGTTCCATGTGCGGGTCCGGGAAAGTGCCATTTTTCAGCCCAGAATTCCAGACGTATGAAGACTCCTCAGAGGGAAAAGTTGCCAGGAGACAAAGCCATTGTGTATTTTGTAATGCTAATTGGGCCCCATCATTGGCACCTGAGAGCCCAAGGCTGCCACCTTTTCCTTGGGTGCAAAGCTCAACGGTGCATACCCTGTGCGGGTCCGGGAAAGGGCCGTTTTTCAGCGCAGAATTCCAGACGGAAGTCGATTCCTCTCTGGGAAAAGGTGTCAGGACAGAAAGCCATTGTGCCTTTTCTAGGGGTAATGGGGCCCCATCTTTGGCACCTGAGAGCCCATAGCTGCCACCTTTTCCCTGGGCGCAAATGTTGACGGCACATGCCACTTGGAAGTCCGGGAATGTGCCGTTTCTCATCCCAGAATTCCAGGCCAGCGAAAATTTCTCCCTGAGAAAAGGTGCCAGGACAGGAATGGATTTCTCCTTTTCTAGGAGTAATGGGGACCCATCATTGGCACCTGAGAGCCGAAGGCTGCAACCTTTTCCCTGAGCGCAAAGCTCGACGGTGCGTGCCACTTGCGGGTCCAGGAATGTGCTGTTTCTCATCCCAGAATTCCAGGCCGATGAAGATTTCTCCCTGGGAAAAGGTGCCAGGACAGAAAGCAATTGTGCCTTTTCTAGGGTTAATGGGGCCCCAAAATTGACACCTGAGAGCCCAAGGCTGCCACCTTTTCCCTGGGCGCAAAGCTCGACGGAGCGTTCCACCTGCGGGTCCGGGAAAGTGCCATTTTTCAGCCCAGAATTCCAGACCTATGAAGATACCTCAGAGGGAAAAGGCACCAGGAGACAAAGCCTTTGTGTATTTTGTAATGCTAATTGGGCCCCATCATTGGCACCTGAGAGCCCAAGGCTGCCACCTTTTCCCTGGGTGCAAAGCTCGACGGTGCATACCCTGTGCGGGTCCGGGAAAGGGCCGTTTTTAGGCCCAGAATTCCAGACGGAAGTCAATTCCTCTCTGGGAAAAAGTTCCAGGACAGAAAGCCAATGTGCTTTTTGTAAAGGTAATGGGGCCCCATCATTGGCACCTGAGAGCCCAAGACTGCCACCTTTTCCCTGGACGCAAAGCTCGATGGTGCGTTCCACTTGCGGCCCCAGGAAAGTGCCGATTCTCAGACCAGAATTCCAAACCGATGAAGATTCCTCCCTGGGAAAAGGTGCCAGGAGACAAAGCCATTGTGCCTTTTGTAGGGGTAATGCGGCACCATCATTGGCACCTGAGAGCCCAAGGCTGCCCCCTTTTCCCTGGGCGCAAAGCTCGACGGTGTGTACCTTGTGCGGGTTTGGGGCAGTGCCATTTTTGAACCCAGATTTCCAGACGGACGAAGATTCCTCCCTGGGAAAAGGTGCCAGGACAGAAAGCAAGTGTTATTTTTCTAGTGTTAACGGGACCCCATCATTGGCCCCTGAGAGCCCAAGGCTGCCACTTTTCGCCTGGGCGCAAATGTCGACGACGCATGCCACTTGCGGGTCCGGGGAAGTGCCATTTTTCAGCCCAGAATTCCAGACGGACGAAGACACCTCCCAGGGAAAAGTTGCCAGGTCAGAAATCAAATTGTCCTTTTCTAGGGTCAATGGTGCCCCACCATTGGCACCTGAGAGTTCAAGGCTGCCACCTTTTCCGTGGGCGCAAACATCAACGGCACGTACCACTTTCTTGTCCAGGAAAGTGCCGTTTTTCAGCCCTGAATTCCAGACGGATGAAGACTCCTCACAGGGAAGAGGCTCCCAGGACAGAAAGCGATTGTTCCATTTCTAGGATTAATCGGGCTTCATCATTGGCACCTGAGAGCCCAAGGTTGCCTCCTATACCCTGGGCGCAAAGCTCGACCTTGCGTGCTACGTGAGGGTCCGGGAAATTGCCGTTTCTCATTCCAGAATTCGAGGCCGATGAAGATTCCTCCCTGGGAAAAGGTGTCAGGACAGAAAGCGATTGTTCCTTTCCTAGGGTTAATGGGGACCCATTATTGACACCTGAGAGCCGAAGGCTGCAACCTTTTCCCTGAGCGCAAAGCTCGATGGTGCAGGCCACTTGCGGGTGTAGGAATGTGCTGTTTCTCATCCCAGAATTCGAGGCCGATGAAGATTTCTCCCAGGGAAAAGGTGCCAGGACAGAAAGCGATTGTGCCTTTTCTAGGGTTAATGGGGCCCCAAAATTGACACCTGAGAGCCCAAGGCTGCCACCTTTTGCCTGGGCGCAAAGCTCGATGGAGCGTTCCACATGCGGGTCCGGGAAAGTGCCATTTTTCAGCCCAGAATTCCAGACCTATGAAGATTCCTCAGAGGGAAAAAAGGTACCAGGAGACAAAGCCATTGTGTATTTTGTAATGCTAATTGGGCCCCATCATTGGCACCTGAGAGCCCAAGGCTGCTCCCTTTTCCCTGGGTGCAAAGCTCGACGGTGCATACCCTATGCGGGTCCGGGAAAGGGCCGTTTTTCAGCCCAGAATTCCAGACGGAAGTCGATTCCTCTCTGGGAAAAGGTGTCAGGACAGAAAGCCATTGTGCCTTTTCTAGGGGTAACGGGGCCCCAAAATGGACACCTGAGAGCCCAAGGCTGCCACCTTTTCCCTGGGCGCAAATGTCGACGGAGCGTGCCACTTGCAAGTCCGGGAATGTGCCGTTTCTCATCCCAGAATTCCAGGCCAGCGAAGATTTCTGCCTGGGAAAAGGTGCCAGGCCAGAAAGCGATTGTGCCTTTTCTAGGGTTAATGGGGCCCCAAAATTGGCAGCTGAGAGCCTAGGGCTGCCACCTTTTCCCTGGGCGCAAAGCTTGACTGTGCGTGGCACATGCGCGTAAGGGAAGGAGCCGTTTTCAGCCCAGAATTCCAGACCAATGAAGATTCCTCCCAGGGAAAAGGTGCCAGGACAGAAAGCCATTGTTCTTTTTCTAGGGGTAATGGGGCCCCATCATTGGCACCTGAGAGCCCAAGGCTGCCACCTTTTGCCTGGGCACAAAGCTCGACGGTGCGATCCACTTGCAGGTCCGGGGAAGTGCCGTTTTTCAGACCAGAATTCCAGACGGACGAAAATTCCTCCCAGGGAAAAGGTGCCAGGACAGAAAGCGATTGTTATTTATCTAGTGTTAACGGGGACCCATCATTGGCACCTGAGAGCCCAAGGCTGCCACCTTTTCCCTGGGCGCAAACCTAGATGTTGTCTGCCACATGCAGGTCAGAGAAAGACCTTTGTTCAGCCCAGGATTCCAGACAGATGACGACTCCTCCCAGGGAAAGGGCTCCCAGGACAGAAGGGCTCCATTTCTAGTGTTAATGGGGGCCCGTCATTGGCATCTGAGAGCCAGAGGTTGCCTCCTTTTCCCTGGGCGCAAAGCACGACAGTGCGTGCCACGTGCTGGTCCCAGAAAGTGCCATTTTACAGCCCAGAATTCCAGACCAATGAAGACTCCTCCCAGGAAAAGGGTGCCAGGACAGAAAGCCATTGTGTTTTTTGTAAAGGTAATGGGGCCCCATCATTGGCACCTGAGAGCCCAAGACTGCCACCTTTTCCCTGGACGCAAAGCTCGATGGTGCGTTCCACTTGCGGGTCCAGGAAAGTGCCGATTCTCAGACCAGAATTCCAAGCCGATGAAGATTCCTACCTGGGAAAAGGTGCCAGGAGACAAAGCCATTGTGCCTTTTGTAGGGGTAATGGGGCACCATCATTGGCACCTGAGAGCCCAAGGCTGCCCCCTTTTCCCTGGGCGCAAAGCTCAACGGTGTGTACCTTGTGCGGGTTTGGGGCAGTGCCATTTCTGAACCCAGATTTCCAGACGGACGAAGATTCCTCCCTGGGAAAAGGTGCCAGGACAGAAAGCAAGTGTTCCTTTTCTAGTGTTAACGGGGCCCCATCATTGGCAACTGAGAGCCCAAGGCTGCCACCTTTTGCCTGGGCGCAAATGTCGACGGCGCGTGTCACTTGCGGGTCCGGGGAAGTGCCATTTTTCAGCCCAGAATTCCAGACGGACGAAGACACCTCCCAGGGAAAAGGTGCCAGGTCAGAAATCGAATTGTCCTTTTCTAGGGTCAATGGTGCCCCATCATTGGCACCTCAGAGTTCAAGGCTGCCACCTTTTCCGTGGGCGCAAACATCAACGGCACGTACCACTTTCTTGTCCGGGAAAGTGCCGTTTTTCAGCCCTGAATTCCAGACGGATGAAGACTCCTCACAGGGAAGAGGCTCCCAGGACAGAAAGCGATTGTTCCATTTCTAGGGTTAATCGGGCTCCATCATTGGCACCTGAGAGCCCAAGGTTGCCTCCTATACCCTGGGCGCAAAGCTCGACCATGCGTGCTACGTGAGGGTCCGGGAAATTGCCGTTTCTCATTCCAGAATTCCAGACCGATGAAGATTCCACCCTGGGAAAAGGTGTCAGGACAGAAAGCCATTGTTCCTTTTCTAGGGTTAATGGGGCTCCATCATTGACACCTGAGAGCCGAAGGCTGCAACCTTTTCCCTGAGCGCAAAGCTCGATGGTGCGTGCCTCTTGCGGGTCCAGGAATTTGCTGTTTCTCATCCCAGAATTCGAGGCCGATGAAGATTTCTCCCAGGGAAAAGGTGCCAGGACAGAAAGCGATTGTGCCTTTTCTAGGGTTAATGGGGCCCCAAAATTGACACCTGAGAGCCCAAGGCTGCCACCTTTTGCCTGGGCGCAAAGCTAGATGGTGCCTGCCACGTGCAGGTCAGAGAAAGACCTTTGTTCAGCCCAGGATTCCAGACGGATGACGACTCCTCCCAGGGAAAAGTGCTCCCAGGACAGAAAGCGATTGTTCCATTTCTAGTGTTAATGGGGGCCCGTCATTGGCATCTGAGAGCCAGAGGTTGCCTCCTATACCCTGGGCGCAAAGCACGACAGTGCGTGCCACGTGCTGGTCCCAGAAAGTGCCATTTTACAGCCCAGAATTCCAGACCAATGAAGACTCCTCCCAGGGAAAAGGTGCCAGGACAGAAAGCCATTGTGCTTTTTGTAAAGGTAAAGGGGCCCCATCATTGTCACCTGAGAGCCCAAGACTGCCACCTTTTCCCTGGACGCAAAGCTCGATGGTGCGTTCCACTTGCGGGTCCAGGAAAGTGCCGATTCTCAGACCAGAATTCCAAACCGATGAAGATTCCTCCCTGGGAAAAGGTGCCAGGACAGAAAGCCATTCTGCCTTTTGTAGGGGTAATGGGGCACCATCATTGGCACCTGAGAGCCCAAGGCTGCTCCCTTTTCCCTGGGCACAAAGCTCGACGGTGTGTACCTTGTGCGGGTTTGGGGCAGTGCCATTTTTCAGCCCAGATTTCCAGACGGACGAAGATTCCTCCCTGGGAAAAGGTGCCAGGACAGAAAGCAAGTGTTATTTTTCTAGTGTTAACGGGGCCCCATCATTGGCACCTGAGAGCCCAAGGCTGCCACCTTTTCCCTGGGCACAAAGCTAGATGGTACCTGCCACGTGCAGGTGAGAGAAAGTGCTTCCTTCAGCCCAGGATTCCAGAGGGATGACGACTCCTCCCAGGGAAAAGTGCTCCCAGGACAGAAAGCGATTGTTCCATTTCTAGTGTTAATGGGGGCCCGTCATTGGCATCTGAGAGCCAGAGGTTGCCTCCTATACCCTGGGCGCAAAGCACGACAGTGCGTGCCACGTGCTGGTCCCAGAAAGTGCCATTTTACAGCCCAGAATTCCAGACCAATGAAGACTCCTCCCAGGGAAAAGGTGCCAGGACAGAAAGCCATTGTGCTTTTTGTAAAGGTAATGGGGACCCATCATTGGCACCTGAGAGCCCAAGACTGCCACCTTTTCCCTGGACGCAAAGCTCGATGGTGCGTTCCACTTGCGGGTCCAGGAAATTGCCGATTCTCAGACCAGAATTCCAAACCGATGAAGATTCCTCCCTGGGAAAAGGTGCCAGGACAGAAAGCCATTGTGCCTTTTGTAGGGGGAAAGGGGCACCATCATTGGCAGCTGAGAGCCCAAGGCTGCCACCTTTTCCCTGGGCGCAAACCTAGATGGTGCCTGCCACGTGCAGGTCAGAGAAAGACTTTTGTTCAGCCCAGGATTCCAGACGGATGACGACTCCTCCCAGGGAAAATGCTCCCAGGAGAGAGAGCGATTGTTCCATTTCTAGTGTTAATGGGGGCCCGTCATTGGCATCTGAGAGCCAGAGGTTGCCTCCTTTTCCCTGGGCGCAAAGCAGGACAGTGCGTGCCACATGCTGGTCCCAGAAAGTGCCATTTTACAGCCCAGAATTCCAGACCAATGAAGACTCCTCCCAGGGAAAAGGTGCCAGGACAGAAAGCCAATGTGCTTTTTGTAAAGGTAATGGGGCCCCATCATTGGCACCTGAGAGCCCAAGACTGCCACCTTTTCCCTGGACGCAAAGCTCGATGGTGCGTTCCACTTGCGGGGCCCCAGGAAAGTGCCGATTCTCAGACCAGAATTCCAAACCGATGAAGATTCCTCCCTGGCAAAAAGGTGCCAGGACAGAAAGCCATTGTGCCTTTTGTAGGGGTAATGGGGCACCATCATTGGCACCTGAGAGTCCAAGGCTGCCCCCTTTTCCCTGGGCGCAAAGCTCGACGGTGTGTACCTTGTGCGGATTTGGGGCAGTGCCATTTTTGAACCCAGATTTCCAGACGGACGAAGATTCCTCCCTGGGAAAAGGTGCCAGGACAGAAAGCAAGTGTTATTTTTCTAGTGTTAACGGGGCCCCATCATTGGCACCTGAGAGCCCAAGGCTGCCACCTTTTGCCTGGGCGCAAATGTCAACGGCGCGTGCCACTTGCGGGTCCGGGGAAGTGCCATTTTTCAGCCCAGAATTCCAGACGGACGAAGACACCTCCCAGGGAAAAGGTGCCAGGTCAGAAATTGAATTGTCCTTTTCTAGGGTCAATGGTGCCCCATCATTGGCACCTCAGAGTTCAAGGCTGCCACCTTTTCCGTGGGCGCAAACATCAACGGCGCGTACCACTTTCTTGTCCGGGAAAGTGCCGTTTTTCAGCCCTGAATTCCAGACGGATGAAGACTCCTCACAGGGAAGAGACTCCCAGGACAGAAAGCGATTGTTCCATTTCTAGGCTTAATCGGGCTCCATCACTGGCACCTGAGAGCCCAAGGTTGCCTCCTATACCCTGGGCGCAAAGCTCGACCATGCGTGCTACGTGAGGGTCCGGGAAATTGCCGTTTCTCATTCCAGAATTCCAGACCGATGAAGATTCCACCCTGGGAAAAGGTGTCAGGACAGAAAGCGATTGTGCCTTTTCTAGGGTTAATGGGGCTCCATCATTGACACTGAGAGCCGAAGGCTGCAACCTTTTCCCTGAGCGCAAAGCTCGACGGTGCGTGCCACTTGCGGGTCCAGGAATGTGCTGATTCTCATCCCAGAATTCGGGGCCGAGGAAGATTTCTCCCAGGGAAAAGGTGCCAGGACAGAAAGCGATTGTGTCTTTTCTAGGGTTAATGGGGACCCAAAATTGACACCTGAGAGCCCAAGGCTGCCACCTTTTGCCTGGGCGCAAAGCTCGACCTAGCTTTCCGAGTGCGGGTCCGGGAAAGTGCCATTTTTCAGCCCAGAATTCCAGACCTATGAAGATTCCTCAGAAGGAAAATGTACCAGAAGACAAAGTCATTGTGTATTTTGCAATGCTAATTGGACCCCATCATTGGCACCTGAGAGCCCAAGGCTGCCACCTTTTCCCTGGGTGCAAAGCTCGACGGTGCATACCCTGTGCGGGTGCGGGAAAGGGCCGTTCTTCAGCCCAGAATTTCAGACGGAAGTCGATTCCTCTCTGGGAAAAGGTGTCAGGACAGAAAGCCATTGTGCCTTTTCTAGGGGTAATGGGGCCTCATCTTTGGCACCTGAGAGTCCAAGGCTGCCACCTTTTCCCTGGGCGCAAATGTCGACGGCGCGTGCCACTTGCAAGTCCGGGAATGTGCCGTTTCTCATCCCAGAATTCCAGGCCAGCAAAGATTTCTCCCTGGGAAAAGGTGCCAGGACAGAAAGCGATTGTGCTTTTTCTAGGGTTAATGGGGCCCCAAAATTGGCAGCTGAGAGCCCAGGGCTGCCACCTTTTCCCTGGGCGCAAAGCTCGACGGTGCGTGCCGCATGCGGGTAAGGGAAAGAGCCGTTTTCAGCCCAGAATTCCAGACCAATGAAGATTCCGCCCAGGGAAAAGGTGCCAGGACAGAAAGCGATTGTTCATTTTCCAGGGGTAATGGGGCCCCATCATTGGCACCTGAGAGCCCAAGGCTGCCTCCTTTTGCCTGGGCACAAAGCTCGACGGTGCGTTCCACTTGCAGGTCCGGGGAAGTGCCGTTTTTCAGCCCAGAATTCCAGACGGACGAAAATTCCTCCCAGGGAAAAGGTGCCAGGACAGAAAGCGATTGTTATTTATCTAGTGTTAACGGGGACCCATCATTGACACCTGAGAGCCCAAGGCTGCCACCTTTTCCCTGGGCGCAAAGCTCGACGGTGTGTACCTTGTGCGGGTTTGGGGCAGTGCCATTTCTGAACCCAGATTTCCAGACGGACGAAGATTCCTCCCTGGGAAAACGTGCCAGGACAGAAAGCAAGTGCTATTTTGCTAGTGTTAACGGGGCCCCATCATTGGCACCTGAGAGCCCAAGGCTGCCCCCTTTTCCCTGGGCGCAAATGTCGACGGAGCGTGCCACTTGCAAGTCCGAGAATGTGCCGTTTCTCATCCCAGACTTCCAGGCCAGCAAAGATTTCTCCCTGGGAAAAGGTGCCAGGACAGAAAGCGAGTGTGCCTTTTCTAGGGTTAATGGGGCCCCAAAATTGGCAGCTGAGAGCCCAGGGCTGCCACCTTTTCCCTGGGCGCAAAGCTCGACGGTGCGTGCCACAGGCGGGTAAGGGAAAGAGCTGTTTTCAGCTGAGAATTCCAGACCAATGAAGATTCCTCCCTGGGAAAAGGTGCCAGGACAGAAAGCGATTGTTCTTTTTCTAGGGGTAATGGGGCCCCATCATTGGCACCTGAGAGCCCAAGGCTGCCACCTTTTGCCTGGGCACAAAGCTCGACGTTGCGTTCCAATTGCAGGTCCGGGGAAGTGCCGTTTTTCAGTCCAGAATTCCAGACGGACGAAAATTCCTCCCAGGGAAAAGGTGCCAGGACAGAAAGCGATTGTTATTTATCTAGTGTTAACGGGGACCCATCATTGGCACCTGAGAGCCCAAGGCTGCCACCTTTTCCCTGGGCGCAAAGCTAGATGGTGCCTGCCACGTGCAGGTCAGAGAAAGACCTTTGTTCAGCCCAGCATTCCAGACGGATGACGACTCCTCCCAGGGAAAAGGCTCCCAGGACAAAAAGCGATTGTTCCATTTCTAGTGTTAATGGGGGCCCTTCATTGGCACCTGAGAGCCCAAGGCTGCCCCCTTTTCCCTGGGCGCAAAGCTCGACGGTGTGTACCTTGTGCGGGTTTGGGGCAGTGCCATTTTTGAACCCAGATTTCCAGACGGATGAAGATTCCTCCCTGGGAAAAGGTGCCAGGACAGAAAGCAAGTGTTATTTTTCTAGTGTTAATGGGGCCCCATCATTGGCACCTGAGAGCCCAGGGCTGCCACCTTTTGCCCGGGCGCAAATGTCGACGGCGCGTGCCACTTGCGGGTCCGGGAAAGTGCCATTTTTCAGCCCAGAATTCCAGACGGACGAAGACACCTCCCAGGGAAAAGGTGCCAGGTCAGAAATTGAATTGTCCTTTTCTAGGGTCAATGGTGCCCCATCATTGGCACCTCAGAGTTCAAGGCTGCCACCTTTTCCGTGGGCGCAAAAATCAACGGCGCGTACCACTTTCTTGTCCGGGAAAGTGCCGTTTTTCAGCCCTGAATTCCAGACGGATGAAGACTCCTCACAGGGAAGAGACTCCCAGGACAGAAAGCGATTGTTCCATTTCTAGGCTTAATCGCGCTCCATCACTGGCACCTGAGAGCCCAAGGTTGCCTCCTATACCCTGGGCGCAAAGCTCGACCTTGCGTGCTACGTGAGGGTCCGGGAAATTGCCGTTTCTCATTCCAGAATTCCAGACCGATGAAGATTCCACCCTGGGAAAAGGTGTCAGGACAGAAAGCGATTGTTCCTTTTCTAGGGTTAATGGGGCTCCATCATTGACACTGAGAGCCGAAGGCTGCAACTTTTCCCTGAGCGCAAAGCTCGACGGTGCGTGCCACTTGCGGGTCCAGGAATGTGCTGATTCTCATCCCAGAATTCGGGGCCGAGGAAGATTTCTCCCAGGGAAAAGGTGCCAGGACAGAAAGCGATTGTGTCTTTTCTAGGGTTAATGGGGCCCCAAAATTGACACCTGAGAGCCCAAGGCTGCCACCTTTTGCCTGGGCGCAAAGCTCGACCGAGCGTTCCGAGTGC
Organism: Pithys albifrons albifrons; assembly: GCF_047495875.1. Classification (NCBI taxonomy): domain Eukaryota; kingdom Metazoa; phylum Chordata; class Aves; order Passeriformes; family Thamnophilidae; genus Pithys; species Pithys albifrons. Next base: position 315,705 of record NC_092494.1, read on the forward strand.
TGGTCCGGGAAAGTGCCATTTTTCAGCCCAGAATTCCAGACCTATGAAGATTCCTCAGAAGGAAAATGTACCAGAAGACAAAGTCATTGTGTATTTTGCAATGCTAATTGGACCCCATCATTGGCACCTGAGAGCCCAAGGCTGCCACCTTTTCCCTGGGTGCAAAGCTCGACGGTGCATACCCTGTGCGGGTCCGGGAAAGGGCCGTTCTTCAGCCCAGAATTTCAGACGGAAGTCGATTCCCCTCTGGGAAAAGGTGTCAGGACAGAAAGCCATTGTGCCTTTTCTAGGGGTAATGGGGCCCCATCTTTGGCACCTGAGAGCCCAAGGCTGCCACCTTTTCCCTGGGCGCAAATGTCGACGGCGCGTGCCACTTGCAAGTCCGGGAATGTGCCGTTTCTCATCCCAGAATTCCAGGCCAGCAAAGATTTCTCCCTGGGAAAAGGTGCCAGGACAGAAAGCGATTGTGCTTTTTCTAGGGTTAATGGGGCCCCAAAATTGGCAGCTGAGAGCCCAGGGCTGCCACCTTTTCCCTGAGCGCAAAGCTCGATGGTGCGTGCCGCATGCGGGTAAGGGAAAGAGCCGTTTTCAGCCCAGAATTCCAGACCAATGAAGATTCCGCCCAGGGAAAAGGTGCCAGGACAGAAAGCCATTGTTCGTTTTCCAGGGCTAATGGGGCCCCATCATTGGCACCTGAGAGCCCAAGGCTGCCACCTTTTGCCTGGGCACAAAGCTCGACGGTGTGTTCCACTTGCAGGTCTGGGGAAGTGCCGTTTTTCAGCCCAGAATTCCAGACGAATGAAAATTCCTCCCAGGGAAAAGGTGCCAGGACAGAAAGCGATTGTTATTTATCTAGTGTTAACGGGGACCCATCATTGACACCTGAGAGCCCAAGGCTGCCACCTTTTCCCTGGGCGCAAAGCTAGATGGTGCCTGCCACGTGCAGGTCAGAGAAAGACCTTTGTTCAGCCCAGGATTCCAGACGGATGACGACTCCTCCCAGGGAAAAGTGCTCCCAGGACAGAAAGCGATTGTTCCATTTCTAGTGTTAATGGGGGCCCGTCATTGGCATCTGAGAGCCAGAGGTTGCCTCCTATACCCTGGGCGCAAAGCACGACAGTGCGTGCCACGTGCTGGTCCCAGAAAGTGCCATTTTAGAGCCCAGAATTCCAGACCAATGAAGACTCCTCCCAGGGAAAAGGTGCCAGGACAGAAAGCCATTGTGCTTTTTGTAAAGGTAATGGGGCCCCATCATTGTCACCTGAGAGCCCAAGACTGCCACCTTTTCCCTGGACGCAAAGCTCGATGGTGCGTTCCACTTGCGGGTCCAGGAAAGTGCCGATTCTCAGACCAGAATTCCAAACCGATGAAGATTCCTCCCTGGGAAAAGGTGCCAGGACAGAAAGCCATTGTGCCTTTTGTAGGGGTAATGGGGCACCATCATTGGCACCTGAGAGCCCAAGGCTGCTCCCTTTTCCCTGGGCACAAAGCTCGACGGTGTGTACCTTGTGCGGGTTTGGGGCAGTGCCATTTTTCAGCCCAGATTTCCAGACGGACGAAGATTCCTCCCTGGGAAAAGGTGCCAGGACAGAAAGCAAGTGTTATTTTTCTAGTGTTAACGGGGCCCCATCATTGACACCTGAGAGCCCAAGGCTGCCACCTTTTCCCTGGGCACAAAGCTAGATGGTACCTGCCACCTGCAGGTGAGAGAAAGTGCTTCCTTCAGCCCAGGATTCCAGAGGGATGACGACTCCTCCCAGGGAAAAGTGCTCCCAGGACAGAAAGCGATTGTTCCATTTCTAGTGTTAATGGGGCCCCGTCATTGGCATCTGAGAGCCAGAGGTTGCCTCCTATACACTGGGCGCAAAGCAGGACAGTGCGTGCCACGTGCTGGTCCCAGAAAGTGCCATTTTACAGCCCAGAATTCCAGACCAATGAAGACTCCTCCCAGGGAAAAGGTTCCAGGACAGAAAGCCATTGTGCTTTTTGTAAAGGTAATGGGGACCCATCATTGGCACCTGAGAGCCCAAGACTGCCACCTTTTCCCTGGACGCAAAGCTCGATGGTGCGTTCCACTTGCGGGTCCAGGAAAGTGCCGATTCTCAGACCAGAATTCCAAACCGATGAAGATTCCTCCCTGGGAAAAGGTGCCAGGACAGAAAGCCATTGTGCCTTTTGTAGGGGGAAAGGGGCACCATCATTGGCAACTGAGAGCCCAAGGCTGCCACCTTTTCCCTGGGCGCAAACCTAGATGGTGCCTGCCACGTGCAGGTCAGAGAAAGACCTTTGTTCAGCCCAGGATTCCAGACGGATGACGACTCCTCCCAGGAAAAATGCTCCCAGGACAGAGAGCGATTGTTCCATTTCTAGTGTTAATGGGGGCCCGTCATTGGCATCTGAGAGCCAGAGGTTGCCTCCTTTTCCCTGGGCGCAAAGCTCGACAGTGCGTGCCACATGCTGGTCCCAGAAAGTGCCATTTTACAGCCCAGAATTCCAGACCAATGAAGACTCCTCCCAGGGAAAAGGTGCCAGGACAGAAAGCCAATGTGCTTTTTGTAAAGGTAATGGGGCCCCATCATTGGCACCTGAGAGCCCAAGACTGCCCCCTTTTCCCTGGACGCAAAGCTCGATGGTGCGTTCCACTTGCGGGGCCCCAGGAAAGTGCCGATTCTCAGACCAGAATTCCAAACCGATGGATTCCTCCCTGGGAAAAGGTGCCAGGAGAGAAAGCCATTGTGCCTTTTGTAGGGGTAATGGGGCACCATCATTGGCAGCTGAGAGCCCAAGGCTGCCCCCTTTTCCCTGGGCGCAAAGCTCGACGGTGTGTACCTTGTGTGGGTTTGGGGCAGTGCTATTTTTGAACCCAGATTTTCAGACGGACGAAGATTCCTCCCTGGGAAAAGGTGCCAGGACAGAAAGCAAGTGTTATTTTTCTAGTGTTAACGGGCTCCATCATTGACACCTGAGAGCCCAAGGCTGCCACCTTTTCCCTGGGCGCAAATGTCGACGGAGCGTGCCACTTCCAAGTCCAAGAATGTGCCGTTTCTCATCCCAGAATTCCAGGCCAGCGAGGATTTCTCCCTGGGAAAAGGTGCCAGGACAGAAAGCGAGTGTGCCTTTTCTAGGGTTAATGGGGCCCCAAAATTGGCAGCTGAGAGCCCAGGGCTGCCACCTTTTCCCTGGGCGCAAAGCTCGACGGTGCGTGCCACAGGCGGGTAAGGGAAAGAGCTGTTTTCAGCCCAGAATTCCAGACCAATGAAGATTCCTCCCTGGGAAAAGGTGCCAGGACAGAAAGCGATTGTTCTATTTCTAGGGGTAATGGGGCCCCATCATTGGCACCTGAGAGCCCAAGGCTGCCACCTTTTGCCTGGGCACAAAGCTCGACGGTGCGTTCCAATTGCAGGTCCAGGGAAGTGCCGTTTTTCAGCCCAGAATTCCAGACGGACGAAAATTCCTCCCAGGGAAAAGGTGCCAGGACAGAAAGCGATTGTTATTTATCTAGTGTTAACGGGGACCCATCATTGGCACCTGAGAGCCCAAGGCTGCCACCTTTTCCCTGGGCGCAAAGCTAGATGGTGCCTGCCACGTGCAGGTCAGAGAAAGACCTTTGTTCAGCCCAGCATTCCAGACGGATGACGACTCCTCCCAGGGAAAAGGCTCCCAGGACAAAAAGCGATTGTTCCATTTCTAGTGTTAATGGGGGCCCGTCATTGGCATCTGAGAGCCAGAGGTTGCCTCCTTTCCCTGGGCGCAAAGCACGGCAGTGCGTGCCACGTGCTGGTCCCAGAAAGTGCCATTTTACAGCCCAGAATTCCAGACCAAAGAAGACTCCTCCCAGGGAAAAGGTGCCAGGACAGAAAGCCAATGTGCTTTTTGTAAAGGTAATGGGGCCCCATCATTGGCACCTGAGAGCCCAAGACTGCCACCTTTTCCCTGGACGCAAAGCTCGATGGTGCGTTCCACTTGCGGGGCCCCAGGAAAGTGCCGATTCTCAGACCAGAATTCCAAACCGATGGATTCCTCCCTGGGAAAAGGTGCCAGGAGACAAAGCCATTGTGCCTTTTGTAGGGGTAATGGGGCACCATCATTGGCAGCTGAGAGCCCAAGGCTGCCCCCTTTTCCCTGGGCGCAAAGCTCGACGGTGTGTATCTTGTGTGGGTTTGGGGCAGTGCTATTTTTGAACCCAGATTTCCAGACGGACGAAGATTCCTCCCTGGGAAAAGGTGCCAGGACAGAAAGCAAGTGTTATTTTTCTAGTGTTAACGGGGCTCCATAATTGACACCTGAGAGCCCAAGGCTGCCACCTTTTCCCTGGGCGCAAATGTCGACGGAGCGTGCCACTTGCAAGTCCAAGAATGTGCCGTTTCTCATCCCAGAATTCCAGGCCAGCGAAGATTTCTCCCTGGGAAAAGGTGCCAGGACAGAAAGCGAGTGTGCCTTTTCTAGGGTTAATGGGGCCCCAAAATTGGCAGCTGAGAGCCCAGGGCTGCCACCTTTTCCCTGGGCGCAAAGCTCGACGGTGCGTGCCATAGGCGGGTAAGGGAAAGAGCTGTTTTCAGCTGAGAATTCCGACCAATGAAGATTCCTCCGTGGGAAAAGGTGCCAGGACAGAAAGCGATTGTTCTTTTTCTAGGGGTAATGGGGCCCCATCATTGGCACCTGAGAGCCCAAGGCTGCCACCTTTTGCCTGGGCACAAAGCTCGACGGTGCGTTCCAATTGCAGGTCCAGGGAAGTGCCGTTTTTCAGCCCAGAATTCCAGACGGACGAAAATTCCTCCCAGGGAAAAGGTGCCAGGACAGAAAGCGATTGTTATTTATCTAGTGTTAACGGGGACCCATCATTGGCACCTGAGAGCCCAAGGCTGCCACCTTTTCCCTGGGCGCAAAGCTAGATGGTGCCTGCCACGTGCAGGTCAGAGAAAGACCTTTGTTCAGCCCAGCATTCCAGACGGATGACGACTCCTCCCAGGGAAAAGGCTCCCAGGACAAAAAGCGATTGTTCCATTTCTAGTGTTAATGGGGGCCCGTCATTGGCATCTGAGAGCCAGAGGTTGCCTCCTTTCCCTGGGCGCAAAGCACGGCAGTGCGTGCCACGTGCTGGTCCCAGAAAGTGCCATTTTAGAGCCCAGAATTCCAGACCAATGAAGACTCCTCCCAGGGAAAAGGTGCCAGGACAGAAAGCCATTGTGCTTTTTGCAAAGGTAATGGGGACCCATCATTGACACCTGAGAGCCCAAGACTGCCCCCTTTTCCCTGGACGCAAAGCTCGATGGTGCGTTCCACTTGCGGGTCCAGGAAAGTGCCGATTCTCAGACCAGAATTCCAAACCGATGAAGATTCCTCCCTGGGAAAAGGTGCCAGGACAGAAAGCCATTGTGCCTTTTGTAGGGGTAATGGGGCACCATCATTGGCACCTGAGAGCCCAAGGCTGCCCCCTTTTCCCTGGGCGCAAAGCTCGACGGTGTGTACCTTGTGCGGGTTTGGGGCAGTGCCATTTTTGAACCCAGATTTCCAGACGGACGAAGATTCCTCCCTGGGAAAAGGTGCCAGGACAGAAAGCAGGTGTTATTTTTCTAGTGTTAACGGGACCCCATCATTGGCCCCTGAGAGCCCAAGGCTGCCACTTTTCGCCTGGGCGCAAATGTCGACGGCGCATGCCACTTGCGGGTCCGGGGAAGTGCCATTTTTCAGCCCAGAATTCCAGATGGACGAAGACACCTCCCAGGGAAAAGTTGCCAGTTTAGAAATCGAATTGTCCTTTTCTAGGGTCAATGGTGCCCCACCATTGGCACCTGAGAGTTCAAGGCTGCCACCTTTTCCGTGGGCGCAAACATCAACGGCACGTACCACTTTCTTGTCCAGGAAAGTGCCGTTATTCAGCCCTCAATTCCAGACGGATGAAGACTCCTCACAGGGAAGAGGCTCCCAGGATAGAAAGCGATTGTTCCATTTCTAGGGTTAATCGGGCTCCATCATTGGCACCTGAGAGCCCAAGGTTGCCTCCTATACCCTGGGCGCAAAGCTCGACCATGCGTGCTACGTGAGGGTCCGGGAAATTGCCGTTTCTCATTCCAGAATTCCAGACCGATGAAGATTCCTCCCTGGGAAAAGGTGGAAGGACAGAAAGCGATTGTTCCTTTCCTAGGGTTAATGGGGACCCATTATTGACAGCTGAGAGCCGAAGGCTGCAACCTTTTCCCTGAGCGCAAAGCTCGATGGTGCAGGCCACTTGCGGGTCTAGGAATGTGCTGTTTCTCATCCCAGAATTCGAGGCCGATGAAGATTTCTCCCAGGGAAAAGGTGCCAGGACAGAATGCGATTCTGCCTTTTCTAGGGTTAATGGGGCCCCAAAATTGACACCTGAGAGCCCAAGGCTACCACCTTTTGCCTGGGCGCAAAGCTCGACGGAGCGTTCCACGTGCGGCTCCGGGAAAGTGCCATTTTGCAGCCCAGAATTCCAGACCTATGAAGATTCCTCAGAGGGAAAAGGTACCAGGAGACAAAGCCATTGTGTATTTTGTAATGCTAATTGGGCCCCATCATTGGCACCTGAGAGCCCAAGGCTGCCACCTTTTCCCTGGGTGCAAAGCTCGACGGTGCATACCCTATGTGGGTCCGGGAAAGGGCCGTTTTTCAGCCCAGAATTCCAGACGGAAGTCGATTCCTCTCTTGGAGAAGGTGTCAGGACAGAAAGCCATTGTGCCTTTTCTAGGGGTAACGGGGCCCCAAAATGGACACCTGAGAGCCCAAGGCTGCCACCTTTTCCCTGGGCGCAAATGTCGACGGAGCGTGCCACTTGCAAGTCCGGGAATGTGCCGTTTCTCATCCCAGAATTCAAGGCCAGCGAAGATTTCTCCCTGGGAAAAGGTGCCAGGACAGAAAGCGATTGTGCCTTTTCTAGGGTTAATGGGGCCCCAAAATTGGCAGCTGAGAGCCCAGGGCTGCCACCTTTTCCCTGGGCGCAAAGCTTGACTGTGCGTGCCACATGCGCATAAGGAAAGGAGCCGTTTTCAGCCCAGAGTTCCAGACCAATGAAGATTCCTCCCTGGGAAAAGGTGCCAGGACAGAAAGCGATTGTTCTTTTTCTAGGGGTAATGGGGCCCCATCATTGGCACCTGAGAGCCCAAGGCTGCCACCTTTTGCCTGGGCACAAAGCTCGACGGTGCGATCCACTTGCAGGTCCGGGGAAGTGCCGTTTTTCAGACCAGAATTCCAGACGGACGAAAATTCCTCCCAGGGAAAAGGTGCCAGGACAGAAAGCGATTGTTATTTATCTAGTGTTAACGGGGACCCATCATTGGCACCCGAGAGCCCAAGGCTGCCACCTTTTCCCTGGGCGCAAAGCTAGATGGTGTCTGCCACATGCAGGTCAGAGAAAGACCTTTGTTCAGCCCAGGATTCCAGACGGATGACGACTCCTCCCAGGGAAAGGGCTCCCAGGACAGAAAGCGATTGTTCCATTTCTAGTGTTAATGGGGGCCCGTCATTGGCATCTGAGAGCCAGAGGTTGCCTCCTTTTCCCTGGGCGCAAAGCACGACAGTGCGTGCCACGTGCTGGTCCCAGAAAGTTCCATTTTACAGCCCAGAATTCCAGACCAATGAAGACTCCTCCCAGGAAAAGGGTGCCAGGACAGAAAGCCATTGTGTTTTTTGTAAAGGTAATGGGGCCCCATCATTGGCACCTGAGAGCCCAAGACTGCCACCTTTTCCCTGGACGCAAAGCTCGATGGTGCGTTCCACTTGCGGGTCCAGGAAAGTGCCGATTCTCAGACCAGAATTCCAAGCCGATGAAGATTCCTCCCTGGGAAAAGGTGCCAGGACAGAAAGCCATTGTGCCTTTTGTAGGGGTAATGGGGCCCCAAAATTGGCACCTGAGAGCCCAAGGCTGCCCCCTTTTCCCTGGGCGCAAAGCTCAACGGTGTGTACCTTGTGCGGGTTTGGGGCAGTGCCATTTCTGAACCCAGATTTCCAGACGGACGAAGATTCCTCCCTGGGAAAAGGTGCCAGGACAGAAAGCAAGTGTTCCTTTTCTAGTGTTAACGGGGCCCCATCATTGGCAACTGAGAGCCCAAGGCTGCCACCTTTTGCCTGGGCGCAAATGTCGACGGCGCGTGTCACTTGCGGGTCCGGGGAGGTGCCATTTTTCAGCCCAGAATTCCAGACGGAGGAAGTCACCTCCCAGGGAAAAGGTGCCAGGTCAGAAATCGAATTGTCCTTTTCTAGGGTCAATGGTGCCCCATCATTGGCACCTGAGAGTTCAAGGCTGCCACCTTTTCCGTGGGCGCAAACATCAACGGCACGTACCACTTTCTTGTCCAGGAAAGTGCCGTTTTTCAGCCCTGAATTCCAGACCGGTGAAGACTCCTCACAGGGAAGAGGCTCCCAGGACAGAAAGCGATTGTTCCATTTCTAGGGTTAATCGGGCCCCAACATTGGCACCTGAGAGCCCAAGGTTGCCTCCTATACCCTGGGCGCAAAGCTCGACCATGCGTGCTACGTGAGGGTCCGGGAAATTGCCGTTTCTCATTCCAGAATTCCAGACCGATGAAGATTCCACCCTGGGAAAAGGTGTCAGGACAGAAAGCCATTGTTCCTTTTCTAGGGTTAATGGGGCTCCATCATTGACACCTGAGAGCCGAAGGCTGCAACCTTTTCCCTGAGCGCAAAGCTCGATGGTGCGTGCCTCTTGCGGGTCCAGGAATGTGCTGTTTCTCATCCCAGAATTCGAGGCCGATGAAGATTTCTCCCAGGGAAAAGGTGCCAGGGCAGAAAGCGATTGTGCCTTTTCTAGGGTTAATGGGGCCCCAAAATTGACACCTGAGAGCCCAAGGCTGCCACCTTTTGCCTGAGCGCAAAGCTCGTCGGAGCGTTCCACATGCGGGTCCTGGAAAGTGCCATTTTGCAGCCCAGAATTCCAGACCTATGAAGATTCCTCAGAGGGAAAAGGTACCAGGAGACAAAGCCATTGTGTATTTTGCAATGCTAATTGGGCCCCATCATTGGCACCTGAGAGCCCAAGGCTGCCACCTTTTCCTTGGGTGCAAAGCTCAACGGTGCATACCCTGTGCGGGTCCGGGAAAGGGCTGTTTTTCAGCCCAGAATTCCAGACGGAAGTCGATTCCTCTCTGGGAAAAGGTGTCAGGACAGAAAGCCATTGTGCCTTTTCTAGGGGTAACGGGGCCCCAAAATTGACACCTGAGAGCCCAAGGCTGCCACCTTTTCCCTGGGCGCAAATGTCGACGGCGCGTGCCACTTGCAGGTCCGGGATTGTGCCGTTTCTCATCCCAGAATTCCAGGCCAGCGAAGATTTCTCCCTGGGAAAAGGTGCCAGGACAGAAAGCGATTGTGCCTTTTCTAGGGTTAATGGGGCCCCAAAATTGGCAGCTGAGAGCCCAGGGCTTCCACCTTTACCCTGGGCGCAAGGCTCGACGGTGCGTGCCACATGCGCGTAAGGGAAGGAGCCGTTTTCAGCTCAGAATTCCAGACCAATGAAGATTCCTCCCTGGGAAAAGGTGCCAGGACAGAAAGCGATTGTTCTTTTTCTAGGGGTAATGGGGCCCCATCATTGGCACCTGAGAGCCCAAGGCTGCCACCTTTTGCCTGGGCACAAAGCTCGACGGTGCGTTCCACTTGCAGGTCCGGGGAAGTGCCGTTTTTCAGCCTAGAATTCCAGACTGACGAAAATTCCTCCCAGGGAAAAGGTGCCAGGACAGAAAGCGATTGTTATTTATCTAGTGTTAACGGGGACCCATCATTGGCACCTGAGAGCCCAAGGCTGCCACCTTTTCCCTGGGCGCAAAGCTAGATGGTGCCTGCCACGTGCAGGTCAGAGAAAGACCTTTGTTCAGCCCAGCATTCCAGACGGATGACGACTCCTCCCAGGGAAACGGCTCCCAGGACAGAAAGCGATTGTTCCATTTCTAGTGTTAATGGGGGCCCGTCATTGGCATCTGAGAGCCAGAGGTTGCCTCCCTTTCCCTGGGCGCAAAGCACGACAGTGCTTGCCACATGCTGGTCCCAGAAAGTTCCATTTTACAGCTCAGATTTCCAGACCAATGAAGACTCCTCCCAGGGAAAAGGTTCCAGGACAGAAAGCCATTGTGCTTTTTGTAAAGGTAAAGGGGCCCCATCATTGGCACCTGAGAGCCCAAGACTGCCACCTTTTCCCTGGACGCAAAGCTCGATGGTGCGTTCCACTTGCGGGTCCAGAAAATTGCCGATTCTCAGACCAGAAATCCAAACCGATGAAGATTCCTCCCTGGGAAAAGGTGCCAGGACAGAAAGCCATTGTGCCTTTTGTAGGGGTAATGGGGCACCATCATTGGCACCTGAGAGCCCAAGGCTGCCCCCTTTTCCCTGGGCACAAAGCTCAACGATGTGTACCTTGTGCGGGTTTGGGGCAGTGCCATTTTTGAACCCAGATTTCCAGACGGACGAAGATTCCTCCCTGGGAAAAGGTGCCAGGACAGAAAGCAAGTGTTATTTTTCTTGTGTTAACGGGACCCCATCATTGGCAACTGAGAGCCCAAGGCTGCCACCTTTTCCCTGGGCGCAAATGTCGACGGCGCGTGCCACTTGCGGGTCCGGGGAAGTGCCATTTTTCAGCCCAGAATTCCAGACGGACGAAGACACCTCCCAGGGAAAAGGTGCCAGGTCAGAAATCGAATTGTCCTTTTCTAGGGTCAATGGTGCCCCATCATTGGCACCTCAGAGTTCAAGGCTGCCACCTTTTCCGTGGGCGCAAACATCAACGGCGCGTAACACTTTCTTGTCCGGGAAAGTGCCGTTTTTCAGCCCTGAATTCCAGACGGATGAAGACTCCTCACAGGGAAGAGGCTCCCAGGACAGAAAGCGATTGTTCCATTTCTAGGGTTAATCGGGCCCCAACATTGGCACCTGAGAGCCCAAGGTTGCCTCCTATACCTTGGACGCAAAGCTCTACCATGCGTGCTACGTGAGGGTCCGGGAAATTGCCGTTTCTCATTCCAGAATTCCAGACCGATGAAGATTCCTCCCTGGGAAAAGGTGCCAGGACAGGAATTGATTTCTCCTTTTCTAGGAGTAATGGTGACCCATTTTTGGCACCTGAGACCGAAGGCTGCAACCTTTTCCCTGAGCGCAAAGCTCAAAGGCGCGTGCCGTTTGCGGGTCCGGGGAAGTGCCATTTTTCAGCCCAGAATTCCAGACGGACGAAGACACCTCCCAGGGAAAAGGTGCCAGGTCAGAAATCGAATTGTCCTTTTCTAGGGTCAATGGTGCCCCATCATTGGCACCTGAGAGTTCAAGGCTGCCACCTTTTCCGTGGGCGCAAACATCAACGGCGCGTACCACTTTCTTGTCAGCGAAAGTGCCGTTTTTCAGCCCTCAATTCCAGACGGATGAAGACTCCTCACAGGGAAGAGGCTCCCAGGACAGAAAGCGATTGTTCCATTTCTAGGGTTAATCAGGCCCCATCATTGGCACCTGAGAGCCCAAGGTTGCCTCCTATACCCTGGGCGCAAAGCTCGACCATGCGTGCTACGTGAGGGTCCGGGAAATTGCCATTTCTCATTCCAGAATTCAAGACCGATGAAGATTCCTCCCTGGGAAAAGGTGCCAGGACAGGAATGGATTTCTCCTTTTCTAGGAGTAATGGGGACCCATTTTTGGCACCTGAGAGCCCAAGGCTGCAACCTTTTCCCTGAGCGCAAAGCTCGACGGCGCATGCCACTTGCGGGTCCGGGGAAGTGCCATTTTTCATCCCAGAATTCCAGACGGACGAAGACACCTCCCAGGGAAAAGGTGCCAGGTCAGAAATCGAATTGTCCTTTTCTAGGGTCAATGGTGCCCCATCATTGGCACCTCAGAGTTCAAGGCTGCCACCTTTTCCCTGGGCGCAAACATCAACGGTGCGTACCACTTTCTTGTCTGGGAAAGTGCCGTTTTTCAGCCCTCAATTCCAGACGGATGAAGACTCCTCACAGGGAAGAGGCTCCCAGGACAGAAAGCGATTGTTCCATTTCTAGGGTTAATCGGGCTCCATCATTGGCACCTGAGAGATCAAGGTTGCCTCCTATACCCTGGGCGCAAAGCTCGACCATGCATGTTACGTGAGGGTCCGGGAAATTGCCATTTCTCATCCCAGAATTCGAGGCCGATGAAGATTTCTCCCTGGGAAAAGGTGCCAGGACAGAAAGCGATTGTGCCTTTTCTAGGGTTAATGGGGCCCCAAAATTGACACCTGAGAGCCCAAGGCTGCCACCTTTTCCCTGGGCGCAAAGCTCGACGGAGCGTTCCATGTGCGGGTCCGGGAAAGTGCCATTTTTCAGCCCAGAATTCCAGACGTATGAAGACTCCTCAGAGGGAAAAGTTGCCAGGAGACAAAGCCATTGTGTATTTTGTAATGCTAATTGGGCCCCATCATTGGCACCTGAGAGCCCAAGGCTGCCACCTTTTCCTTGGGTGCAAAGCTCGACGGTGCATACCCTGTGCGGGTCCGGGAAAGGGCCGTTTTTCAGCCCAGAATTCCAGACGGAAGTCGATTCCTCTCTTGGAGAAGGTGTCAGGACAGAAAGCCATTGTGCCTTTTCTAGGGGTAATGGGGCCCCATCTTTGGCACCTGAGAGCCCATAGCTGCCACCTTTTCCCTGGGCGCAAATGTTGACGGCACATGCCACTTGGAAGTCCGGGAATGTGCCGTTTCTCATCCCAGAATTCCAGGCCAGCGAAAATTTCTCCCTGAGAAAAGGTGCCAGGACAGGAATGGATTTCTCCTTTTCTAGGAGTAATGGGGACCCATCATTGGCACCTGAGAGCCGAAGGCTGCAACCTTTTCCCTGAGCGCAAAGCTCGACGGTGCGTGCCACTTGCGGGTCCAGGAATGTGCTGTTTCTCATCCCAGAATTTGAGGCCGATGAAGATTTCTCCCTGGGAAAAGGTGCCAGGAAAGAAAGCAATTGTGCCTTTTCTAGGGTTAATGGGGCCCCAAAATTGACACCTGAGAGCCCAAGGCTGCCACCTTTTGCCTGGGCGCAAAGCTCGACGGAGCGTTCCACATGCGGGTCCGGGAAAGTGCCATTTTTCAGCCCAGAATTCCAGACCTATGAAGATTCCTCAGAGGGAAAAGGCACCAGGAGACAAAGCCTTTGTGTATTTTGTAATGCTAATTGGGCCCCATCATTGGCACCTGAGAGCCCAAGGCTGCCACCTTTTCCCTGGGTGCAAAGCTCGACGGTGCATACCCTGTGCGGGTCCGGGAAAGGGCCGTTTTTAGGCCCAGAATTCCAGACGGAAGTCAATTCCTCTCTGGGAAAAGGTGTCAGGACAGAAAGCCATTGTGCCTTTTCTAGGGGTAATGGGGCCCCATCATTGGCACCTGAGAGCCCAAGGCTGCCACCTTTTCCCTGGGCGCAAATGTCGACGGCGCGTGCCACTTGCAAGTCTGGGAATGTGCCGATTCTCATCCCAGAATTCCAGGCCAGCAAAGATTTCTCCCAGGGAAAAGGTGCCAGGACAGAAAGCGATTGTGCCTTTACTAGGGTTAATGGGGCCCCAAAATTGGCACCTGAGAGCCCAGGGCTGCCACCTTTTCCCTGGGCGCAAATGTCGACGGCGCGTGCCACACGCGGGTAAGGGAAAGAGCCGTTTTCAGCCCAGAATTCCAGACCAATGAAGATTCCGCCCAGGGAAAAGGTGCCAGGACAGAAAGCCATTGTTCTTTTCTAGGGGTAGTGGGACCCCATCATTGGCACCTGAGAGCCCAAGGCTGCCACCTTTTGCCTGGGCACAAAGCTCGACGGTGCGTTCCACTTGCAGGTCCGGGGAAGTGCCGTTTTTCAGCCCAGAATTCCAGACGGACGAAAATTCCTCCCAGGGAAAAGGTGCCAGGACAGAAAGCGATTGTTATTTATCTAGTGTTAACGGGGACCCATCGTTGGCACCTGAGAGCCCAAGGCTGCCACCTTTTCCCTGGGCGCAAAGCTAGATGGTGCCTGCCACGTGCAGGTCAGAGAAAGTGCTTTGTTCAGCCCAGGATTCCAGACGGCTGAGGACTCCTCCCAGGGAAAAGGCTCCCAGGACAGAGAGCGATTGTTCCCTTTCTAGTGTTAATGGGGGCCCGTCATTGGCATCTGAGAGCCAGAGGTTGCCTCCTTTTCCCTGGGCGCAAAGCAGGACAGTGCGTGCCACATGCTGGTCCCAGAAAGTGCCATTTTACAGCCCAGAATTCCAGACCAATGAAGACTCCTCCCAGGGAAAAGGTTCCAGGACAGAAAGCCAATGTGCTTTTTGTAAAGGTAATGGGGCCCCATCATTGGCACCTGAGAGCCCAAGACTGCCACCTTTTCCCTGGACGCAAAGCTCGATGGTGCGTTCCACTTGCGGGGCCCCAGGAAAGTGCCGATTCTCAGACCAGAATTCCAAACCGATGAAGATTCCTCCCTGGGAAAAGGTGCCAGGAGACAAAGCCATTGTGCCTTTTGTAGGGGTAATGCGGCACCATCATTGGCACCTGAGAGCCCAAGGCTGCCCCCTTTTCCCTGGGCGCAAAGCTCGACGGTGTGTACCTTGTGCGGGTTTGGGGCAGTGCCATTTTTGAACCCAAATTTCCAGACGGACGAAGATTCCTCCCTGGGAAAAGGTGCCAGGACAGAAAGCAAGTGTTATTTTTCTAGTGTTAACGGGACCCCATCATTGGCCCCTGAGAGCCCAAGGCTGCCACTTTTCGCCTGGGCGCAAATGTCGACGACGCATGCCACTTGCGGGTCCGGGGAAGTGCCATTTTTCAGCCCAGAATTCCAGACGGACGAAGACACCTCCCAGGGAAAAGTTGCCAGGTCAGAAATCAAATTGTCCTTTTCTAGGGTCAATGGTGCCCCACCATTGGCACCTGAGAGTTCAAGGCTGCCACCTTTTCCGTGGGCGCAAACATCAACGGCACGTACCACTTTCTTGTCCAGGAAAGTGCCGTTTTTCAGCCCTCAATTCCAGACGGATGAAGACTCCTCACAGGGAAGAGGCTCCCAGGACAGAAAGCGATTGTTCCATTTCTAGGATTAATCGGGCTCCATCATTGGCACCTGAGAGCCCAAGGTTGCCTCCTATACCCTGGGCGCAAAGCTCGACCATGCGTGCTACGTGAGGGTCCGGGAAATTGCCGTTTCTCATTCCAGAATTCGAGGCCGATGAAGATTCCTCCCTGGGAAAAGGTGTCAGGACAGAAAGCGATTGTTCCTTTCCTAGGGTTAATGGGGACCCATTATTGACAGCTGAGAGCCGAAGGCTGCAACCTTTTCCCTGAGCGCAAAGCTCGATGGTGCAGGCCACTTGCGGGTCTAGGAATGTGCTGTTTCTCATCCCAGAATTCGAGGCCGATGAAGATTTCTCCCAGGGAAAAGGTGCCAGGACAGAAAGCGATTGTGCCTTTTCTAGGGGTAATGGGGCCCCAAAATTGACACCTGAGAGCCCAAGGCTGCCACCTTTTGCCTGGGCGCAAAGCTCGACGGAGCGTTCCACATGCGGGTCCGGGAAAGTGCCATTTTTCAGCCCAGAATTCCAGACCTATGAAGATTCCTCAGAGGGAAAAAAGGTACCAGGAGACAAAGCCATTGTGTATTTTGTAATGCTAATTGGGCCCCATCATTGGCACCTGAGAGCCCAAGGCTGCTCCCTTTTCCCTGGGTGCAAAGCTCGACGGTGCATACCCTATGCGGGTCCGGGAAAGGGCCGTTTTTCAGCCCAGAATTCCAGACGGAAGTCGATTCCTCTCTGGGAAAAGGTGTCAGGACAGAAAGCCATTGTGCCTTTTCTAGGGGTAACGGGGCCCCAAAATGGACACCTGAGAGCCCAAGGCTGCCACCTTTTCCCTGGGCGCAAATGTCGACGGAGCGTGCCACTTGCAAGTCCGGGAATGTGCCGTTTCTCATCCCAGAATTCCAGGCCAGCGAAGATTTCTGCCTGGGAAAAGGTGCCAGGCCAGAAAGCGATTGTGCCTTTTCTAGGGTTAATGGGGCCCCAAAATTGGCAGCTGAGAGCCTAGGGCTGCCACCTTTTCCCTGGGCGCAAAGCTTGACTGTGCGTGGCACATGCGCGTAAGGGAAGGAGCCGTTTTCAGCCCAGAATTCCAGACCAATGAAGATTCCTCCCTGGGAAAAGGTGCCAGGACAGAAAGCGATTGTTCGTTTTCTAGGGGTAATGGGGCCCCATCATTGGCACCTGAGAGCCCAAGGCTGCCACCTTTTGCCTGGGCACAAAGCTCGACGGTGCGATCCACTTGCAGGTCCGGGGAAGTGCCGTTTTTCAGACCAGAATTCCAGACGGACGAAAATTCCTCCCAGGGAAAAGGTGCCAGGACAGAAAGCGATTGTTATTTATCTAGTGTTAACGGGGACCCATCATTGGCACCTGAGAGCCCAAGGCTGCCACCTTTTCCCTGGGCGCAAACCTAGATGGTGTCTGCCACATGCAGGTCAGAGAAAGACCTTTGTTCAGCCCAGGATTCCAGACGGATGACGACTCCTCCCAGGGAAAGGGCTCCCAGGACAGAAGGGCTCCATTTCTAGTGTTAATGGGGGACCGACATTGGCATCTGAGAGCCAGAGGTTGCCTCCTTTTCCCTGGGCGCAAAGCACGACAGTGCGTGCCACGTGCTGGTCCCAGAAAGTGCCATTTTACAGCCCAGAATTCCAGACCAATGAAGACTCCTCCCAGGAAAAGGGTGCCAGGACAGAAAGCCATTGTGTTTTTTGTAAAGGTAATGGGGCCCCATCATTGGCACCTGAGAGCCCAAGACTGCCACCTTTTCCCTGGACGCAAAGCTCGATGGTGCGTTCCACTTGCGGGTCCAGGAAAGTGCCGATTCTCAGACCAGAATTCCAAGCCGATGAAGATTCCTCCCTGGGAAAAGGTGCCAGGAGACAAAGCCATTGTGCCTTTTGTAGGGGTAATGGGGCACCATCATTGGCACCTGAGAGCCCAAGGCTGCCCCCTTTTGCCTGGGTGCAAAGCTCAACGGTGTGTACCTTGTGCGGGTTTGGGGCAGTGCCATTTCTGAACCCAGATTTCCAGACGGACGAAGATTCCTCCCTGGGAAAAGGTGCCAGGACAGAAAGCAAGTGTTCCTTTTCTAGTGTTAACGGGGCCCCATCATTGGCAACTGAGAGCCCAAGGCTGCCACCTTTTGCCTGGGCGCAAATGTCGACGGCGCGTGTCACTTGCGGGTCCGGGGAAGTGCCATTTTTCAGCCCAGAATTCCAGACGGAGGAAGACACCTCCCAGGGAAAAGGTGCCAGGTCAGAAATCGAATTGTCCTTTTCTAGGGTCAATGGTGCCCCATCATTGGCACCTCAGAGTTCAAGGCTGCCACCTTTTCCGTGGGCGCAAACATCAACGGCACGTACCACTTTCTTGTCCGGGAAAGTGCCGTTTTTCAGCCCTGAATTCCAGACCGATGAAGACTCCTCACAGGGAAGAGGCTCCCAGGACAGAAAGCGATTGTTCCATTTCTAGGGTTAATCGGGCTCCATCATTGGCACCTGAGAGCCCAAGGTTGCCTCCTATACCCTGGGCGCAAAGCTCGACCATGCGTGCTACGTGAGGGTCCGGGAAATTGCCGTTTCTCATTCCAGAATTCCAGACCGATGAAGATTCCACCCTGGGAAAAGGTGTCAGGACAGAAAGCCATTGTTCCTTTTCTAGGGTTAATGGGGCTCCATCATTGACACCTGAGAGCCGAAGGCTGCAACCTTTTCCCTGAGCGCAAAGCTCGATGGTGCGTGCCTCTTGCGGGTCCAGGAATGTGCTCTTTCTCATCCCAGAATTCAAGGCCGATGAAGATTTCTCCCAGGGAAAAGGTGCCAGGGCAGAAAGCGATTGTGCCTTTTCTAGGGTTAATGGGGCCCCAAAATTGACACCTGAGAGCCCAAGGCTGCCACCTTTTGCCTGGGCGCAAAGCTCGTCGGAGCGTTCCACATGCGGGTCCTGGAAAGTGCCATTTTGCAGCCCAGAATTCCAGACCTATGAAGATTCCTCAGAGGGAAAAGGTACCAGGAGACAAAGCCATTGTGTATTTTGTAATGCTAATTGGGCCCCATCATTGGCACCTGAGAGCCCAAGGCTGCCACCTTTTCCTTGGGTGCAAAGCTCAACGGTGCATACCCTGTGCGGGTCCGGGAAAGGGCTGTTTTTCAGCCCAGAATTCCAGACGGAAGTCAATTCCTCTCTGGGAAAAGGTGTCAGGACAGAAAGCCATTGTGCCTTTTCTAGGGGTAACGGGGCCCCAAAATGGACACCTGAGAGCCCAAGGCTGCCACCTTTTCCCTGGGCGCAAATGTCGACCGCGCGTGCCACTTGCAAGTCCGGGATTGTGCCGTTTCTCATCCCACAATTCCAGGCCAGCGAAGATTTCTCCCTGAGAAAAGGTGCCAGGACAGAAAGCGATTGTGCCTTTTCTAGGGTTAATGGGGCCCCAAAATTGGCAGCTGAGAGCCCAGGGCTGCCACCTTTACCCTGGGCGCAAGGCTCGACGGTGCGTGCCACATGGGCGTAAGGGAATGAGCCGTTTTCAGCTCAGAATTCCAGACCAATGAAGATTCCTCCGTGGGAAAAGGTGCCAGGAAAGAAAGCGATTGTTCTTTTTCTAGGGGTAATGGGGCCCCATCATTGGCACCTGAGAGCCCAAGGCTGCCACCTTTTGCCTGGGCACAAAGCTCGACGGTGCGTTCCACTTGCAGGTCCGGGGAAGTGCCGTTTTTCAGCCTAGAATTCCAGACTGACGAAAATTCCTCCCAGGGAAAAGGTGCCAGGACAGAAAGCGATTGTTATTTATCTAGTGTTAACGGGGACCCATCATTGGCACCTGAGAGCCCAAGGCTGCCACCTTTTCCCTGGGCGCAAAGCTAGATGGTGCCTGCCACGTGCAGGTCAGAGAAAGACCTTTGTTCAGCCCAGGATTCCAGACGGATGACGACTCCTCCCAGGGAAACGGCTCCCAGGACAGAAAGCGATTGTTCCATTTCTAGTGTTAATGGGGGCCCGTCATTGGCATCTGAGAGCCAGAGGTTGCCTCCTTTTCCCTGGGCGCAAAGCACGACAGTGCTTGCCACATGCTGGTCCCAGAAAGTTCCATTTTACAGCTCAGATTTCCAGACCAATGAAGACTCCTCCCAGGGAAAAGGTTCCAGGACAGAAAGCCATTGTGCTTTTTGTAAAGGTAATGGGGCCCCATCATTGGCACCTGAGAGCCCAAGACTGCCACCTTTTCCCTGGACGCAAAGCTCGATGGTGCGTTCCACTTGCGGGTCCAGAAAATTGCCGATTCTCAGACCAGAAATCCAAACCGATGAAGATTCCTCCCTGGGAAAAGGTGCCAGGACAGAAAGCCATTGTGCCTTTTGTAGGGGTAATGGGGCACCATCATTGGCACCTGAGAGCCCAAGGCTGCCCCCTTTTCCCTGGGCACAAAGCTCAACGATGTGTACCTTGTGCGGGTTTGGGGCAGTGCCATTTCTGAACCCAGATTTCCAGACGGACGAAGATTCATCCCTGGGAAAAGGTGCCAGGACAGAAAGCAAGTGTTATTTTTCTTGTGTTAACGGGACCCCATCATTGGCACCTGAGAGCCCAAGGCTGCCACCTTTTCCCTGGGCGCAAATGTCGACGGCACGTGCCACTTGCGGGTCCGGGGAAGTGCCATTTTTCATCCCAGAATTCCAGACGGACGAAGACACCTCCCAGGGAAAAGGTGCCAGGTCAGAAATCGAATTGTCCTTTTCTAGGGTCAATGGTGCCCCATCATTGGCACCTCAGAGTTCAAGGCTGCCACCTTTTCCGTGGGCGCAAACATCAACGGCGCGTAACACTTTCTTGTCCGGGAAAGTGCCGTTTTTCAGCCCTGAATTCCAGACGGATGAAGACTCCTCACAGGGAAGAGGCTCCCAGGACAGAAAGCGATTGTTCCATTTCTAGGGTTAATCGGGCCCCAACATTGGCACCTGAGAGCCCAAGGTTGCCTCCTATACCTTGGACGCAAAGCTCTACCATGCGTGCTACGTGAGGGTCCGGGAAATTGCCGTTTCTCATTCCAGAATTCCAGACCGATGAAGATTCCTCCCTGGGAAAAGGTGCCAGGACAGGAATTGATTTCTCCTTTTCTAGGAGTAATGGTGACCCATTTTTGGCACCTGAGACCGAAGGCTGCAACCTTTTCCCTGAGCGCAAAGCTCAAAGGCGCGTGCCGTTTGCGGGTCCGGGGAAGTGCCATTTTTCAGCCCAGAATTCCAGACGGACGAAGACACCTCCCAGGGAAAAGGTGCCAGGTCAGAAATCGAATTGTCCTTTTCTAGGGTCAATGGTGCCCCATCATTGGCACCTGAGAGTTCAAGGCTGCCACCTTTTCCGTGGGCGCAAACATCAACGGCGCGTACCACTTTCTTGTCTGGGAAAGTGCCGTTTTTCAGCCCTCAATTCCAGACGGATGAAGACTCCTCACAGGGAAGAGGCTCCCAGGACAGAAAGCGATTGTTCCATTTCTAGGGTTAATCAGGCCCCATCATTGGCACCTGAGAGCCCAAGGTTGCCTCCTATACCCTGGGCGCAAAGCTCGACCATGCGTGCTACATGAGGGTCCGGGAAATTGCCATTTCTCATTCCAGAATTCAAGACCGATGAAGATTCCTCCCTGGGAAAAGGTGCCAGGACAGGAATGGATTTCTCCTTTTCTAGGAGTAATGGGGACCCATTTTTGGCACCTGAGAGCCCAAGGCTGCAACCTTTTCCCTGAGCGCAAAGCTCGACGGCGCATGCCACTTGCGGGTCCGGGGAAGTGCCATTTTTCATCCCAGAATTCCAGACGGACGAAGACACCTCCCAGGGAAAAGGTGCCAGGTCAGAAATCGAATTGTCCTTTTCTAGGGTCAATGGTGCCCCATCATTGGCACCTCAGAGTTCAAGGCTGCCACCTTTTCCGTGGGCGTAAACATCAACGGTGCGTACCACTTTCTTGTCTGGGAAAGTGCCATTTTTCAGCCCTCAATTCCAGACGGATGAAGACTCCTCACAGGGAAGAGGCTCCCAGGACAGAAAGCGATTGTTCCATTTCTAGGGTTAATCGGGCTCCATCATTGGCACCTGAGAGATCAAGGTTGCCTCCTATACCCTGGGCGCAAAGCTCGACCATGCATGTTACGTGAGGGTCCGGGAAATTGCCATTTCTCATCCCAGAATTCGAGGCCGATGAAGATTTCTCCCTGGGAAAAGGTGCCAGGACAGAAAGCAATTGTGCCTTTTCTAGGGTTAATGGGGCCCCAAAATTGACACCTGAGAGCCCAAGGCTGCCACCTTTTCCCTGGGCGCAAAGCTCGACGGAGCGTTCCATGTGCGGGTCCGGGAAAGTGCCATTTTTCAGCCCAGAATTCCAGACGTATGAAGACTCCTCAGAGGGAAAAGTTGCCAGGAGACAAAGCCATTGTGTATTTTGTAATGCTAATTGGGCCCCATCATTGGCACCTGAGAGCCCAAGGCTGCCACCTTTTCCTTGGGTGCAAAGCTCGACGGTGCATACCCTGTGCGGGTCCGGGAAAGGGCCGTTTTTCAGCCCAGAATTCCAGACGGAAGTCGATTCCTCTCTGGGAAAAGGTGTCAGGACAGAAAGCCATTGTGCCTTTTCTAGGGGTAATGGGGCCCCATCTTTGGCACCTGAGAGCCCATAGCTGCCACCTTTTCCCTGGGCGCAAATGTTGACGGCACATGCCACTTGGAAGTCCGGGAATGTGCCGTTTCTCATCCCAGAATTCCAGGCCAGCGAAAATTTCTCCCTGAGAAAAGGTGCCAGGACAGGAATGGATTTCTCCTTTTCTAGGAGTAATGGGGACCCATCATTGGCACCTGAGAGCCGAAGGCTGCAACCTTTTCCCTGAGCGCAAAGCTCGACGGTGCGTGCCACTTGCGGGTCCAGGAATGTGCTGTTTCTCATCCCAGAATTCGAGGCCGATGAAGATTTCTCCCTGGGAAAAGGTGCCAGGAAAGAAAGCAATTGTGCCTTTTCTAGGGTTAATGGGGCCCCAAAATTGACACCTGAGAGCCCAAGGCTGCCACCTTTTCCCTGGGCGCAAAGCTCGACGGAGCGTTCCACCTGCGGGTCCGGGAAAGTGCCATTTTTCAGCCCAGAATTCCAGACCTATGAAGATTCCTCAGAGGGAAAAGGCACCAGGAGACAAAGCCTTTGTGTATTTTGTAATGCTAATTGGGCCCCATCATTGGCACCTGAGAGCCCAAGGCTGCCACCTTTTCCCTGGGTGCAAAGCTCGACGGTGCATACCCTGTGCGGGTCCGGGAAAGGGCCGTTTTTAGGCCCAGAATTCCAGACGGAAGTCAATTCCTCTCTGGGAAAAGGTGTCAGGACAGAAAGCCATTGTGCCTTTTCTAGGGGTAATGGGGCCCCATCATTGGCACCTGAGAGCCCAAGGCTGCCACCTTTTCCCTGGGCGCAAATGTCGACGGCGCGTGCCACTTGCAAGTCTGGGAATGTGCCGATTCTCATCCCAGAATTCCAGGCCAGCGAAGATTTCTCCCTGGGAAAAGGTGCCAGGACAGAAAGCGATTGTGCCTTTTCTAGGGTTAATGGGGCCCCAAAATTGGCAGCTGAGAGCCCAGGGCTGCCACCTTTACCCTGGGCGCAAATGTCGACGGCGCGTGCCACACGCGGGTAAGGGAAAGAGCCGTTTTCAGCCCAGAATTCCAGACCAATGAAGATTCCGCCCAGGGAAAAGGTGCCAGGACAGAAAGCCATTGTTCTTTTTCTAGGGGTAGTGGGACCCCATCATTGGCACCTGAGAGCCCAAGGCTGCCACCTTTTGCCTGGGCACAAAGCTCGACGGTGCGTTCCACTTGCAGGTCCGGGGAAGTGCCGTTTTTCAGCCCAGAATTCCAGACGGACGAAAATTCCTCCCAGGGAAAAGGTGCCAGGACAGAAAGCGATTGTTATTTATCTAGTGTTAACGGGGACCCATCGTTGGCACCTGAGAGCCCAAGGCTGCCACCTTTTCCCTGGGCGCAAAGCTAGATGGTGCCTGCCACGTGCAGGTCAGAGAAAGTGCTTTGTTCAGCCCAGGATTCCAGACGGCTGAGGACTCCTCCCAGGGAAAAGGCTCCCAGGACAGAAAGCGATTGTTCCATTTCTAGTGTTAATGGGGGCCCGTCATTGGCATCTGAGAGCCAGAGGTTGCCTCCTTTTCCCTGGGCGCAAAGCAGGACAGTGCGTGCCACATGCTGGTCCCAGAAAGTGCCATTTTACAGCCCAGAATTCCAGACCAATGAAGACTCCTCCCAGGGAAAAGGTTCCAGGACAGAAAGCCAATGTGCTTTTTGTAAAGGTAATGGGGCCCCATCATTGGCACCTGAGAGCCCAAGACTGCCACCTTTTCCCTGGACGCAAAGCTCGATGGTGCGTTCCACTTGCGGGGCCCCAGGAAAGTGCCGATTCTCAGACCAGAATTCCAAACCGATGAAGATTCCTCCCTGGGAAAAGGTGCCAGGAGACAAAGCCATTGTGCCTTTTGTAGGGGTAATGCGGCACCATCATTGGCACCTGAGAGCCCAAGGCTGCCCCCTTTTCCCTGGGCGCAAAGCTCGACGGTGTGTACCTTGTGCGGGTTTGGGGCAGTGCCATTTTTGAACCCAGATTTCCAGACGGACGAAGATTCCTCCCTGGGAAAAGGTGCCAGGACAGAAAGCAAGTGTTATTTTTCTAGTGTTAACGGGACCCCATCATTGGCCCCTGAGAGCCCAAGGCTGCCACTTTTCGCCTGGGCGGAAATGTCGACGACGCATGCCACTTGCGGGTCCGGGGAAGTGCCATTTTTCAGCCCAGAATTCCAGACGGACGAAGACACCTCCCAGGGAAAAGTTGCCAGGTCAGAAATCAAATTGTCCTTTTCTAGGGTCAATGGTGCCCCACCATTGGCACTTGAGAGTTCAAGGCTGCCACCTTTTCCGTGGGCGCAAACATCAACGGCACGTACCACTTTCTTGTCCAGGAAAGTGCCGTTTTTCAGCCCTCAATTCCAGACGGATGAAGACTCCTCACAGGGAAGAGGCTCCCAGGACAGAAAGCGATTGTTCCATTTCTAGGATTAATCGGGGTCCATCATTGGCACCTGAGAGCCCAAGGTTGCCTCCTATACCCTGGGCGCAAAGCTCGACCATGCGTGCTACGTGAGGGTCCGGGAAATTGCCGTTTCTCATTCCAGAATTCGAGGCCGATGAAGATTCCTCCCTGGGAAAAGGTGTCAGGACAGAAAGCGATTGTTCCTTTCCTAGGGTTAATGGGGACCCATTATTGACACCTGAGAGCCGAAGGCTGCAACCTTTTCCCTGAGCGCAAAGCTCGATGGTGCAGGCCACTTGCGGGTCTAGGAATGTGCTGTTTCTCATCCCAGAATTCGAGGCCGATGAAGATTTCTCCCTGGGAAAAGGTGCCAGGACAGAAAGCGATTGTGCCTTTTCTAGGGTTAATGGGGCCCCAAAATTGACACCTGAGAGCCCAAGGCTGCCACCTTTTGCCTGGGCGCAAAGCTCGTCGGAGCGTTCCACATGCGGGTCCTGGAAAGTGCCATTTTGCAGCCCAGAATTCCAGACCTATGAAGATTCCTCAGAGGGAAAAGGTACCAGGAGACAAAGCCATTGTGTATTTTGTAATGCTAATTGGGCCCCATCATTGGCACCTGAGAGCCCAAGGCTGCCACCTTTTCCTTGGGTGCAAAGCTCAACGGTGCATACCCTGTGCGGGTCCGGGAAAGGGCTGTTTTTCAGCCCAGAATTCCAGACGGAAGTCGATTCCTCTCTGGGAAAAGGTGTCAGGACAGAAAGCCATTGTGCCTTTTCTAGGGGTAACGGGGCCCCAAAATGGACACCTGAGAGCCCAAGGCTGCCACCTTTTCCCTGGGCGCAAATGTCGACGGCGCGTGCCACTTGCAAGTCCGGGATTGTGCCGTTTCTCATCCCAGAATTCCAGGCCAGCGAAGATTCCTCCGTGGGAAAAGGTGCCAGGACAGAAAGCGATTGTGCCTTTTCTAGGGTTAATGGGGCCCCAAAATTGGCAGCTGAGAGCCCAGGGCTGCCACCTTTACCCTGGGCGCAAGGCTCGACGGTGCGTGCCACATGGGCGTAAGGGAAGGAGCCGTTTTCAGCTCAGAATTCCAGACCAATGAAGATTCCTCCGTGGGAAAAGGTGCCAGGAAAGAAAGCGATTGTTCTTTTTCTAGGGGTAATGGGGCCCCATCATTGGCACCTGAGAGCCCAAGGCTGCCACCTTTTGCCTGGGCACAAAGCTCGACGGTGCGTTCCACTTGCAGGTCCGGGGAAGTGCCGTTTTTCAGCCTAGAATTCCAGACTGACGAAAATTCCTCCCAGGGAAAAGGTGCCAGGACAGAAAGCGATTGTTATTTATCTAGTGTTAACGGGGACCCATCATTGGCACCTGAGAGCCCAAGGCTGCCACCTTTTCCCTGGGCACAAAGCTAGATGGTGCCTGCCACGTGCAGGTCAGAGAAAGACCTTTGTTCAGCCCAGGATTCCAGACGGATGACGACTCCTCCCAGGGAAACGGCTCCCAGGACAGAAAGCGATTGTTCCATTTCTAGTGTTAATGGGGGCCCGTCATTGGCATCTGAGAGCCAGAGGTTGCCTCCTTTTCCCTGGGCGCAAAGCACGACAGTGCTTGCCACATGCTGGTCCCAGAAAGTTCCATTTTACAGCTCAGATTTCCAGACCAATGAAGACTCCTCCCAGGGAAAAGGTTCCAGGACAGAAAGCCATTGTGCTTTTTGTAAAGGTAATGGGGCCCCATCATTGGCACCTGAGAGCCCAAGACTGCCACCTTTTCCCTGGACGCAAAGCTCGATGGTGCGTTCCACTTGCGGGTCCAGAAAATTGCCGATTCTCAGACCAGAAATCCAAACCGATGAAGATTCCTCACTGGGAAAAGGTGCCAGGACAGAAAGCCATTGTGCCTTTTGTAGGGGTAATGGGGCACCATCATTGGCACCTGAGAGCCCAAGGCTGCCCCCTTTTCCCTGGGCACAAAGCTCAACGATGTGTACCTTGTGCGGGTTTGGGGCAGTGCCATTTCTGAACCCAGATTTCCAGACGGACGAAGATTCCTCCCAGGGAAAAGGTGCCAGGACAGAAAGCAAGTGTTATTTTTCTTGTGTTAACGGGACCCCATCATTGGCACCTGAGAGCCCAAGGCTGCCACCTTTTCCCTGGGCGCAAATGTCGACGGCACGTGCCACTTGCGGGTCCGGGGAAGTGCCATTTTTCATCCCAGAATTCCAGACGGACGAAGACACCTCCCAGGGAAAAGGTGCCAGGTCAGAAATCGAATTGTCCTTTTCTAGGGTCAATGGTGCCCCATCATTGGCACCTCAGAGTTCAAGGCTGCCACCTTTTCCGTGGGCGCAAACATCAACGGCGCGTAACACTTTCTTGTCCGGGAAAGTGCCGTTTTTCAGCCCTGAATTCCAGACGGATGAAGACTCCTCACAGGGAAGAGGCTCCCAGGACAGAAAGCGATTGTTCCATTTCTAGGGTTAATCGGGCCCCAACATTGGCACCTGAGAGCCCAAGGTTGCCTCCTATACCTTGGACGCAAAGCTCTACCATGCGTGCTACGTGAGGGTCCGGGAAATTGCCGTTTCTCATTCCAGAATTCCAGACCGATGAAGATTCCTCCCTGGGAAAAGGTGCCAGGACAGGAATTGATTTCTCCTTTTCTAGGAGTAATGGTGACCCATTTTTCGCACCTGAGACCGAAGGCTGCAACCTTTTCCCTGAGCGCAAAGCTCAAAGGCGCGTGCCGTTTGCGGGTCCGGGGAAGTGCCATTTTTCAGCCCAGAATTCCAGACGGACGAAGACACCTCCCAGGGAAAAGGTGCCAGGTCAGAAATCGAATTGTCCTTTTCTAGGGTCAATGGTGCCCCATCATTGGCACCTGAGAGTTCAAGGCTGCCACCTTTTCCATGGGCGCAAACATCAACGGCGCGTACCACTTTCTTGTCAGCGAAAGTGCCGTTTTTCAGCCCTCAATTCCAGACGGATGAAGACTCCTCACAGGGAAGAGGCTCCCAGGACAGAAAGCGATTGTTCCATTTCTAGGGTTAATCAGGCCCCATCATTGGCACCTGAGAGCCCAAGGTTGCCTCCTATACCCTGGGCGCAAAGCTCGACCATGCGTGCTACGTGAGGGTCCGGGAAATTGCCATTTCTCATTCCAGAATTCAAGACCGATGAAGATTCCTCCCTGGGAAAAGGTGCCAGGACAGGAATGGATTTCTCCTTTTCTAGGAGTAATGGGGACCCATTTTTGGCACCTGAGAGCCCAAGGCTGCAACCTTTTCCCTGAGCGCAAAGCTCGACGGCGCATGCCACTTGCGGGTCCGGGGAAGTGCCATTTTTCATCCCAGAATTCCAGACGGACGAAGACACCTCCCAGGGAAAAGGTGCCAGGTCAGAAATCGAATTGTCCTTTTCTAGGGTCAATGGTGCCCCATCATTGGCACCTCAGAGTTCAAGGCTGCCACCTTTTCCGTGGGCGCAAACATCAACGGTGCGTACCACTTTCTTGTCTGGGAAAGTGCCGTTTTTCAGCCCTCAATTCCAGACGGATGAAGACTCCTCACAGGGAAGAGGCTCCCAGGACAGAAAGCGATTGTTCCATTTCTAGGGTTAATCGGGCTCCATCATTGGCACCTGAGAGATCAAGGTTGCCTCCTATACCCTGGGCGCAAAGCTCGACCATGCATGTTACGTGAGGGTCCGGGAAATTGCCATTTCTCATCCCAGAATTCGAGGCCGATGAAGATTCCTCCCTGGGAAAAGGTGTCAGGACAGAAAGCGATTGTTCCTTTCCTAGGGTTAATGGGGACCCATTATTGACACCTGAGAGCCGAAGGCTGCAACCTTTTCCCTGAGCGCAAAGCTCGATGGTGCAGGCCACTTGCGGGTCTAGGAATGTGCTGTTTCTCATCCCAGAATTCGAGGCCGATGAAGATTTCTCCCAGGGAAAAGGTGCCAGGACAGAAAGCGATTGTGCCTTTTCTAGGGTTAATGGGGCCCCAAAATTGACACCTGAGAGCCCAAGGCTGCTACCTTTTGCCTGGGCGCAAAGCTCGATGGTGCGTTCCACATGCGGGTCCTGGAAAGTGCCATTTTGCAGCCCAGAATTCCAGACCTATGAAGATTCCTCAGAGGGAAAAGGTACCAGGAGACAAAGCCATTGTGTATTTTGTAATGCTAATTGGGCCCCATCATTGGCACCTGAGAGCCCAAGGCTGCCACCTTTTCCTTGGGTGCAAAGCTCAACGGTGCATACCCTGTGCGGGTCCGGGAAAGGGCTGTTTTTCAGCCCAGAATTCCAGACGGAAGTCGATTCCTCTCTGGGAAAAGGTGTCAGGACAGAAAGCCATTGTGCCTTTTCTAGGGGTAACGGGGCCCCAAAATGGACACCTGAGAGCCCAAGGCTGCCACCTTTTCCCTGGGCGCAAATGTCGACGGCGCGTGCCACTTGCAAGTCCGGGATTGTGCCGTTTCTCATCCCAGAATTCCAGGCCAGCGAAGATTCCTCCGTGGGAAAAGGTGCCAGGACAGAAAGCGATTGTGCCTTTTCTAGGGTTAATGGGGCCCCAAAATTGGCAGCTGAGAGCCCAGGGCTGCCACCTTTTCCCGGGGCGCAAAGCTCGACGGTGCGTGCCACAGGCGGGTAAGGGAAAGAGCTGTTTTCAGCTCAGAATTCCAGACCAATGAAGATTCCTCCCAGGGAAAAGGTGCCAGGACAGAAAGCGATTGTTCTTTTTCTAGGGGTAATGGGGCCCCATCATTGGCACCTGAGAGCCCAAGGCTGCCACCTTTTGCCTGGGCACAAAGCTCGACGGTGCGTTCCAATTGCAGGTCCAGGGAAGTGCCGTTTTTCAGCCCAGAATTCCAGACGGACGAAAATTCCTCCCAGGGAAAAGGTGCCCGGACAGAAAGCGATTGTTATTTATCTAGTGTTAACGGGGACCCATCATTGGCACCTGAGAGCCCAAGGCTGCCACCTTTTCCCTGGGCGCAAAGCTAGATGGTGCCTGCCACGTGCAGGTCAGAGAAAGACCTTTGTTCAGCCCAGGATTCCAGACGGATGACGACTCCTCCCAGGGAAACGGCTCCCAGGACAAAAAGCGATTGTTCAATTTCTAGTGTTAATGGGGGCCCGTCATTGGCATCTGAGAGCCAGAGGTTGCCTCCTTTTCCCTGGGCGCAAAGCACGACAGTGCGTGCCACGTGCTGGTCCCAGAAAGTGCCATTTTAGAGCCCAGAATTCCAGACCAATGAAGATTCCTCCCTGGGAAAAGGTGCCAGGACAGAAAGCCATTGTGCCTTTTGTAGGGGTAATGGGGCACCATCATTGGCACCTGAGAGCCCAAGGCTGCCCCCTTTTCCCTGGGCGCAAAGCTCGACGGTGTGCACTGCCCCAAACCCGCACAAGGTACACACCGTCGAGTTTGCGCCCAGGGAAAAGGGGGCAGCCTTGGGCTCTCAGGTGCCAATGATGGTGCCCCATTACCCCTACAAAAGGCACAATGGCTTTCTGTCCTGGCACCTTTTCCCAGGGAGGAATCTTCATCGGTTTGGAATTCTGGTCTGAGAATCGGCACTTTCCTGGACCTGCATGTGGCACGCACCGTCGTGCTTTGAGGCCAGGGAAAAGGAGGCAGTCTTGGGCTCTCAGCTGCCAATGATGGGGCCCCATTATTCTTAGAAAAGGCACAATCGCTTTCTGTCCTAGGACATTTTCCCTGGGAGGAATCTTCATCCGTCTGGAATTCTGAGCTGAAAAACGGCATTTGCCGCACCCGCACTTGGCACGCACCGTCGAGTTTTGCGCCCAGGTTAAAGGAGGCAACCTTGGGCTTTCAGGTGACAATGACGGGGCCGCATTAACACTAGAAAAATAGCAATCACTTTCTGTCCTGGCACCTTTTCCCTGGGAGGAATTTTCGTCCGTCTGGAATTCTGGTCTGAAAAACTGCAATTTCCCGGACACACACGTGGCACGCACCGTCGATCTTTATACCCAGGGAAAAGGTGGCAGCCTTGGGCTCACAGGTGCCAATGAGGGGGTCGCATTCACCCTAGACCTGGAACAATCGCTTTCTGTTCTGGCAACTTTTCCCAGGGAGGAATCATCGTGCGCCTGGAATTCTGGGCTGAAATAACCGCATGTGGCATGCACCGTCGGGCTTTGCGCCCAGGGAAAAGGTGGCAACCTTGAGCTCTCAGGTGCCAAAAGTGCGGCCGCATTAACACTAGAAAAGTAACTATCGCTTTCTGTCCTGGCACGTTTTGCCTGGCAGGAATCTTCATCTGTCTGGAATTCTGGGCTAAAAAACCTGAACTTGGCACGTTCCGTCGAGCTTTGAGCCCAGGGAAAAGGTGGCAGCCTTTGGCTCTCAGGTGGCAATGATGGGGCCCCATTAACCCAAGAAATGGAACAATCCCTTTCTTTCCTGACACCTTTTCCCAGGGAGGAATCATCGTCCCTCTGGAATTCTGGACTTAAAAAACAGCATGTGGTAGGCAGCGTCGGGCTTTCCGCCCAGGGAAAAGGTGGCAGCCTTGGACTCTCAGGTGCCAATGATGGGGCCCCATTAACCCAGGAAATGTAAAAATTGCTTTCTGTCTTGGCAGCTTTTCCCAGGGTGGAATCTTCGTCTGTCCAGAAATCTGGGCTGAAAAACTACACTTTCCCTGGCACGAATGTGGCACGCTCCGTCGAGGTTTGCCCCCAGGGAAAAGGTGGCAGCCTTCGGCTCTCAGGTGTCAATGATTGGGGCCCCATTAACCCTAGAAAAGGAACAATCCCTTTCTGTCCTGACACCTTTTCCCTGGGAGGAATCTTCATCCGTCTGGAATTCTGGGATGAAAAAAGGCATTTCCCGGACCTGCACCTGGCATGCACCGTCGAGCTTTGAGCCCATGGTAAAGGTGGCAGCCTTGGGCTCTCAGCTGCCAAAGACGGGGCCACAATAACATTAGAAAAGGAACAATCGCTTTCTGTCCTGGCGAGTTTCTCCCAGGGAGAAATCATCGTCTGTCTGGAATTCTGGGCTGAATAAAGGGCATGTGGCAGGCACCGTCAGGCTTTGAGCCCAGGGAAAAGATGGCAGCCTTGGGCTCTCAGCTGCCAAAGATGGGGCTGCATTAACCCTAGAAAAGGAACAATCGCTTTCTGTCCTGGCACCTTTTCCCTGGGAGGAATCATCGTTAGTCTGGAATTCTGGGCTGAAAAAACCGCATGTGGCATGCACCGTCGGGCTTTCCACCCAGGGAAAAGGTGACAGCCTTCTGCTCTCCGGTGCCAATGATGGGGCCCCACTAACTCTAGAAAAGGAACAAACACTTTCTGTCCTGGCACTTTTTCCTTGGCAGGAATCTTCATCCGTCTGGAAATCTGGGCGGAAAAATTACGCTTTCCCAGAACCGCACTTGGCACACTCCGTCGAGCTTTGAGGCCAGGGAAAAGGTGGCTGCCTTGGGCTCTCAGGTGCCAATGATGGGGCCCCTTAAACCTAGAAATGGAAAAATCGCTTTCTCTCTTGGCACCTTTTCCTTGGGAGGAATCTTCGTCCGTCTGGAAATCTGGGTTGAAAAACGGCACCTACGCTGACCCGCACCTGGAGTGTTCCGTCGAGCTTTGAGCCCAGGGAAAAGGTGGCAGGCTTGCGCTCTCAGGTGCCAATGACGGGGCCCCATTAAACCTAGAAATGGAACAATCCTTTTCTGTTCAGGCACTTTATCCGAGGGTAGAATTTAAAAAATTCTGGAATTCTGGGCTGATAAACGGCACTTTCCCTGACCTGCACCTGGTACCCTCCATCGTGCTTTGAGGCCAGGGAAAAGGTGGCAGCCTTGGGCTCTCAGGTGCCAATGATGGTGCCCCGTTACCCCAAGAAAAGGAACAATCCCTTTCTGTCCTAGCACCTTTTCCCTGGGAGGAATCTTGTTCCATCAGGAATTCTGGGCTGAAAAAGGCACTTTACCTGACACGCAGGTGGCACGCACCGTCGACCTTTGAGCCCAGGGAAAAGGTGGCAGTCTTGGGCTCTGAGGTGGCAATGATGGGGCCCCATTAACCCAAGAAATGGAACAATCCCTTTTTGTCCTGGCCTTTTTTCCCTGGAAGGAGTCATCGTCCATCTGGAATTCTGGGCTTAAAAACCAGCATGTGGCATGCACCGTCCGGCTTTGCGGCAAGGGAAAAGGTGGCGGCCTTGGACTCTAAGGTGCCAATGATGGGGCCCCATTAACGTAAGAAATGTAAAAATCGCTTTCTGTCCTGGCATCTTTTTCCTGGGAGGAATCTTCATCCGTCTGGAATTCTGGGCTGAAAAAAGGCACGTACCCTGACCCACACCTGGCACACTCCGTCGAGCTTTGAGCCCAGGGAAAAGGTGGCTGCCTTAGGCTCTCAGGTGCCAATGATGGGGCCCCATTACCCCTAGAAAAAGGCACAATCACTTTCTGTGCTAGTACCTATTCCGTGGGAGGAATCTTGGTCCATCTGGAATTCTGGGTTGAAATACGACACTTTCCTTAACCCGCACTTGGCATGCTCCATCGCGCTTTGAGCCCAGGGAATAGGTGGCAGCCTTGGACTCTCAGGTGCCAAAAGTGGGGCTGCATTAACACTAGAAAAATAACAATCGCTTTCTGTCCTGGCACATTTTCCCTGGGAGGAATCTTCATCCGTCTGGAATTCTGGGCTAAAAAACCCGCAAGTGGCACATACCGTCGGGCATTGCGCCAGGGAAAAGGTGACAGCCTTGGCCTCTCAGGTGCCAATGATGGGGCACCATTAATCTTAGAAAAGGCACAATCGCTGTCTGTCCCAGCACCTTTTCCCTGGGAGGAATCTTGGGCTGTCTGGAATTCTGGGCTGAAAAACGGCATTTTCCCGGAGACGCGCGTGCCACGTTCCGTCGAGGTTTGAGCCCAGGGGAAAGGTAGCTACCTTGGGCTCTCAGGTGCCAATGATGGGGCCCCATTAACCTAGAAAAGGAACAATCGCTTTTTGTCCTGGCACATTTTACCTTGGAGGAATCTTGGGCGGTCTGGAATTCTGTGCTGAAAACCGGCATTTTCCCAGACCCCCACCTCGCCCGCACTGTCGAGCTTTGAGGCCAGGGAAAAGGTGGCAGCCTTCGGCTCTCAGATGTCAATGATGGGGCCCCATTAACCCTAGAAAAGGAACAATCCCTTTCTATCCTGGCACTTTTTCCCTGGGAGGAATCTTCCTCCGTCTGGAATTCTGGGATGAAAAAAGGAATTTCCCGAACCCGCACCTGGCATGCACCGTCGAGCTTTGAGCCCATGGTAAAGGGGCAGCCTTGGGATCTCAGCTGCCAAAGATGGGGCCGCATTAACCTTAGAAAAGGAACAATCGCTTTCTGTCCTGGCGAGTTTCTCCCAGGGAGAAATCATCGTCCGTCTGGAATTCTGGAATGAATAAACGGCATGTGGCACGCACCGTCAGGCTTTGAGCCCAGGGAAAAGGTGACAGCCTTGGGCTGTCAGGTGCCAATGAGGGGGCCGCATTTACCCTAGAACTGGAACAATCGCTTTCTGTCCTGACACTTTTTCCCTGGGAGGAATCTTGGTCAGTCTGGAAAACTGGACTGAAAAAAGGCACGTACCCCGACCCGCACCCGGCACACTCCGTCGAGCTTTGAGCCCAGGGAAAAGGTGGCAGGCTTGGGCTCTCAGGTACCAATGATGGAGCCCCATTACCCCAAGAAAAGGAACAATCCCTTTCTGTCCCGGCACCTTTTCCCTGGGAGGAATCTTGGTCCATCTTGAATTCTGGGCTGAAAAAAGGCACTTTACCTGACCCGCAGGTGGCACGAACCGTCGATCTTTGAGCCTAGGGAAAAGGTGGCAGCCTTGGGCTCTCAGGGGCCAGTGATGGGGCCCCATTATTCTTAGAAAAAGCACAATGGCTTTCTGCCCTAGCACTTTTTCCTGGGAGGAATCTTCATCCATCTGGAATTCTGGGATGAAAAACGGCATTTGCCGGACCCGCACATGGCATGCACCGTGGAGGTTTGAGCCCAGGGAAAAGGTGGCAGTCTTGGGCTCTCAGTTGCCAAAGATGGGGCTGCATTAACCCAAGAAAGGGAACAATCCCATTCTGTCCTGGCATTTTTTCCCAGGGAGGACTCATCGTTAGTCTGGAATTCTGGGCTTAAAAACCAGCATGTGGCATGCACTGTCCGGCTTTGCGGCAAAGGAAAAGGTGGCGGCCTTGGACTCTAAGGTGCCAATGATGGGGCCCCATTAACCCAAGAAATGTAAAAATCGCTTTCTGTCCTGGCACATTGTCCCTGGAAGGAATCTTCATCCGTCTGGAATTCTGGGCTGATAAAAGGCACGTACCCTGACCCGCACCTGGCACACTCCGACGAGCTTTGAGCCCAGGGAAAAGATGGCAGCCTTGGGCTCTCAGGTGCCAAAGGTGTGGCCGCATTAACACTAGAAAAGTAACAATCGCTTTCTGTCCTGGCACATTTTCCCTGGCAGGAATCTTCATCCGTCTGGAATTCTGGGCTAAAAAACCAGCACTTTGCACGCACCGTCGATCTTTGAGCCCAGGCAAAAGATGGCAGCCTTGGGCTCTCAGGTGCCAATGATGGGGCCCCATTAACCCAAGAAATGGAACATACCCTTTCTGTCCTGGCACCTTTTCCCAGGGAGGAATCATCGTCCCTCTGGAATTCTGGGCTTTAAAAACTGCATGTGGTAGGCACCGTCAGGCTTTCCGCCCAGGGAAAAGGCGGCAGCCTTGGACTCTCAGGTTCCAGTGATGGGGCCCCATTAACCCAGGAAATGTAAAAATCGCTTTCTGTCTTGGCACCTTTTCCCAGGGTGGAACCTTCGTCTGTCCGGGAATCTGGGCTGAAAAACTGCACTTTCCCTGGCACAAATGTGGCACGCTCCATCGAGGTTTGAGCCCAGGGAAAACGTGGCAGTCTTGGGCTCTCAGGTGTCAATGATGGGTCCGCATTAACCCTAGAAATTGAACAATCGCTTTCTCCCCTGGCGCTTTATCCCAGGGTACAATCTTAAACCGCCTGGTATTCCGGGCTGATAAACGGCACTTTCCCTAAACCGCACGTGGCACACTCCGTCGTGCTTTGAGCCCAGGGAAAAGGTGGCACCCTTGAGCTCTCAGGTGTCAAAAGTGGGCTCGCATTAACACTAGAAAAAGAACAATCGCATTCTGTCCAGGCACTTTTTCCCTGGCAGGAATCTTCATCCATCTGGAATTCTGGGCTGAATAACCCGCAAGTGGCACGCGCCGTCGGGCTTTGAGCCCAGGGAAAAGGTGACAGCCTTGGGCTCTCAGGTGCCAATGAGGGGCCGCATTTACCCTAGAACTTGAACAATCGCTTCCTGTCCTGGCACTTTGTCCCTGGGAGGAATCTTCTTCCTTCTGGAAATCTGGGCTGAAAAACGGCACGTACCCTAACCCGCTCCTCGCACACTCCAACGAGTTTTGAGCCGAGGGAAAAGGTGGCAGCCTTGGGCTCTCAGGTGCCAGTGATGGGGACCAATTACCCCTAGGAAAGGCACAATCACTTTCTGTCCTGGCACCTTTTCCCTGGGAGGAATCATCGTCCGTCTGGAATTCTGGGCTGAAAAACGGCAGGTTCCCGGACCCGCACTTGGCACGCTCCGTCGAGCTTTGAGCCCAGGGAAAAGGTGGCAGCCTTGGGCTCTCAGGTGCCAATGATGGTGCCCCATTAACCCAATAAATGGAACATACCCTTTCTGTCCTGGCCCCTTTTCCCAGGGAGGAATCATCGTCCCTCTGGAATTCTGGGCTTTAAAAACTGCATGTGGTAGGCACCGTCAGGCTTTCCGCCCAGGGAAAAGGCGGCAGCCTTGGACTCTCAGGTTCCAGTGATGGGGCCCCATTAACCCAGGAAATGTAAAAATCGCTTTCTGTCTTGGCACCTTTTCCCAGGGCGGAATCTTCGTCTGTCCGGAAATCTGGGCTGAAAAACTGCACTTTCCCTGGCACGAATGTGGCACGCGCCATCGAGGTTTGAGCCCAGGGAAAAGGTGGCAGTCTTGGGCTCTCAGGTGTCAATGATGGGTCCGCATTAACCCTAGAAATTGAACAATCGCTTTCTCCCCTGGCGCTTTATCCCAGGGTACAATCTTAAACCGCCTGGTATTCCGGGCTGATAAACGGCACTTTCCCTAAACCGCACGTGGCACACTCCGTCTTGCTTTGAGCCCAGGGAAAAGGTGGCACCCTTGAGCTCTCAAGTGTCAAAAGTGGGCTCGCATTAACACTAGAAAAAGAACAATCGCATTCTGTCCAGGCACTTTTTCCCTGGCAGGAATCTTCATCCATCTGGAATTCTGGGCTGAATAACAAGCAAGTGGCACGCACCGTCGGGCTTTGAGCCCAGGGAAAAGGTGACAGCCTTGGGCTGTCAGGTGCCAATGAGGGGACCGCATTTACCCTAGAACTTGAACAATCGCTTCCTGTTCTGGCACTTTGTCCCAGGGAGGAATCTTCTTCCTTCTGGAAATCTGGGCTGAAAAACGGCACATACCCTAACCCGCACCACGCACACTTCATTGAGTTTTGAGCCGAGGGAAAAGGTGGCAGCCTTGGGCTCTCAGGTGCCAGTGATGGGGCCCCATTATTCTTAGAAAAGGCACAATGGCTTTCTGCCCTGGCACCTTTTTCCTGGGAGGAATCTCCATCCATCTGGAATTCTGGGATGAAAAACGGCACTTTCCCAGACCAGCACATGGCATGCACCGTCAAGGTTTGAGCCCAGGGAAAAGGTGGCAGCCTTGGGCTCTCCGCTGCCAAAGATGGGGCTGCATTAACCCTAGAAAAGGAACAATTGCTTTCTGTCCTGGCACATTTTCCCTGGGAGGAATCATCGTTAGTCTGGAATTCTGGGCTGAAAAAACCGCATGTGGCATACACCGTCGGACTTCGAGCCCAGGGAAAAGGTGGCAGCCTTCGGCTCTCAGGTGCCAATGATGGGGCCCCATTCACCCTAGAAAAGGAACAAACGCTTTCTGTTCTGGCACTTTTTCCTTGGCAGTAATCTTCATCCGTCTGGAAATCTGGGCTGAAAAATTACGCTTTCCCCGACCCGCACCTGGCACACTCCGTCGAGCTTTGAGCCCAGGGAAAAGGTGGCAGGCTTGGGCTCTCAGGTGCCAGTGACGGGGCCCCATTAAACCTAGAAATGGAGCAATCGTTTTCTGTCCACGCACTTTATCCCTGGGTAGAATCTAAAAACTTCTGGAATTCTGGGCTGATAAACGGCACTTTCCCTGACCTGCACCTGGTACGCTCCATTGTGCTTTGAAACCAGGGAAAAGGTGGCAGCCTTGGGCTCTGAGTTGCCAATGATGGCGCCCCGTTACCCCAAGAAAGGAACAATCCCTTTCTGTCCTAGCACCTTTTCCCTGGGAAGAATCTTGGTCCATCTGGAATTCTGGGCTGAAAAAATGCACTTTACCTGACACGCAGGTGGCACGCACTGTCCATCTTTCAGCCCAGGGAAAAGGTGGCAGCCTTGGGCTCTCAGGTGGCAATGATGGAGCCCCATTAACCCAAGAAATGGAACAATCCCTTTCTGTCCTGACATTTTTTCCCTGTGAGGAATCATCATCCGTCTGGAATTCTGGGCTTAAAAAACAGCATGTGGCATGCACCGTCCGGATCTGCGGCAAGGGAAAAGGTGGCGGCCTTGGGCTCTCAGGGGCCAATGATGAGGTCCCTTTAACCCAAGAAATGTAAAAATCGCTTTCTGTCCTGGCACATTTTCCTGGGAGGAATCTTCATCCGTCTGGAATTCTGGGCTGAAAAAAGGCATGTACCCTGACCCGCAACTGGCACACTCCGTCGAGCTTTGAGCCCAGGGAAAAGGTGGCAGCCTTGGGCTCTCAGGTGCCAAAAGTGGGGCCCCGTTAACACTAGAAACATAACACTTGCTTTCTATCCTGGCACCTTTTCCCAGGGCGGAATCTTCATCCGTCTCGAATTCTGGGTTCAAAAATGGCACTGCCCCAAACCCGCACAAGGTACACACCGTTGAGCTTTGCACCCAGGGAAAAGGGGGCAGCCTTGGCCTCTCAGGTGCCAATGATGGTGCCCCATTATCCCTACAGAAGGCACAATGGCTTTCTGTCCTGGCACCTTTTCCCAGGGAGGAATCTTCATCGGTTTGGAATTCTGGACTGTAAAATGACACTTTCTGGGACCCGCCTGTGGAACGCACCATGAAGCTTTGCGTCCAGGGAAAAGGTGGCAGTCTTGGGCTCTCAGGTGCCAATGATGGGGCCCCATTACCTTTACTAAAAGCACAATGGCTTTCTGTCCTGACACCTTTTCCCTGGGAGGAGTCTTCATTGGTCTGGAATTCTGGGCTGTAAAATGACTCTTTCTGGGACCAGCACGTGGCACGCACTGTCGTGCTTTATGCCCAGGGAAAAGGAGGCAACCTCTGGCTCTCAGATGCCAATGATGGGCCCCCATTAACACTAGAAATTGAACAATCGCTTTCTGTCCTGGGAGCCGTTTCCCTGGGAGGAGTCGTCATCCGTCTGGAATCCTGGGCTGAACAAAGCACTTTCTCTGACCTGCATGTGCATCTAGTTTTGCGCCCAGGGAAAAGGTGGCAGCCTTGGGCTCTCAGGTGCCAAGGATGGGGCCCCGTTAACACTAGATAAATAACAATGGCTTTCTTTCCTGGCACCTTTTCCCTGGGAGGAATTTTCGTCCGTCTGGAATTCTGGGCTGAAAAACGGCACTTTCCCGAACCTGCAAGTGGAACGCACCGTCGATCTTTGCGCCCAGGGAAAAGGGGGCAGCCTTGGGCTCTCAGGTGCCAATGATGGGGCCCCATTACCCCTAGAAAAAGAACAATGGCTTTCTGTCCTGGCACCTTTTCCCTGGGCGGAATCTTCATTGGTCTGGAATTCTGGGCTGAAAACGGCTCTTTCCCTTACCCGCATGCGGCACGCACTGTCGAGCTTTGCACCCAGGGAAAAGGGGGCAGCCCTGGGCTCTCAGCTGCCAATTTTGGGGCCCCATTAACCCTAGAAAAGGCACAATCGCTTTCTATCCTGGCACTTTTTCCCAGGGAGAAATCTTCGCTGGCCTGGAATTCTGGGATGAGAAACGGCCCATTCCCGGACTTGCAAGTGGCACACTCCGTCGACATTTGCGCCCAGGGAAAAGGTGGTAGCCC